>NC_090241.1:21680640-21998140 GCF_024489055.1 Chanodichthys erythropterus
CACGGGTCCCCTTACATGTTAAATCGCCAGTTTGCACCAGCATGTTTCTACAGTAGCCCTAAACGGACAAACTGCTCTACATAATATAAATTATAGAATATAGAATATAAAGTGGGAAAAAAAAAATTATCAGGAACATTTTATTTGAAAGTGGACTAATCCTTTAACGTCACTGGAGAAAGGCATATAGTTCATCATAACATTGTAATATGCATCATACACCCACCATCTTGCTAAATCTACACGATTTTTCATATCAACAGAAAAATGTACTGGGATAACCTTCTTTTGAGAATCTCTTGCACGGTCAGTTAATGATATGCTAAAGCCCGCCGGCAAGTTGACATGATTGGTTACAAGGTAGTTTGTGACATCAGAAATACCAGCGATTTCAAACGATTAAGTCATTGGTTTACTGCAGTTTTTAAGGGAAAATACTCAGCAATGGTGTTGACTTATGAATTTGCATATAGTTTGTCTTAAAGCATGTTAAATACAACAGATAGACATATAAACACCATTAAAAACTTTCATCATATAAAGCAATTAATATGTCAGTGGCTTCAAAAATTGTCTCTCTAATTTAGTTGTTGCAAAAGCTTGCAAAATCTTTAACTGTGGATGACACAAAGATGAATGTAGATGTAGAGTACATGGTGAAAGTTATTGGCAATTGTGCAAACAAACAACCAGACAGAGAAGAACTGACAACAGACAGCTGAGGGACAGACAAGATGAGATATACTGTAGAAAATTCGCACACACAATAGCTGTTAACAGGTGGTGGGTGGTCCTCCCAAAGACAAGCCTGCTGGACACATTATGAGCAGGTTGGTGTGTGCGTGCTAGGACCCGTTCAGAGCACAAATTTGAGTAGTTGGATGTTTATTCAGTGGACACTGGTGAAGGGGAGAGATTACACCCCATTAAAGTGCAAGTTGGCCCATCTGCTTGACATGCAGGGCCTGAGAAAGTGAGGTGGAATGAGCAGAATGTTCAGCCCAGAGACTGAGGGTCGACGGTGTGTGAGTGCAAGCGTGACTAATGCAGTTGATGAAACCACTGTGGCATTGTGGTATTTAGAGCAAATATCTCTCGGGTGACAGTTGAGAGAAGTGTGGGTCCTCATAAATAACTACCATTTCTTTTGCGCTCAGATTCATCCACCATTCACATTATATTTGCTTTTATTTGTGCTTGTTTTCCCTATTCGCTTTCACCCTGTAAACACACAAAAAAGTTGTTGTATCCATACAATTGCAATACAACTGCATATCTATAACTAACAGTATACACTGCAGAGTTACACAAGAGGGTTCCCGCTTTGCATCGCAGCACAGCGCTAACCTAGGATCAGGAGGGCATGTGGATCAAGTAAACCAGGGCCGGCTGACATATATTTGTCATAAACAGGGTATGCATTACCGGACTGGAGCTGGGATGCTTACTCAATATGGTAGAAGCATATGTAAGAACGGGAGCTGGGGGGAGCTGGGAATGAGATCCAGCAGATGAGAGAGCAGAGGTGGTGTGAAAAAAAGTGGCAGAAACTAAAGGAAGTGTGAACTAGTGAGTGATGCAAAAAACAAACTAAAATAAACAAACAAACCACATAAGGAACGAACGCTTAAGGGCAAGTGGAGACTGACGCACTGGCTGTCACCTCTAAAATTTACAATCTGTGTATGGCTGCCAGCAGGGGGTTTAATTGGATCGTGGTAATACAAAAAGGCATTCCAGCAAGAATGCGTTAAAATAAATAAATTATAAAATTAATAAAGTTCATATTTTTAATATGAAAATATGAACTTATTTTTTAAACGAAATTATACTCTAAATAAGAAACTAAAACTGCCAGTAGGTGGGTTTAAATGTTAAAAAAAATAAATAAATAATTGAGTCATTTATTTATTCGATTCGTTCAAACAGCTGATTCATTCAGGAATGAAGTAAGTGGCTCTCTTTATGAATGGGCTATTCATAAAGTATTCTCATCGCTTCATAACATTAAGGTTGAACCTCTGTAGTCGCGTTGACTGTTTTAACCATGTTATTAACTACTTTTCTGGACGTCAAAAGGTGCAATGACATTGCTGCCTATGTGTGGATCTGATACCCTCAGATTTCATCAAAAATATCTTAATCGTGTTTTACGGGTGTGGAACAACATGAGGGTGAGTACTTAATGACACAAATTTCATTTTTGGTGAACTAACCCTTAAAATCATTGGGTCACCCGCTTAATTCACTCAAAATGTGGATTAATTTAGAAACGAAGCACAGCTGTGTGTTGCTCAGAGATGCACAACAGTTCTGCTCTGGCTTTGAAGGTAATATTTTGGTTGACAAAATTGAGCAAAAACAGACAATATTGTGTCTAAATTATACCACAATATCAACCTCTTATTTATTTATCTGTTGGATAAAATCAATATCACATTTGCACTTGTGCTATTCGGGACAAAAACAGCACTTAGGGCCATTCTAACTGCATTCTATAGGCTACATAATGCAGTGAGTTGTTGCCCTGCTTCATGTGGTGTATGAAATGAATGTAGGTACGGAGCGGGGAGTGTGTATTAAATTGGTTAATAATTTTAACACGTTATTTATTAAATGAACACGTCAAAGCGATTATATATATATATATATATATGTATGAGAGAGAGAGAGAGAGAGAGAGAGAGAGAGAGAGAGAGAGAGAATGTTTGGCTATCCATTCAATTTCCTGTATGCTCCAGTACCATCCAGTTTTGTTACACTGTGCACACACACACTCAAAAAATACATTAAAATGACTTTATATATTACTTCATATTTATGCATTGTAAAATGTAACAAAACTTTTATATTTCAAATAATCATTGTTCTTTTGAACTTTTTATTAATCAAAGAATCCCAAAGAAAAAAAGCATCACTGTTTCATACATTAAAGGTGCCCTTGATTCAAAAATTTAATTTACCTCAGCATAGTTAAATAACAAGAGTTCAGTACATGGAAATGACATACAGTGAGTCTCAAACTCCACTGTTTCCTCCTTCTTATATAAATCTCATTTGTTTAAAATACCTCTGAAGAACAGGCGAATCTCAACATAACACAGACTGTTACGTAACAGTCAGGGTGTACGCCCCAATATTTGCATATGCCAGCCCATGTTCCCAACATTATGAAAGGGATTACACGTCTGGATCTGCACAGCTGAAACATCAGACTAGGTAAGCAAGCAAGGACAACAGCAAAAAAAATGGCAGATGGAGCAATAATAACTGACATGATCCATGATATCATGATATTTTATATTTGTAAATTGTCTTTCTAAATGTTTTGTTAGCATGTTGCTAATGTACTGTTAAATGTGGTTAAAGTTACCATCGTTTCTTACTGTATTTTCAGAGACAAGAGCCGTCGCTATTTTCATTATTAAACACTTGCAGTCTGTATAATTCATAAACACAACTTCATTCTTTATAAATCTCTCCAACAGTGTAGCATTAGCAGTTAGCCACAGAGCACTATCAAACTCATTCACAAACAAATGTAAACAATCAAATAAACACTGTACTTACGCGATTAGACATGCCGCATGACGAACACTTTGTAAAGATCCATTTTGAGGGTTATATTAGCTGTTTGAACTTTTTTTTTATGTTGTTTAAGGCAAGTGCGAGCTCTTGGGGCGCGGAGCACCAGATTTAAAGGGGCAGCGTACCCTGAATCAGCTCATTTATAATGATGCCCCAAAATTGGCAGTTAAAAAAAGGAATTAAAAAAAATCTATGGGGTATTTTCAGCTGAAACTTCACAGACACATTCAGGGGACACCTTAGACTTATATTACATCTTTTAAAAAAAGTTCTAGGGCACCTTTAAAATAGAAAACAGTTATTTTAAATTGTAATAATATTTTTCAAAATATTACTGTTGTTTACTGTATTCTTAATCAAATAAATGCAGACCTGGTGAGCATAAGAGACTTTCTTTTAATTTTTTTTTAAAATAATTTTTATAATGGGTCATGTCATAGCTTGCTAGATGTTAGGTTGCCAGGATATGTGCATGTTTATTTACGTTGACTGAGTGTGTAGTTGTGCCATGAGGAGTAAAGCATTGCGTTAAGCTATGGAAATGATACCATCTGCCTATATAAAGTGACAGAATGCAATGCATGAGAATAAAATCAGGGAAAAAATAGATGAGACAGGGTAAACATATACACAGACCTTTCATAAAACATTACCTTCTTTACACTGCACTTCACAATGAACATAATACATGCATATGACACCACCAAACAAATTTTAATCGAATGACCTTAACTTCTATAGATCTCCTTTGCTTGTTGTATAAGGAGGAATGAACACTGTGTAGGGACCCTGTGAATGAGGCTGCAGCTATGAACAGATTCAAATACTGCACACCTCCTCTCCTATATCTGCACACCTCATCCAAATTGTAAAGACGTGATGCATATGATCACAGATCATAAATACTGCATTGCTCTTTTATACAAAAAAACAAAAACTTGGTAAAACATAAAAGGTTACGAGCCTATATTTAGGCGCTGTTGACATTTGCATGTGTAGCCACCGTCTGCATGTGTGTAAACTTTACATGAGCTGGTGAGGGACGGCACCATCAGAACGAGTGTAAAATGACAGTGAGATCAGGGCTGTGATAGACCGGACAAGAGATTTATGGGTAAATAAAAAGGTGCAAATATTGTACAGTAACAAGACCCCTATGGTGGTGGTCAGGGCTAAGGTGTGTATATGGGCGTGTTTGTGGAATTGCGGTAACATGACTATGCGAGTATGCATTTACAAGAAGAGTGATGTGTCCAACTTTATGTGACTCCAACTTAATCGAAAACCTTCCATATCGATGCTCAAGCAGGTCAGCATGTGCATGTGCGAGTTTGCCACCTGGAAAACATACACACTGCCCTCTGATATACACATTAAAATACCAATCATTTGTAGAGATGATGTTAAAACTTTGACCTGAACAGTGTGTATTTGTGTATGTGGAATAGAGGGGGGTAGGGTGGAGGTGTGCATACATCATACCAAATAAAGCCACAGCAACTCTCCCTGAAGTTAATTGCTTTAACACATGGAGACACTGCCTACACAAACACACATCAGAGGAGATCTGAAGCCACAGTCAGATTATATATATATATATATATATATATATATATATATATATATATATATATATATATATATATATATATATATATATATATATATATATATATGGAACAATGGGCAGACCCTTACAAGGTATATATATATATATATATATATATATATATATATATATATATATATATATATATATATATATATATATATATATATATATATATATATATATATATATATATATATATATATATATGGAACAATGGGCAGACCTTGTAAGGGTGTAAATGTATCCACAAATATATAAAGCTGTTCTGCAGAGAGTGAAGACCAATCAGTGCACACTAAGTTGCCTTTATTTGTGTATGAACACTCAAGAGTCCTAAGCCAAAATTCTGTTGAGACCCTTCAGGCGGCTTCATTTCCTCTCTTCACCTTTTCTCGCTTCCTCTCATCTCCTCACTATTGTGTTCTGTCATTTATCTATTTTATGGGATTATCGAGGCGCTTCTCCCCTGCCCGCAATTCATTACACTCCTAACTGCTCACTTAGGTTTATGCCCCTTTAAATCCCCCAACAGATAACCAACCAGCCTCGGTAAACAGATAGTGAGGGAGGGAGAGAGAGAGAGAGAGAGAGAGAGAGAGACATGTGGTGGGCACTCATCAGAGAAGGAATTAAGAGATGTCACGCGGCAGTGGCCATGGCAGTGAGGGGAGACAGTTAGTGGTGGTTTTTAACGCAGCTGCCCTCTTTCTCCTCATTAGTAATTCAATTTGCTCTTTATTAGCTACTCTTATCTCCTGCACAGAGTCCCTCTGGCTAACCCCTCCATCACCCGCCCTGTCTTTCCCGCCTGCCCCCTCTCTCTTCACATCCAACCCAAAGAGGCATCACCTGGCTGGAACAAGACAAAACTTCTTATTTCAAGACCTTGGTGGCAATAATATCAGAGAGAGACAGGCAAATTTACAGGTATGGGGAAGGAAGGCATTTCTATGGTAATACTGACACTCTAATGTGCACAGAAACAGACTGTAAGCGATTACAGTGATATTGTCGGCTTGCCATCATAGGGATGGGGTGGAGGGAGTGGAGGGGGTGGAGTTGGCTGTAAAAACAGTGATTGCTTTCCATCAGGTTGGGCTTATATTCTCCAGTTCGTTAAAACAATCCAATTTGCAAAGGGATAATTACGCATTAGCTCCTTTTTATCTACTGAGTGAGAGCGCTGGCAGGGTTTGATAGTGTAGCCGTATTCGGCGGGCCACTGCTGCAAATTACCCGCTATCGGCACATGTACACCATCACGGCCCGATTGGGCAATTAATTAACTCCTCCTATCCCCAGTGGATACGGGCCATCACACCCAAACCTACTCCCTCTTAAACCAATCAGGCTGCTGAGAGCATGCTGCCCTCTGTTGGAGGTGTACAGTCAAACAATAGACTTAATTCATGATCTTCCACATTTAGGAGGTGTCAGACACAAGACATATCTTGTATTATATGGTCACATGTGTTAAAGTTTTAAAGTCTGTTAAAAGCCAGAAATTTGCAGTTAAAAAGCTATCTACAGTAGAGAAGTTGTGAATTTTTCAGCAATAATGCACAATATTCAATGCAAGTCTAGTGATAATTGATAAAATAGTAGCTCACAAAGCCCATCACCACCTCTGATCAAATCAGAACATGTATCTTATTTAAGAACTACCTAGTTACCACCAATGCTCACTCTAATGTGCTTCACAAATTTTAAAATCTGAACCGATTTTAAAACTCCAGGCATCATACACTTCCTGACTTCGTAAATTGTTACAGAGAAAAATGGACATTAAACCATAAACAACTGAAGATCACACACTACCAGACTTTTCATTCAAACACACGTGACGAAATCAATGCATTATAAAATCAGCTCAAAATATCAGACGTGTAATAACCTCTGACTGAACAGAATTATTGTAGATATCACCATATACTATGTAATTTTCTGCAAAATCTGCACAAAATCTGCAGACTGGCTCTGACTTTCAGCAACGTGTCCAGACTACAAATCAGTGCAAAATCTGGGAAATAGTTGAGTAGTGTATTCCAGTGTTTGAAACACATAAATAGTAAAGAATAATAAAAGGGTAAACAAACACCTGGTATATCCATAAGGATATATTAAACAAATTTAAATGACAAATTAGAAATAAAACTTGGAAAAAATAACAAGGGTCAGGCTGCGAAATGAGTGCACTCTGTGTACCACTGATCTACAATACAGGCAAGTTTCTGAGACTGACAGAAAGATTTCCATGATCTCATCTACATTAAGACAACAGCACCCAGTGTACAGTTCATCAATGCAGCAGGTTTGCGTTTCCATGGGAACATAAAGCCCATCTCAACCCCTCTCAGAGGAATACAAACAAAGCAGCGATAATTAATTTTCCAGAGATTGTTTTCGTTAATTACTAATTAAGCCAATTAGTCATAGAGGGGGTAAAAACAATCTGTTCGTTTATAAAGGCAGAGGTAAAGTTGCAGTGTGTTTTGAGAGTTGCAAAGCATTTTGTGAATGTGCAGTCATAGTAACTGACCTGATCTTGAAGTCCCTAATGAGGTGGCGGTAACAGAGAGGCGGCGGAGCTTGTGTCTGCCAAATGAAACCAGCACTTTGGGCTGCGCTCGCCTGGCATTGGTTGGAGTCTTCACCGGAGTGTGTGTCCTCCTACGCAAAGAATACTGGCTCCTTATAGTCTGCACAATGGGGCTGCCTAAGGAGGGACTGCATATAGACAAACAAGCATTACATGCTGTAAAAAATTATGATTATTTTTATGTTACAGAAGTCGATACAATTTAAGAGTATGCTTAGTTTGTTCAATTAAAGTGCAAAAGAAATTTAAAGCACTATTTGCTGCCATCTAGAGGACATTTAAATGCAACTAATAACTATTTTACACTTTAAAGGTATCATATACGGTAATACACAGGGTTTACGCAATTTTTGATGAAAGATGTTGCAAAATGTTTCTCTGTTTAGTATTTTTAAAAATCAAATTATAGAGACTGTACTCACAAAGAGCAGCCTATGAAATATTTCTAGAATTTTTTAATTTATTTGTATTTTTATTTTATATTTAAGGTTTTTAAATTTTATGAAATAAAGTTTAATAACACTTTAAAAAAAATCTGTTCATACAGTACATTGCAATTTTGTGACGTCTAAATGTATCTGTAACATTTAAAACAACTGATTGTAGTTTTTTAAGTGTTTTACTTTTAATTTATTTAGTCAAAATAGTATAAAATTTGAATATTAGGCATTTAGATATTGTCCATAACATCTGTTTTTAGTAGTAATATCGGTGCATCTCTAACTTCACACTTTATGGTACATTCCATTATGATCTTAAAGGCCAATTCACACTGCACCAACAGACACTGACCAATGCGGACAATCACCAGATTATAATATGTCATTTCCAGGGTACATTTATGCGACAATGATGTACTAAAAATGGAAAAGTTTGTCCTTTGCGTTTTTGTGCATACAGATGACAACAATGTCGAAATTGACCCCGTTCACATGGATCTGCAAAAAGGAATAAAAACGCTATATTATGCATGCCCGGCCAGTAGTTGGCGATGTCTCTTTGTAAAGAAACATTTCGAAGGCTGCGTCCTCCTGAGGGTGCATGTAAAGGCTGCACACATCATCGAGGCAGTCTCATTTAAGAAAAGTAACCGTTAGATTGCAAAATAAAAAAGAAATTAAAGTATTTTACACCTCACAAAGAATAACAGTCAATTTAATTATGCTTACTTTTCTTAAATAAGACATCTTTGACGTATGCAGACTTCAAAAGTGACCTCCAGAGGACGCAGCCTCCGAAATGAGACACAGCTAGAGCATGTAATATGCCTGTGCATAACATCACCGTTTTCAAAAATTTGCATTTTTGTAGATTACTAGGATACAATAAAGGTATAGTTTTTTTCAAAAACTTGCACTTTGAAACCCAAGTTTGCATTTTCGGAGCCCCAAAACGCCATGGTCGTTAAAAACGTTGTTTAGTTAAAAACGGTGACAAGTAAACGCCCCCTCAGACATTTCATGACCCAACAAACAACAAAAAAAAGCACTGACCAATGGCAACAGACACTGATAGCTAGCACACTCATCCAACACAACCCGACTAAGGTAAATAAGTGTGAGAGAACAATTTCAAAAAAGTGCCAATGGGAGTGGAAAGTTCTGTGTTTGATTTACTGATGACTGGCAAATTAAAGAACACAGATGCAGCCAGATCATCTCCATAATGACCAACACAATCTACCAAGAGCAGCACAAATTAGCGTCTGGTTTAAGACGCTAATTTGGGGCGGTAAATAATTGCGCAAATACCAGTAAATTGACTAGCTCAAACCTTAGTAAATCACCTTGCATGATTCATTTAAATACTCTCCTCCCATAAATTTTGTGTCTGAAAGGGAGACTCCTATAAATCCATATGCAATAAGGTTAGCCGCAAAAATAACTGTCCATGCCTTTTCAGCGATAATTTAAATTTTTCACTGCATGTCTTCCCTGACAGTAGTTTTTAATGCCAAAAGAGGGTTTGCGGTGGTGCAAGCTGTTACTAAAAATGGCGCTAAGTGTATATTGCTGCAGGTCGGCGTATGTCCATGCAGTGTGAATTGGCCTCAACAAAGCAGAACTCTTACTTGCTAAAAGATTTTCTGATGATCTTGGTTCGGCTCCTGAGCTTGAAGGCACCAGCTGACAGTGGAGTGGTAGTAGGGTTAATGCGGGCTGAGCTTAAGGACACTGCAGATCCCTTTTCCCCCTTTTGACCATTCTTATTTGCTGTCCACCGATACACTGTGCCCTTATGGGTAGTCCTAGAAGTTGAGCTAAATGCATTTGCTGTTGCATTTTGTCCAGCCGCCTTCCAGCGATACCGGCTAGCATGTCCAGCAAGGGATGTAGATGCGCCCCCAGCTCTAGATTTTTTGGATGAAGTTGTTGAGGTTGTGGCATATCTCTTTTCTTTTTTGGGTCCCTCTGGTCCACCTTGAGAGGTTCTTACAGGGGCTTTAAGAGATTTGGGAGAAAGAGGCTTGCGTAACATTTTCGTTGAAGTGTTTGCTTTCCCATCTGTTGATGAGGAGCAAGATGAAGACACCCAGGTGTACTTTGAAGTCTTAGGAGCTCCAAGGGAAAGATTAGGCTTTCGAGACACCCTCTTATTGGAGCCGGAGACTCTTCTGACAGTGGCTGTCCCAGGAGAGGATCCAGAGGCTGGGGAGAGAGAAGTCACTGGCTTAGGTGTGCTTTTTGTGTTTACCATCTCTTGGTTTTTCACCCAAGTAAACAGAGATCTCTTATGGCATGGCAAGGCTATACGTGTCTGAGTTGAGTCTAGCTTAAGTTGGAGCTTTGTGGGACTCAAGGAAGCCTGAGACTGAAGGAGCTTTGTGGGACTCAAGGAAGCCTGAGACTGAAGGAGCTTTGTGGGACTCAAGGAAGCCTGAGACTGAAGGTTAGAAGCAGAAGAAGCTATAGAAGAATCTTTATTGCCTGATGGCATTATGACAGTCCTATTGGATAAGGCAGCAGTGGGGAGGTGTGGTTTGACTTGAAGTTGAACTGGATGTTTGACAGTTGAAGGGATAGAGGGATTGTTCACAGCTGAAGATGATTTCAAAGTGGGTTTTATCTTCCTTTCTGGCTCTGATGATGAAGTAGAGTCAGTTTGTTCATTGGTAGATGAACAGCCATGATCGGTTTGTCCTGTTGCAGATATAAGCACAGTTCTTTTTCCACTGGCTTCACTTTTCCTCTCCTTTGAAGTCGCACTTTGGACACTGAGTGAATATGTTGCAGATTTACCCTTGGTTTGCTCAGCTGTCAACTTTTTAAATAAAACACTATTATTCCCAATAAGTCCAACATCATCCTCAGTAGCAGTGGCTCCAGATATAGTATTGTGGTGAGGAGGCTGGTTCAGATGGTCCATAGCTGAGTGAGACACATGACTCCCAACGGCCCTGTTGGTCTTGTTGTTAAGGGAGTATGTTTTCCTCCAGCTGCCAGAAGAATGAGGCACATACGGCTGTGGCAGTGATGAATATGATTGTGTGTAGTGTGAGGCATGACCCCGACATTGGCCCCTCCTTGAACCGTGTCTGGCATGACCCCACTGGGCAGAGCTTGAGGGAATGTCACCGTGAGTACTTTTGTAGTCATTAATGAGGTCTGCAAAGTAAAGAAGTAGTGTGTGAAATTAGACAGCATTCAAAGTCATGAGACTAAACTCAAGCTCAACTGACTAGATTAAAAAGGAGTTTGATAAACTTCAATCATTGCAAGATCTGATTCTCACGATAAGTTACAAAACATGTCCAACACACAAAAGCCCTAAATTAAGAAATCCATGAAAATAAAAAAAACTTAATCTAAAGGAAATCTGTATACTCAGGACATTCACTAATTTCTTTAGTATTATTTTAGATACATGCTCTGTACTTGGAAATTTCATGTGATTTAACCTGTCCTCAGCATGAGATCGCAATGTAAAACTGCCAAACAAGTGATTAAAAGTGCAACAAATTCAAAAATATACATGTAAATTGAAAGATGGAGATCTATCAAACAATAAAGAAATGCCTAAATCTTGAATTATCTTTTTTTATACAAAAAAATGTCTATCAAAGTTGTGTCCACACTGTGTCAACTAAGGATGTTTTTATAATTGTGAATAAATCAGGCAATGTCAGCGGCATCTTTAACTTTATCTATCTATCTATTTATTTTATCACTTAGCTCCTTTACTGAACACCATTATTATATAATTGAAGACTTTATACTGTTGGATGCATCTGAGTTGACACAAATTAAGATATGAAGTGAATAAATTTACATTTTCAGAGGAAAAAAAAAAAACTCTTCCCTTACATGGTTTATTCATCAGACCTTTGTCTACAAATATATCAATTTGTAATAATGTATTAGACTAACATCTAAAACATGTTTTGACCCTTATCTCAAGAATCAGTGAGGGATTGATTTTTCAGTTGTTACTTTTCCATTATCAACAAAAAAATTATGCCAAATGCTTTAAATGAATTTCAACTAAGTAAAATAATATAGTCGATAACTATAAAGTCAAATGCAAAGTATAGCCTATGTAATCATAAAACCAAAATTATGAAATATATGCATACATTATAAAACAATTAACACTATGATGGAATATATTGTATTTATAAAGTATTTATAAAGGCCTATACCTTACAATGTTGCAAGAAATTTTGATGTAATTGTGGTTTCAAAGTTTACAGATTTTGGAGATCATCGTTTTCAGCCATTAATGTATTTTTCATCAAATGCATTTTATATTACTACATATTTAACAGCCATCAAGAAAGCAAATACATGTGACGGCAGTCTGAAGAGAATGTTATATAGAATATAATAGTCATACCAAATGTTAATAACAGATAAACGACCAGAGACATTCAACTTTTTTTTTTTTTTTTTTTTAAAAGGGGCATTTCTGTCATGTTCGTTTCTGGCACTGCCCTGGATAATTTCTGAATCTGTTCTACAACAACAAGCAGCAAATAACTACCGACAGCGAATTAACATATGAAAAAACAAACATCTCAAAAGGTGTTACACAGTACAGTATTATCTTAGCTTTGTATAACCGTTAGGTCAGCGACACTGTTACTGAACGCCTCTTTAAATGTGACTAATAACGAACGTAGGGTTTGGGGAAATGCTGAAACCACATTTGGATTACGTTGAAAGATCGATATACAAATAAATATTCACACTTACTTTGCAGCTCCTCTATTTCTCTCTTTAGCGCTTCACGTTCAGCCATCTTCACACCAAAACACAGCTGTCATAAAACCGCGACGACGCCAGTGATTACGTATACAAGCAGCATCCAATCACAACACATCTCTCAACAGATGATTCTATAGTTTTGGTTTAGACTAAAATGAACTACGCCTGGTTGTACGAAACTTTGTAGACCGACGATATGTCTGGAGAGTAGTTTTATTTAGAGCAGCAGTAAATTCCTCTGACAATCACATCTTTATTCTAGTAACCCCTTTTTTCAGTGTATTTCTTATTTGAAAGAAGATTGACAGTTTCTAACGTGTTTGTTTTTTGGATACAGAAATCGAAAGTACCTACTGATATCGGTAAGTAATGAGCATACACAGCTCGAATGTTTGCGTAATTTTATTGTGAATTATTAATTTAATAATGTCACTTTAGATTTGTTAACTTATTTAAAAACTTAGTTTCATTCGCCATATATTCTGCCATGTCAATATATCAGTAAACTATTAACAAGTTAAATACTATCACGAACTATTGACTGTTTTACAGAGGGTGTCTATCTTACTACCATCTTATCTATCTTGAATTATGTTGTTTTGTTCATTTAGAAGTATTTGATTGACGTACAGGAGGAATATGCATTGCTCAGAGGAAGTGAACAATTAACTGAAGACTCCAGTGCTACAGGCCCATGCCCACACTGGAAACATTGGTGTCAACCTGAAAGCCTGACATACTTCAGTTTTCCAAGTGACATTTTCAAGTAATGGCTTCAGCAGAAAACAATATATACTTCATCATAACTGCAAAACCACCTTCACAATGTGGGCACATAGAGGCTGGTGAAATATGCTTCATAGATAAACAACGATTTGAGGCAAGGCAAAAGAGGAACGAAACAGACGTTTTACCTGTTATTCGTATAGGCTTTGCATTGGATACACGCCTCGATAAAGTTCTTCTGAAGCCACTGACACGCAGATCAGCAGAATTACTGCTAGCTCTTGAATCAAATGAGGAGCGATTGTTGGCACTGAAAGATCATGAGGCTTTAGAGGAGGCTTCAATTTTGTCCAAAGGCTGTCAGGTTTATGTGGAATATAAAAGGCAATGGCTCAAAGGTGTGATTCGATATATTGGCAGTATCACGACATACAGCTCTGGTCCTATAAAAGGAGTTTTCTTTGGGGTGGAACTGCAGGTGAGTAACCTGTGTGCATGTGAGTGAGAATGTCTCTAGTATTGTAGAAGAGAGAATAGAGGTTGAGCAATACAAACTATCCACTAACGGTTTTATGGAAGTCGTGTATTCACTTTTGTTCTTAGGGTGAAGATACAGGAAAAGGCCAAAATGATGGTTCCTACCTCTCGAAAACTTACTTCACATGTTCCAAAAACTCAGGCATTTTTGCCCCTTTTACGAGAATCAAACCAGTGGATCGTAAACCTTCAGCACCACCACTAACAACTCAGTCTTCCCCATCCATGACATCTACTGAGCCTCTCAGCGTTGGAGACAGAGTAACCTTTTTTGGTGACAAAAATGCTCACCATGGCATGGTTATGGCTATAGAGGACAGCCCAGATGGTAAAATGGTTCTCATATCAACTGTGAGTACTGACTTCTCATTAGAACGATCCAAATTAATAATTTTCTCTAAAATGAATTGTTTATTTACTGTGGTTCTAAGCCTGTTTGATGTTGTTTGTTCTGTCAAACACAAAAGGAGACATTTTGAAGAATTTCTCCTTTTGTGTTCCACAGAAAAATTAATAGCATGGAACAACATGAGGGTGATTAAATAATGACAGAAATTCTATTTTTGGATGAAATATTCCTGTAACACTTTCTTTGAACACTTTCCCTTAGACTTAGATCTGCTTTATTAATTCCATGAGGGAAATTTTGATAACAGCAACATAAAAAAGTAACATTACAACTAAATTTAAATTAAAAGAATATTACCGATCTGCATCAAACACTGGATATTAGATAATAAATAAAGATGCTGTATGAATAAGAAAAACAAATCAGTATGTACACATGACATTCACCTGTCACACAAAAATGAGTTTTAGCGCAGTGTTAAAGTAAAATGTCAGAATGATTTCCTAAAACATTCCTCTTCTCAGGATAAGGATGAAGATGGGAAGCAAGGGGGAGAGATGACCGTCCCATTGGATTGTGTAATTAAAGAGGAACTGTTAAATACAGGTAACATCTGCATGTGCCACCACATGTGTACTTATAACACAGAAGAACACATTGTACAACCAGGGTACTTGGGCATGGACATTTACATGAACAATAATTCCTATTCTTTCAATATAACGGAGTTAGTTTCATAAAATACTTTTTGTTTTGTTTTTTCATGACCAGATGAAACTGAAAAAATGGACACTTCTCAGAGCCCAGAGATGGGGGGTGTTACTGATTCTGAAGAAATTTCTGTTGGCTCCCTAGTGCAGTTTATTGTGGGGAAAAAAATAGTTTATGGAATTGTACGCTGGATTGGATATTTACCTGATTATCCTGAGAAGAGTGCTTTGCTGGAAGTGGTATATTCTTTATATACTGTAACAGTTCAACTGTTGTCATCTTTCAGGAATTCCTGTAGTTCTGCAATAAAATAAAACTAGCCAGCCAATTGTTAAATTCTTAAAAAAAAAAAACTAATATATGTATTTGTTTTTAGGAGGAAGGCATTGGAGTGAGTGATGGAACATATAAAGGAAAACAGTACTTTAAATGTCCTCCTCAAAGTGGTTTATTTGTGAAACTGTCATGTTGTCGGCCTGATGATCGTTTCTATGCTGCAAAGGAGAAGGTGTTTAATGGACACTCTGGTAAGACCTTGTTATCTGGTAGGATCTCACCAATAGTTTTTTTTTTAAATTACAACGTACCTGAAGCGGGTGTGTCGGGTGTTTAGCAGTAGAAAGTGAAACTTTCTCAAGGACTGCACTGGTAGATTATGGCCACAGTGTATGTCACCACCTACTGTAATGTAACTTATGGAACATTACTTTTGTGCCTCATTTTTTTTCTCTTTAACAGATAAGGCGCTTGCATCTGTGGAAGAGGAGAATGTACCACCTATTAGAACAGAAGATGTGTCAAAGTTATTGATTGGTCAGATGAAGGGCATTCAGGGTCACTGCAACTCCTGTTATATGGACTCTGCCCTGTTCAGGTTAGAACTTATCATAGACCCACAGTTTAAATATATAGTTTTCCCCAACATTTGAATAGTATAGCATGATCTCATTTGTTGTTGTTTTTTTATCTAGTGTGTTTTCCTGTTCATCGGTTCTGGATTCTCTGCTTTTTAAGTCCACACAACATCAAACCATTCAAAGCATTCTACTAAAAAGCATTGTCAATCCTCTCCGCAAGTGAGCTTTCAGCTTTGTATTGTTTTTTTTTTTGTAAAATTTAAATTTGAAAGAAGTATCACTCACCTTTAAAGTGCATATATACATAGAGGAGAGCTCAAATAACAACATTTTCTCTCATATTTACAGACAAGGTTTTGTATCAGAGCGCAGTGTGATGAATCTTCGGAAGCAATTACAAAATCGGGAACGCTGCCCCACTTACACCACAGATGAGAAGGGTACGCTATCTTCTTGATGTCATAGCCATATTCAGCTTTGTTAACTATGTCAGATTTCAAACAGAATATTGAAGGAAAATGTCCAACTGTACATTTCTCTGCAAGTCATCAAAACGCAGATCCAAAATATTACACAGCTGTTGCCACAAATTATTTATATATCATTATCTATAAAAGATCTCTTGGCTGTTTTATGGAATTTGACTAAACATGATGTTTTTCTTGATGTGTGCAGATCCCGAAGAGTTCCTTTCTCTCATCATGCAAGAGATTCTCTCTCTAGATCCACCGCTTAAACTCTGGTAGGGCACTTTTTTTAATTGATTTTATCATATTTTTCAGTAGGGATGGGAACAATAAGGAATTAAGCTTTCCGCTTCTTTCACGAATTCATTAATTATTCCTATTATTTTTTGAGGTAGTGCCAAATAATTAATCCCAACTATTATATATTTACATTATAAACAACAATACTCAACAAAAAAAAAGAGGTTTTTGTAATATTTTACAGCATATTTACACCTGGTCAATCCATGCGTTTTCTCTGATCAGACAGCCATCTGATTGTGAAAAGACCAGATGTAAATGCCTTCTGAAAAGCATTTATGTGACCAAATGTAAATGGAACAGATTTAAGCTATCTGCTCAGTAAAAACGCATGAAGTGACCAAGTGTAAATAGGCCCTTAAGTATCAATATATTATTACACTGAATCTATGTTCCTAATGTGTAGCCTTTAACTACCCATTTGGAAACAACTAATGTAGTATGCGTATAAAAAGTTTCTTGATTCCTACAAATTTTCAGAGATTACTTCTGCAAAATATGTCTTGGCTCCTTAAGAGAATCCCTTCTAAAAAGTTTTTTGGAGTTCATGTATTAATATATTTGTATCACTGTATTTGACTTCAGCAGCCTATCAGGAAGTAGACATAAAGAGCAAAGTTGTTACTACTACCAAATCTTTATGGATTACAACCACCATTTAGTCCTGCCGACAGTTCAACAGCTACTGGAACATTCGTTTTTCAGCAACAGTCTGAAACTAGCAGAGGTATCATTCTTCTCTTTGCATATTTTGTGTTTCTGCTTTCAGTTCTTTATTTGTCCTATTTTGGTTGGAGATTACATGCTTGACCTGCAGATGGTACTGTTTCTCTCTGCATAAATATTTCTGGTGTGACCCAAATGGATATACAACTTGTATGTGTTTTTCTTGCTATCTAATTGAAGTGGAGCTACAATATATATGTATAATTTATTGTATGATCAAACTGTTACATATTCCTCCAGGTGCCTGCCTGTCTGATTCTCACTATGCCTCGCTCAGGCAAGAGTTTCAAAATGTTTCCAAAAATAATTCCTTCTACAGAACTGGACATCACAGGTCTTCTCGCTGATGGTAAATTGTTTTAAACGTTTATACAAATATTAATGTCTCTGGGCTTTCCTGGTAATGTATTTCCTGGTTTCTATGTGGTCCATGGCCCTGAGGTGTGTTTTTATGTACGTTTGTTCATTAGGTCCTCAGCAGTGTGTGTTGTGTGGTCAGCTAGCAAATGAAGAGTGTGCTGAGTGCTTCAGAGACGCATTGTTTAGTGATACAGGATTCAAATATTTCTGTTTGAAATGTTCCACTCAGGTAGAGTGTTAAACATTCTGCATTTATCTGAATATTCTTTGCAATATATAATGGTAAAAAAAGTATTGTTAAAAAACATTTTATCATTCCCCCTGAACTGTACATTTCAAAATAAATAATTTTCCTTCATTTTAATGCAACATAAACTATCTTGGAATTGATTTGTTTGTGTAGGTTCACTCTCACCAGCAGCGTCGACGCCACACACCCAGAAGCCTGCATCTTCCTCAGGGCTTCTCTTACTCACAGAGTTCAGGGTCTGATCCACGCACTCCTCCACGGGAGAAATTAGAGCTCTTTGCTGTGCTGTGCATAGAGACCAGCCACTATGTCTCATTTGTCAAATACGGACCTCAGGATACTGACTGGATCTTCTTTGATAGTATGGCTGACCGCGTTGGTAAGTGAATGTTTGTGGAATGTGTGCTTGGTTTGAGTTCAACACTTTTGGTGAGTTTGCATGTTAGATCATACATTTACCTGTTTGTAGGTGAAAGCAATGGCTATAATATCCCAGAAGTGCGTGCATGTCCAGAGGTTGGCCAGTACCTACATATGTCTCTGGCTCAGCTGGCAAATCAAGTGCCTCGAGAGATGGAAGGTGTGGCGAAGCGACTCTTCTGTGACGGCTACATGTACCTTTATCAGAGCAAGAGCATGTCTCTGTATCGATGATTAAATCAACACATACATATCAATAAATGAGAATGTGCAATCTTATTACCTATGACTAGACCTGCTTAGTATTGGATTCTAATAATAATATGTTCTATTCAAGGGAATCATTAAACAATATGCTTTTGAGCATTTGAGTCAAATATTTCCACTTTCTGTTGAATTAGTTTCCCACATGGCATTGCCTGGGTGAGTGGTACATAACTCTTTAAACATGCTGGATGAGGGTGATGCAGCTGATATCCTTTAAATGATTTAGACTTGGAAAAAAATTACTCCAATTCTCAAAATGCCTTGTATGTATATGAGAAATAATAATACTTTTCTACTCTTTAAAATCTTACCAAAGTTTTTATATTTTATTTTCAAATGTGTATTTCTGAACTGAGGAGACCCAGTGTTGCTTGCTGCCTAATTCTTGTTAACAAAAAGATATTTTTTTGTTTAAATTTAATACTGACAAGATAAAGATTTAGTTTCTATTAAGCATTGATGACTTACTGATCTTAATTTTCAATTGTTATTGGGTTTTCTATATGAAGGTCCATTCTGTATGAAGATTTCTTGCTACTGAATAACATTGTGAGCCATACTGTATGTAATCACACTGTCATAAATGATCTGTATTATTAACATATTTTGATTTATTTAATTGGACATCCATTCATTATGCTTTCTCTTGTGTTCCTCTGCTGTATATGATTTCATTCCAATGGAAGAGATCAAACAATAAATAAATATATATTCACAGGAACTGTATCCTCTATGTTTTCTTCTCTTTCTCTCCCTCAGTGTGAGATCTTGTGAGCAATAGATCTCAGCTCATTACATTTCGTCCCTTACCAAACAGGGATAAACCTGGATGAGCCTGCTTGTTTGTGTCTTTTGCTACATCAACCTAAACTGTAACTGAAGGAGCAGTAGTTGTTTAGACAACAAGGAGTGAGGAAAAAAATCACAACAGGGCTTCCAATGAAATCTTTCTTTAAGACTGGAAAAGTAAAAGTGATTTATGATAAATCTGGGCTGTCATTCAGTATAGGTGCATTAAGCAACAGGCTTCACTGTAAACATTTACACTATATTATAATATTTATTGACAGTATGTATTATTATTAGCCTATTTGCTAAAGAGTGCATTTTGGCAGTGTTAATACATGATTAGCGTTTTTAAATAATTACTTAAGTGAGCAGAAAATGCAATCTAAATGTAAAAACAGGAAATGAGGCGCACAATTACAAATGATCTGATATGATACATTAAAAAAATCTCTAATGCTGGCCGATAACTGCTAAGGTATGTTCTAAAATGGTTGTGAGTTGCTGGCAATGCGTTACTTTGATTTTCATTTTATTCTATTTTAGTGACAGGAAACAGTTTGTCCAGATTTAGAATGTTCGATCAGAGTCTGTCACAGTTATTCACAGTTTTCCACAGGGGTTAGTGTTTTATTTATCATTTATATTCTACCCCATGGTCACATTTTTCATACTTAATATATCAATTTCCATTTTTACACTGATGACACACAATTGTACATATCTACAAAACTTCCAGTTTATCGTATCATTACAAAATGGCTAATTTGGCTCCTCTTTATCTTTCAGATTTGTATATTCCTTCATGTTCTTTGAGATCATCTTCTGCAGAATTTTTGACTGTTCCAAATTTCAAGTTGAGTTCATTTGACGGTGGGGCTTTCAGCTGTGCTAGCACCGAAATGATGGAATTCCTTAAGGAATTGCACATCCACCAGTTGAATTCTATTTCCCTTTTTAAACCTCAGGTTAAAACGTATCTGTTTAGAATAGCTTTTAGTGGCTTGATTGTTTGATTACATGTTTTATCTGTATGTCTGTGTTTTTGCATAGCTTTGTATTTTACTGATTTACATTTATGCTATACGGTGTCCTTGAGTGCCTTGAAAGGCGCCTATAAATAAATATTTTTATTGAATGCCAGTTTATGACTTTAATTGGTGTGTAGCTATTCTATCTAAAAGATAAAAATTTAATTTCAGTTAAGCAACTAATAACTAATTATACTGTGTCACTTTCAAACTATATCTTCTTCTGTCCTCTCAAAGCACCCACCATGCTCTTATATGCACTTCTTTTCTCTTTCTTATACTGTCTCTTTCGATGGAAACTTCCCTTTTTTCTTTCTTTCATATCCATGCTGTCATTGTGAGCCCTCTTGAATTGATTTAGAACAAAGTGAATGTGTGAATACACAGCCAACACATGCTGTATTCACAAAGACGCAGGGAAGAGCAGACCTGTGATCAGCAAGCACTGCTTTACAGGCACAGGAAATGTTCTAATGCTTGACTCTAAATCAATAAAGCGCTGCCTGTGTGATGACCTCATTATGCAGACAAAGCTCAGCACTGTGGGGGGAGTCAATGTCAACTGATTTCACCTGACAAATCTGGTTGATCTGGTAAATAGAATTAACTGTTAAGAATATTGGCAGGATATGAAAATGTTCTCATTTATGTCATCAGTTCATTGTATTAAATGCATATGTTGAGACATTCTTTGCCCTAATTGAATCAGAAGTACTTTTACATACCTTTTTATATACAGCTATGGAAAAAAATTAAGAGACCACTCCAAGTTCAGAAATCAATGTTAAGTGGTCTCTTAATTTTTTCCATAGCTGTATATACATAATCGAGAGCACTGGCCCTTGATGTTAAACATTTTCAAAGTCAGAATGAAGCATTGAACAGGTGATGGGATGGAAGAGCAAAAACAATAATTGTAATTAAAAAGTGAGGGAATGCTTTTCAGCAACATGCTTATCACATCATAAAAGGTTACTGAAAAGAAGTCACCAGGGAAACCACAAAGGTTGTGCTAGGCCATTAGAAGATATTCCATTCACATATCACTGTCAGTTAGGTTCCTATATGCACGGCTGCTGGGACACTAAAGCATTAGTTATGAGTAAAATCTGATATGTTTCTGATTCTATCAACTCATGGACAACAAGGCAGATTTTCTTGAGCTAATTCTGTTTAGACATGAGATCTATGGCTTCATGGGCTCTGAAGGGGACCCAGAGGGGATTGTGAATCTCAAAAAGAGAAAATTTAGTCAATTTAAAAGATGAATCCATGCACACAAGCTTAATTTACTTAAATAAACACAGTATAAAGATCTGACCTGGAACATGAATACACTCAAGCAATGCTAAAAGAGTCTGAGGATTTTTACGTGACAGTGTTTTCAACTAAAAAAATTGAAAACTTGGCCAGAATTGTTTGGAAGGAGGACCAGATTGTATGCCACAATTCAAACGACTGGTTATACAAGACTGATTCATTTACTAACCTGTTTCAAGGTCTCAAAACTAAACCCAGGATGAAAACCTCATTAAACTCTCTCCCTTATTATTTGCAAAGCCACTGTTGTGGTCAGTAGTACTTCCTCTGAAATGTGAAGGTTAGGATCAAGAAGACAGGGGTTGCATAACAAAGGTTATATGGAGAAAGCAATCATTAATGAGCATGACTCTTACACTGCACACCTGGTATGTGCAAATACTGATGTGCAAAGTGTTACTTCAGACCATGGCCACTGTGTTGGTGTAATTGAGAGTGCTACACACAGAAACAGGATCTTGCCTTTGTGCTATGTCAATAGCTTTGGAAAAAAAATCATGTGTAGGAGGAAGGATGAGAAGGTGTGATGTGCATGTTTACTTGTTTCAATTCTCATTCTTATCCATGCAAGTCATTAATTTCTGTCTTTTTACCCTGATCAATCAGAGTAGAGGAAATATTCTAAATCCGTTAGGCAGAAATAGAGTGAAGTAAATATAATTTTGAGGGTTTCATTACTTTAGTCTGTAATAATCAGTATAATAACATAAAAATTCATTAATAATCATTAGTGTTTCTAGCAATAAGATCTTCTATCTTGTTATTTGTGCATTTTAATTCATAAGAAAAAAATAATAATAATAAAATAATACCTACAAATAATATTAGATGCAGCCAACTATTGTAAAGCAACCAGAGTATTACACAGTTTTATGTTTTTACAACTATAATACATACATTTTATATATATAGTAGACAACATTTAGGTCCATTCTTTGAATTTGATTGGCTGAGCATCAATCAGCTCTTGGACTTTCCACTGTTTGGACCTGTCCCAATACCCACAATTGCAGTCTTTGCATTTGGCCACTTGCCTACTTACATGACATTTCATGTATTTGACCCAAGTGTTCAAGTGGGCGTGAAGACCACAAGTGTATATTGAACATTTGATTACACAATGGGACAGAGCTTTATTTAGGGTGAATTCAGGTTGACACTTTTTGCCCAACTTTTTGAGATGACTGGGGAAAATTTGATTGTACCAATCAATCTGAATTCACCCACATTTTGCTTTTCTATACTCTGTTGGAAAAAAAAAAAAAACAGCATATGCTGGTTAGGACTCGAGTGGACTCGGGAATGAGTCAGATTCTTAATACGTTTGAGTACGAGTCAGTTCCAAGTCAAAATGCACACAAGTCCATGACAAGACCAAGACCATTACGATATGGTCTGGAGACCAGGTTCAAGAGTCTCAAGTACTACAACATACTTTAAAAATGTCTGTTTAGTAGTCACTATGTAACACAACACAATTTAGTGTTTCTAATCAAGTGATAAAAAGCATTTGCAAACATTTTGCAAAATACACATACACAGCAAAATCCCCAGAGTTAAATCAGCTCTGCTCAGAGTACATATGGTCTCTCTCTATATAGAGTTAAACTAACACTGAGGCAGGGTTAAAGTTAATGAAATAATATGCTGTTTGTGGAGTTGTTTTTTTGATTTAATGTCTTTTATCTTCAGTTGATTACATGTAAGGCTGCGGCTGGAAGTCATTTGTTGTTATTTTGTTTCTGTTCAATGATTCTGCTTGTTAACAGCAGGTGTTCATCACTAATCATAACTTAATTAATCACTTAATTATCTCATTAACTTTAACTCTGCTTCAGTGTTACTTTAACACTATATAGAGTGGGACCATATGTAATCTGAGCAGAGTTGGTTTAACTCATGGGGATTTTGCTGTGTACTCATCTCGGCACCAATAAAATGTGCAACACTTTATATTTTACTACCAAATTACATGGAATATATGTTGGGTATTAGGCAATGATCTAGAAAACACTTGGTGCAAAAAAATGTAAATTTTGTCTTTTTTATTTACATTATACCATTGCCATAATATGTGATGAATTGTAAAAATATATAGAAGACTGGATCAAGTTGTCACAACACCTACAGCATGTACTATAAGGTTTAACATCAGTTAAGGGAGACAAAAATGGAGTATAACAGAATATAATCAGCAGATAAATTGGCTGATTAATACAATTAACCAGATACAAGAAGTATTTACTGTCAAGACAAAACATGAACAAAAAAAATAATAAAAAATTAAAGCACTTGTTGGATTTTTCTAAAAATGCATTTTCAAAAAATAGCCTGTGTTACCAACTTTTTTTTTTTTATGTATACTGTGGTATTTACATGGTAGTTTAAGGTGGTTCAAAGAATACCATGTTAAAAAAGCAAAATAACAACAACATGGTACTGATGATTATCATATATAGAAAATGGCATTTACAGTACCTGTGGTACATGTCCAAAAAAACCCAAAAAAAAACCCAACAACAACAAAAACATGTAATGGTTTTTGCCATGGTAATATAAGTGCTGTTTTGTGTAGCGTTTTGATTCATTTGTTTAGAAAAAAAATAGACTTCCTGTAAGTTTTATGGTTACTTTTGAACCATTCATTCAACCAGTTCATTTATTTCATAACTCAACAGTTGAATTTACTATGGCTTTGTTTAAAACTATGTTCATTGGTGGAACAAAAAGATGAAAGTTGTGTATTCTCAGCTGCTTTAATTCTTGTAATTCATTTTGTTAACAAATCATCTACTATTGAACATACAGTATATAATATGTGTAATTTTCCAAATAGTACAAAGCAGAACCAAGGAAAGTAAAATTAAATGCATTCCATAAATTTCAATCAGCATAGTTATTTATCACCATTGGGAAGTGAATACATGCACAGTCATTATCAACATCATCTGTTCCATGGGAATTTTTATGCAGCACAGGCAAAAAAACAAGTTGACAACAAAATGATTTATAAAAGCACACCTACACATATGCTTACCAAAGGTACAATAAGTGTGTCTTCTACAATTGCTATATACATTTTTATAATTATTTCATGCAAAGATAGACATTTGAGAGTTTCAAATGATTGTCAAGTATGTTTGTTTTTTCCAGTTTATTCACCCAGCTTGAGTAAACAAACTTCTCTGCAACTCCACATGAATGCATAATTTATGGACAATTACCTTGTGTTACCATGACACCATTTGCACTTCATGCATAAGACATCATTGATATCCTTTCAAGCATGCATCTAATAATTAAACACACAAGATAGTAATTACATTTTACCTAGTGAATGGCATTTGACATTTGGCCTTGTTGGTCTTATTGAATGTATGTTTTACAGCACTATAGATATTTTTGTCATCCTTACTTTTTACACTGCTTTGTTAAAGCACACGGCTGTTAGAGTACTCTAGGTTTTCCATCAGAAATGTGTGTGTGTGAATGTCAGGTGTGCATGTGTCTGTATTACAGGAATCAAATTAGTGAACTGTAATAGGAGGTAGTGGCCCTACTAATGTCACTTTGTGGGGATCAACCTAATAAGTGAAAGGCCAGTGGCTCAATTATACCCTACTGTCAAATGAAGCTCTGTCAAAGACCCAGTGAACACATGCTGCGCACAGGTGGTGGGGAAAAAAAGAAGAAAAAAATAGGCTGATGTGAAGGATATAAATATGAACCTGAAGTTGAACAATATGCAATTAGAGCTATATAATTTGCACAGGTGCTTATGACTTCAAGGAACATTCTTGTTTTTTTTTATTTTCTTTTTTTAAAAAGTTGTATTTCAAAATATATACAGTACTGCTAATACGGTCTCAATATATTTGAAGAGTTTTGTTGCAAAACGAGACAACTCCGTTTTTAACATTTGTCAAAACATGTTTATTATTATGTTCCCATTCAGTCGGTCACGTTCGACGTATGTCGGACAGACCGACGAATAGGAATCTCGCTAGAGAGGCCAATCTACTTCGAGTGTAACTAAAACGAGCCAATGCACATTGGCATGCAATCATATGCATCAGCTGCTCGCCTCGCAGCGCGGGTATATAATGAGCAGCAGGTGCGTTGCATCTTCAGCTTTTCGCTTCGGAGCCGAACGGTGTTTGTTCCTGTTCTCTGCAAGCGAGTGTCTGCTAGAAGACGAGTCAAGCTTTTTGGTTGAACTTCTCTTTTTTTTCCGAGTGCGGGCGAACAGCACAGCAGCGGGGTCGAAGTCCTCTCTTTTTCTGTTTTTGTTTCGTTTGCCGTTTTTGAGCAAATAGCTGTTTGACAGCGTCAGAAGGCTGTTCTCACGGCCGGTACGGTGAAAAGCGCTGAAAAGCCGTTTTTACGGCTGGTAAGAGTGAGCGCCTTCAAAGAGAGAGAAAGCACATGACAGGCTGCACACAATCCCTGTCTGTGTTGCGGTGGCCGTTCCCCTGCGTGCTTCAGCACTTCTAAAAGAGTAAAGTCCCTGAAAGAGCTTACACAAGTAGATTCGCGTCTTTTTAAAGACGACATCCTACTTGTGTTTCTGGATGCGATCGTTCCTGTCCTCACTGACGGCCACGATCACCGTTTCGCATGTCTGGGCGCGTGCTGAAATGATGTTCGTGGGTGTTCATGTTTTCATATGAGAACATGATCACGTCGACACGCCGGTCGTGACTCTTCTTTCTCCGGGAAGCTTGAGTCCCCTCTGTTGTTGGCCAGCTGCCGCTTGTGTGTAAAAGCACAGCCGCGGTCTGCCCGACACTCTGGGAGACCGTGGAGATCAACGAGAGCAAACCTCTCGCTCCTCTGCGTGTCGTGTGCCGTCGAGCTGCCGGGCGACACGGCAACCCAGCGCTCGCTCGGCGCTCTAGATGCGCGGTTCCCTTGCGTAATCTCCATTGTAGCGCCCTCTCTGGTGCACCAGAAGAGGTCTACTTTGCTGATATGGCTTGGGTGACATGAGGTTGAGGGGTTCCTTCGGGGAACCAACCCCCTAGGGCCCCTCCCTCTCTAGCGCATTGCAAGCTGTGCAGTTTCTGGATTGGATTGCTGGTCCTTTTCATAGGGGAACCTAGCTTTTCATTCAGAGCTCCAGCTGAGGGACAGACGTCGATTGCAGCATCGGAGAGAGTGCTGTTATTCTCTGGAAATGAGGGTGACGCTGCCCACTGTAATGGTGTGTGCTTATGCTGACTCAGATTCAGAGTTTACAGCCATGCTTTCCTGGGTCTTCCAGATGTGCATGGAAAACTTGGCAGTATGGGGGTATATTGGTGCCATAAATATGGAATGCCAAAGGTGCCAATCTGCATAAGTTTTTCCTCTCTCACTACCCTCTTGGATGGGGTGGCTGCACACAGACCACACCCACCCTGCATGTGAGGCCAAGGCACTCTTTTTGCATGAGGGTAGTTCTGTGCTGGGGTTGAGCTGCGCTTGTTGACTAACCGTGATCAAAGTCACGGCGCAGGCCCTCAGCCAGGCGATGTCCACCTCCGTGGTCCAGAAGTGCCCCCTGGCTTACCTTGTGAGGTGTGAGAGGTTGTCAAGCTAAATGCTTTCTCAATGCTCCCATCTTACGAGGTGGCCTTTCGGTGACACTGTCGAGGACTGAGCCCAGCGGTTCTCCTCAGTTAGTAGCGGATCGGGGAGCTTCCCATGACAAACCATTGAGTTCCTCTTGGGCCGCCCCTCAGTCTGCTCGTCGCCAAGGGTGTCGTCCCCTGCAAGAAACTCCGGCCCAGCAGGCTCTGCTGTATCCATTGCGGGGAGATGACGCCTCCCGTCTCTGCAGCTGTTTAACTGGTTGGTGAGAATCACCCCTGAGACGGGCGACCCAGAGATGGGTGGGGCTGCTCTTCCACCCCTGGAGGAGGGCCAGGTGGTAAATCCTTTATTGGGTTTGTTTCTGTTCCGCCACTGACCCAAGAGGCAGCGGTACCCAAATTTTTAAAGAGCAGTTCCTCCATTTCCAGGTCTGAAGAGGGTTTGGAGAGCAGTGGGAGGAGAAAAACCTCACCACTCTCATCCCCCTCTTCTGTCGCCAGCAGACAGCAGCGAGCAGCGGGCAGCCAAAGCCTCGACTGCTCCCTCTGTCCATCCGTGGAGCCAGGTAAGTGTTGCCTAGCACACTGTGACGCCGCTTCGGGCCGCCTCACAAAGAGAGCCCCCCGAGCCGCGTCCCTGTGTTCCACCTCGCTGCCCTGCTGCGGGTACACCGGTGGTCCCTTTGGTCCTGCTTGTACGGTCTCTGCGAGCCGGGTTAGCGCTCCCCAGTCCGTCTCGCTGGCTCCTTCGGACCATCAGGGTCGGCTTTGCGATTCAGTTCGCCCGGCTTCCCCCCCCCCCAAGTTCAGGGACGTCCTCTTCACTACAGTGAAAGATGCCGATGCCCCTGTCCTGCGTGCGGAGATCGCAGTCCTACTGGCGAAGGACGCGATAGAGCCGGTCCCTCCAGCCGATTTGAGGTCGGGGTTCTACAGCCCCTACTTCATTGTACCCAAGAAAAGCGGCGGGTTACGACCGATCTTGGACCTGCGAGTTTTGAATCGGAGCCTCCACAAGCTACCATTCAAAATGCTCACGCAGAAACGCATTTTCGAGTGCATCCGTCCCCGAGATTGGTTTGCAGCGATCGACCTGAAGGACGCGTACTTCCATGTTTCAATTCTTCCGCGACACAGGCCATTCCTGAGATTCGCGTTCGAAGGTCGAGCATATCAGTACAGAGTCCTACCCTTCGGCTGGCCCTGTTTCCCCGCGTCTTCACGAAAGTCGTGGAGGGAGCCCTTGTTCCCATGAGAGAACAGGGTGTTCGCATTCTCAACTATCTCGACGACTGGCTCATTCTAGCACAGTCCCGGGATCAGTTGTGCAAACACAGGGATTTGGTGCTCAGACACCTCAGCCAGTTGGGGCTTCAGGTCAACTGGGAAAAGAGCAAACTCGCCCCAGTGCAGAGGATCTCTTTTCTCGGTATGGAGTTGGATTCGGTCGAGCAGATAGCACGCCTCACAGAGGAACGTGCTCGGTCGGTGTTGAACTGCCTGAATACATTCAATGGCAGGACAGCGGTCCCACTGAAGTTCTTTCAGAGGCTCCTGGGGCATATGGCGGCTGCTGCGGCTGTAACACCGCTCGGTCTGCTTCATATGAGACCGCTTCAGCACTAGCTTCACGGCCGAGTCCCGAGATGGGCGTGGCAGCGCGGCACATTCCAGGTGCCAATCACTCAGGAGTGCCGCCGAACCTTCAGTCCGTGGTCGGACCCCTTGTTTCTTCGGGCAGGAATGCCCCTAGAACAGGTGTCCCGGCATGCTGTGGTGTTCACAGATGCTTCTGCCACCGGCTGGGGTGCCACGTAATACGAGCATGCAGTCTCAGGGGTTTGGACGGGACCCCATCTGCATTGGCACATCAATTGCCTCGAGTTGCTGGCAGTACGCCTTGCTCTGAGCCGCCTCAAAGGCCTGCTTCAGGGCAAGCATGTACTGGTCCATATGGACAACACTGCGACCGTTGCGTACATCAACCGTCAAGGTGGTCTACGCTCCCGTCGCATGTCGCAACTCGCCCGCCATCTCCTCCTGTGGAGTCGGAAGCATATGAGGTCGCTTCGTGCCATTCATGTCTCCGGTGTGCTCAACCATGTGGCCGACGAGCTATCACGAGCTGTGCTGCCAGGAGAGTGGCGACTCCACCCCCAGGTGGTTCAGCTGATCTGGAGAGAATTCGGAGAGGCTCAGGTAGACCTGTTTGCCTCACCAGAAACCTCCCACTGCCAGTTGTTTTACTCTCTGACCGAGGGGACACTTGAGACAGATGCACTGGCTCACAGCTGGCCCCGGGGCCTGCGCAAATATGCGTTTCCCCCAGTGAGCCTACTTGCACAGACCCTGTGCAAAGTCAGGGAGGACGAGGAGCAGGTCTTGTTAGTTGCGACTTACTTGCCCAACCGGACCTGGTTCCCAGAACTCTCACTCCTCGCGACAGCCCCTCCCTGGCCCATCCCTCTGAGGAAAGACCTTCTTTCTCAGAGACGGGGCACTCTTTTGCACCCGCGTCCAGACCTCTGGAAACTCCATGTCTGGTCCCTTGGACGGGATGCGGAGGTTCTAGGTGACTTACCCCCTGAGGTACTTAACACCATCACTTCGGCACGTGCACTGTCTACGAGACGTGCTTATGCCTCAAAGTGGAACCTGTTCGTCGAGTGGTGCTCTTCTCGCCGGGAAGACCCCCGAAGATGCTCGATCAGAGTCGTGCTTTCCTTCTTGCAGTAGGGTTGGAGCGTAGGCTGTCCCCCCTCCACCCTCAAAGTCCATACTGCTGCTATATCCGCTTACCACGACCACTTAGATGGCAAATCTGTTGGTCAGCACGACCTGGTCATCAGGTTCCTTAGGGGGGCGAGACGGTTAAATCCTTCTTGTCCCCTCTCCATACCCTCTTGGGACCTCACTCTGGTGCTGAGAGCACTTCAGATTGCTCCCTTTGAGCCTTTGCTGTCAGCAGACTTAAAGATTCTGTCTATGAAGACTTTGCTGCTGGTGGCATTGGCCTCCATCAAGAGGGTAAGGGACCTGCAGTCATTTTCGGTCGACGAATCGTGCCTGGAGTTCGGGCCGGGTGATAGCCACGTGGTACTAAGACCCAGGCCTGGCTATGTGCCCAAGGTTCCTACCACTCCCTTCAGGGACCAGGTGGTGAACCTGCAAGCGCTGCCCTCGGAGGAGGCAGACCCAGCCCTGGCTTTACTCTGTCCAGTCCGCGCTTTGCGACTGTACATAGACAGAACCTAAAGCCTCAGGACCTCAGACCAGCTCTTGTCTGTTATGGAGGCCAGCAGAAGGGAAAGGCTGTCTCCAAGCAGAGGATGGCCCACTGGATAGTGGATGCCATCGCCCTGGCTTACCAAGCTCAGGGCGTGCCCTGCCCGCTCAGGTTGCATGCTCACTCCGCGAGAGGTGTCGCATCCTCCTGGGCGCTGGCTCGTGGCGCCTCGCTGACAGACATTTGTAGAGCTGCGGGCTGGGCGACACCTAACACGTTCGCTAGATACTATAGCCTTCGTGTCGAGCCGGTCTCCTCCCATGTTCTCGCCACAGGTCAGAGGCACGGAGAGGCCCCGGCTTAGTGTCGGCTTGCTGCGTTACATGCGCTTCTTTTCTCCAGAGAGTCCCTACAAGGCAGACCCTGTCGAGTCCTCAGATATCTCTTCGGCAGCCGACGTGGCGGAGCGTCTGGCGCCAGGCCTATACTCCGTTGTATCCTTGAGAACCGGGTTTAGGCTGGGTTCCATATGTGTGACCCTACGGGGATCCCATATGGTTGGTTCCACGGTTGCTCCTAAACGAAGCCCGTGTCTTTCCCTCTGGGAGAACCTACCCTTCATCGGGTTGGAGTCACCCCAGCTCTTCCATATGTAGCACAGCCCTACAGGGTTAGTCCATATGTACTTCTCCACATAACTCCTTCGGGGAAGGATGTGGCTTCCGCAGCGTTCCTTTCCCAGCGAAGGGTACGCTTTCCCAGCGTTATCCAATAGTCTCACTGAATGGGTTTTGGGGAACAGCAGTGATCGACTCTCTCTGTGTTAGCCCTGTCCCACCATCCTCAGGCAAGGGGGTTCAGGTGGCTTACAACAGAGCGCTGGAAGGGGGCAGCTCCTGTGGCGCTTTGGTAGGGATTCCTATTCGTCGGTCTGTCCGACGTACGTCGAACGTGACCGACTGAATGGGAACGTCTCGGTTACAAAGGTAACCCTCGTTCCCTGAAGGAGGGAACGGAGACGTACGTCCCGTCGCCACAGTCGCTGTACCCCGCTGATGCTGCCACCTATCTGGTTCGGCTCCTCAGCGAAAACCTGAAGATGCAACGCACCTGCTGCTCATTATATACCCGCGCTGCGAGGCGAGCAGCTGATGCATATGATTGCATGCCAATGTGCATTGGCTCGTTTTAGTTACACTCGAAGTAGATTGGCCTCTCTAGCGAGATTCCTATTCGTCGGTCTGTCCGACGTACGTCTCCGTTCCCTCCTTCAGGGAACGAGGGTTACCTTTGTAACCGAGACGTTATCATGTTATTATTTTGTTTTATGGTGCTACTTAGCTGTATTTAAGTTATGAAGGTTTAAATCAAAACAAACCAACTGCAGTTGAATTGATATTAATTGGAATGCACAACCAAAAAACAAGATTTTTGAAAAATAAAAAAAATTTACAAAAATATATTTTTAATAAGGTTTAGTTACTTATACATCCTCAATGTTTTTTGCATATATATATATATATATATATATATATATATATATATATATATATATATATATATATATATATATATATATATATATATATATATATATAAATTAGGGCTGTCAAACGATTAATCGCGATTAATCGCATACAAAATAAAAGTTTGAGTTTGCCTAATATATGTGGGTGTACTGTGTGTAATTATTATGTATATATAAATACAAACACATTCAAGTATATATTTGAGAAGTATTTACAAGTATATGTATTTATTTAAATTTTTATATAATTTGTATTATATATAAATAAACATATTTTGTACATAAATAACATATTTCCCTTAAATATATACATTAATTTGTGTGTATTTATATATACATAATAATTACACACAGTACACCCACATATATTATGCAAACTCAAACTTTTATTTTGTATACGATTAATCGCGATTAATCGTTTGACAGCCCTAATATATATATATATATATATATATAATATTTTATTTATTATGTTTCTGAAATAAGTCTCTTATGTAATGCATTTTTTTAATCAAAAATACAGTAAAACCAGTAATACTCAGAAATATTATTACAAAATAAAAGAACTCTTTTCTGTTTGAATATATTTTAAAATGTAATTTATTCCTGTGATAGCAAAGGTGGATTTTCAGCATTATTTCTCCAGTCTTCAGTCTCACATGATCCTCCAGAAATCATTCTAATATTCTGATTGGTGCTCAGGTACCATTTCTTATTATCAATGTTGAAAAAGTTTTTGCCGCTTAAAGGGTTAGTTCACCCCAAAATGAAAATTCTGTCATTAATTACTCACCCTCATGTTGTTTCACACCTGCAAGACTTCAGCTTTCTGGGCATTGAAAGTGTTAATTGTCTTGCTGGCAATGCAGGCCTCATGGATTTTATGAAAAATATCTTAATTTGTGTTCCGAAGATGAACGAAGGTCTTACAGGTGTGGAACGACATGAGGGTTAGTAATTATTGACAGAATTTTAATTTTTGGGTAAACTAACCCTTTAAAAAAAATTTTTGTGGAAATGGGGGTAGGCCCTTTTTAGGGGACCCTTCTCTTTAGCCCCCCATCTGTCATCTCAGTCCCCTTAAAACTATAATCATGATCATCTGAATGATCAGGCTAGTGCTACTTCCTCGTGAAAGTTTATCGCTTCCACGTGTTTTTAAGTCTTGTCAGTTAAAACATTCAAATGATTTTAAGCCATTCAAGCACAAGACGCTGCGAAAGAGAACTCGCGCACTGTGATAGATTGTTTCTGTGCGCACAAACATCTGAAGTGCACACACAGAAAGCCACCTCTCAGACAGCACGCGAGTACCAAATTGAGTTATGTTTTGCGTCTTCTTTTAATCTTACTACAAATGATTGGTATCATTGTTTCCACAAAAATATTAAGCAGCAAAAATTGTTTTCAGCATTGATAATAATAAGAAATGTTTCTTGAGCAGCAAATCAGCATATTAGAATGATTACTGAAGGATCATGTGACACTGAAGACTGGAGAAATGATGCTGAATTTTTTTTTTAATTTATTAAAATAGAAAACAATTATATTAAGTTGTAGAAATATTGTAAGAGTTTAGTGAACTGGACAGGTATTTTATTGCACAGGTGGATAATGAGAATATACAGGTAAGTAATGCAGATATAGAGATATAGTCTTTCTCTTTTACTAGGTTTCTTGAGGAAGCACAGGAGTGAATAGACTGATTGCTGAGCACACACTACCCTGAGTGGAGATGAGGCAGAACAAGAGGGAAACACTAAGATTGAAGGAGAGTCATAGAGGTAATCGTCACTGAAGAACAGGTAAAAGTGTTTCAGGTTTTGAGTTATCTACATGGGAGACCAGACAAAGAGGAAGTGAGAAGTGTGTGCTCTACAGTGCTATTGATGAGGGTGCTGATTAGGTGCAGGTGCAGATGATGGTCGAGTAAGTGCAGGTGATGAGCAGGAGGAATGCTGGGAATTATATATTTGAGTGTGAGTGAGGGAGTGCAGAAGTGTGACAAATATTTCACAATATTACTGTTTTTACTATATATATATATATATATATATATATATATATATATATATATTTTTTTTTTTTTTTTTTTTAATAAATGCAGACTTAGTAAGCATAAGAGAATTGTAATGTTTCCAATCTTTTGATGGGTACATATAGATATCCAAAAAAAAAAAAAATAGTATTTTAAGATAAGAAATGTATTGTCTTTGATATATATTTTAATATATTTTGACATGTTTGAAGGTTTACTTAAACAAGATATTTTCAATTTGAAAATATTTTTTTTTTTCCTTAAGTTGTGGCATTTACAAAATTGCTAAATATATATGAAATTTAACTGCACGCTCACTTGCAGCGCACTCACTTGCAGTGTGCAGTCAAATTTCATATGCATTTAGCAATTTTGTAAATGCTGCAACTTAAGGGGAAAAAAAATTCTCAAATTGAAAATTTCTTTTGTATAACAAATTTTGTACGGAGACTTTCCACTGCCAATATATACAAAGACATACTACTGTGAGCATGTAATGGGTACACACCAAAAGATTTTTGAAAACTTTGAAAAATGTTTTTCAAAATGTGAGAGACCACAAACATGACAAAAAAAAAAAATATATATATATATATATATATTTAACCATTTTGCTCCTATTGTGTGTGGTGTGCCATGATGTGACAAACACACCACACCACACACAAACAGATTTTCAACCAGAGTCCCAACTGTGAACACGGGAAATCTCGCCAAATCTCTTGAGACTTCAGAATAAAAATGACATATGATAGGTAGGAAGAAATTGCGTTAATGGTGTTCTGAATGATTTTGGCATGTTTTACTGGACACTTTGTATAAACACTTGTTCTGTTGCCACAAATTGACAAGATGATCCTCCATCTCTGCTGTCCAAATCCATTTAACTTTGTGCTGTGCCATGACTGCATTTGTTATGCTTCCGTCTGTCAGCTCACTTTCTGATTGGATATTGTTTTGTTTCACGTGACAATCTCCAGAGCATGCACGCATTTGTCCTCAGAGTTAAAGGGATAGTTCACCCAAAAATGAAAATTTGATGTTTATCTGCTTACCCCCAGTGCATCCAAGATGTAGATGACTTTTTTTCTTCAGTCGAACGCAAATTATGATTTTTAACTGCAACCGCTGCCGTTTGTCAGTCAAATAATAGCAGTGATTGGGAACTTGAACAATAAGAGTCGAAAAAACTTCCATAGACAAATCAAAATTAAAACCTGCGGCTCATGACGACACATTGATGTCCTAAGAGACGAAACGATCGGTTTGTGCGAGAAACCGAACAGTATTTATATATTTTTTTACCTCTAATACACCACTATGTCCAACTTCGTTCAGCTTCCGGCTAGTGAGGTCTGATCGCGCTCTGACAACGGAAGTGATGTCTCGCGCTCATTGAAGTATATGGGCGAGGCATCACTTCCGTCTTCAGAACGCGTTTTTTGACCTCACTAACAGGAAGCTGAACGAAGTTGGACATAGTGGTGTATTAGAGGTAAAAATTATATAAATAATGTTCGGTTTCTTGCACAAACCGATCGGTTCGTCTCTTAGGACATTAATGTGTCGTCACGAGCCGCAGGTTTTAATTTTGATTTGTCTAAGCAAGTTTTATTTACTGTTATAGTTGAAGTTCCCATCCACTGCTATTATTTGACTGACAGAGGGCAGCGGTTGCAGTTAAAAATCATAATTTGCATTCGACTGAAGAAAAAAAGTCACCTACATCTTGGATGCACTGGGGGTAAGCAGGTAAACATCAAATTTTCATTTTTGGGTGAACTATCCCTTTAAGGTGTCACCGGTGGGGTTGCAGGATTCAAACGCATGACGAAGGAGATATCTTCAAAAACATTTAATAGAGTAATCTGAACAAAGAACAGGGAAAATCACCAAACAAAGACAAAGGACAGACAAAAACTGAAGGCTTAAATACACAGCAAACATAATTTAATAAGACACACCTGAAATGAAGACACTAATCAGTAACCAAGGAGACAAACAGGCAGGCACACAAGGAGAACTGAAACAATTAAACTCATATATGAACAGAACAGGGAAACAGATCAAAAACCAACTCAAAACCAACTCAGGTGGATCTGGGATAGGTGAATTGTTTTTGGAAACATGTTGCAAACTTCTACAGCAAACACTGACCAAGTATTTCAATGTTGAGCAGCAAACATTCAACTGCGGAATGTAGAGAACAATGTGATTGCTAGTGGGATGAGTTAAGAACCTATCTGCCTGTGACATCTATAGTTTCATGATGAACTGTTCATGATGTGAATAATTAGCATATATATATACAGGGCTTGACATTAACTTTTTTGCTCACCAGCCACTGTGGCTAGTGGTTTTCCAAAGTTACTAGCCACTCAGCATTTTCACTGGCCACAATTTTAATGTTGGTAAATTACATTTTATATGATTAAAGTTGACTTTGTTATGCTTAAATTACTTTGTTTTGAGTCATTTTACTTGATTTAGAAGATTTAAAACCCTTTCAAACTTTTAAATGCAGATTAACCACCCAAATCAAGACTACATTGTATATCAGCTGGTATAGCCTACATGTGGGCAAGAGCTGGACAATACGAGCACGGGCTAATATGACAAATTTGATAAGTTATTTGTGTTAGGCTAGATAAAAGAACAAAGAAGCAAATTACAAAAACAATAGTAAATTAAAAATAATCTTTTTTCAGAGACAGTAGGTGTATTTAACATATAGCCTAGCCTACATTTATTTAACTTCTTTTGTTGTTTGATTAACATTAATGACAGACAGGTAACGTTAGGCCTATTTAATTGGACTGCTGAATGCATGGACGTAACTGACGCATATTCAGTTATTACCCACCTGTTTACGTCCACTTAAGCCATAACCCACTGTATTCACGCGAGATACTCCACTCGATGGACATTTCGACATCTGTGTGCACGTGTATTTGACTATTCAGGCGCGAAGAGAACTGATCGCGCGCGCGACAGAGAGAGAAAGAGAGAGCGCTTCTGTTGTGTGTCATTCAGCGCAATTCCGCCTGTTCCTCCTTCAATAACTGCACGTAACGAATTGTGTGATTGGATTGTAATTTTGTGCTACGACGATCTTCGACGATCATTTGGCTGTAAACTGAAATTATATTCAACCCGCCAAAGTAGCTAGTGGGAGTGGCTGTCTTTCCCGCCACAGCTGAAATCTACCCGCATTTGGCGGGTTGGCGGGCGTTAATGTCAAGCCCTGTATATATATATATATATATATATATATATATATATATATATATATATATATATATATATATATATATATATATATATATATATATATATATATATATATATATAATATATATAATATATATATATATATATATATATATATATATATATATATATATATATATATATATATATATATATATATATATATATATATATATATATATATATATATATATATATATATATATATATATATATATATATATATATATATATATATATATATATATATATATATATATATATATATATATATATATATATATATATATATATATATATAGCCATGACATTCCCATATCATTTCTTCTTCCAGTGAAAGCTTGAATAACGTAATGCCTTTTATTGTACATCACAATTTCTCTGAGCACAGCAAAGGTCACTGATTTTGCTGATCATAAGCTGAGATACCTAACGGACATCAAACACTTCCTCCATTAATGTGCATGAAGAATAACTCCACAGATGAAGGAAGATGAAAGTCAAGAGACTAATAAAAGGAGCTCATGCGTCAGTTTGTTGCACAATTCTCAATAAATGCTGACATCTTCTAACAGAAAAGTGCTGATTTTATGGTAATAGCACTCAGTGCATGTTTGAACTGTTAACAAAGTGAGAGATTTGAGAAGGTTTTATGGGTGGCACATTCCACATATATTCCGGTTCTGCAAATGAGTTTAAATTGACAATGAGGAGAACAGATCAAGGACGTCAATGGAAGAGATGTTTTCTTTTGCGCTAGTATGTGGCCTGCTCATGAAGCCTCCACAGCACTGGATATTTTTTTGGATGCTTTCCTTATTTACCATCTCTATTCAAGTTCACCAGATCTAATAATCATCAGGTTCTCCATAACACAAACAGCTTAAAGGGATAGTTCACCCAAAAAAGAAAATTCTGTCATCATTTACTCCCCCTCAAGTTGGATCCAGTGAAATCTGTTTGCTTCTCTTTAAGTAAAGATTTGTTCAGAAGCCTGGGCCAAGCTCCACTACAAGACATCGATACAGTTGTTGAGGTAACTGCCTATCTGCAATTTAAAACCTAATTTAAACTTAACTAAATAATAAACTCTGAGATGTTTGTTGTCTTGTACGGGAAACAACATCTTAACTGTGTCCGGGTCCACCAAATCTCATGCAAAACATAATCTGGATCCTTCATATAATTTCTGATATGCTGTTTGCCCATTGTACATCCTTACAGTCATATTAAATGTATTGTTAGTGTTAAACTCTCTGTTCTTTTGGACATGCCTTTAAAGGGATAGTTCACCCAAAAATGAAAATTTGATGTTTATCTGCTTACCCTCAGTGCATCCAAGATGTAGGTGACTTTTTTTCTTCAGTCGAACGCAAATTATGATTTTTAACTGCAACCGCTGCTGTCTGTCAGTCAAATAATAGCAGTAGATGGGAACTTCAACTATAACAGTAAATAAAACTTGCTTAGACAAATCAAAATTAAAACCTGCGGCTCGTGACGACCCATTAATGTCCTAAGACACGAAACGATCGGTTTGTGCGAGAAACCGAACATTATATTTACCTCTAATACACCACTATGTCCAACTTCGTTCAGCTTCCTGTAAGTGAGGTAAAAAAACGCGTTCTGAAGACGGAAGTGATGTCTCGCCCATATACTTCAATGAGCGCGAGACATCACTTCCGTTGTCAGAGCGCGATCAGACCTCACTAGCCGGAAGCTGAACGGAGTTCAGTGGTGACATAGTGGTTTATTAGAGGTAAAAAATGATATAAATACTGTTCGGTTTCTCGCACAAACCGATCGTTTCGTGTCTTAGGACATCAATGTGCCGTCACGAGCCGCAGGGTTTAATTTGGATTTGTCTATGGAAGTTTTTTTGACTCTTATTGTTCAAGTTCCCAATCACTGCTATTATTTGACTGACAGACGGCAGCGGTTGCAGTTAAAAATCATAATTTGAGTTCGACTGAAGAAAAAAAGTCATCTACATCTTGGATGCCCTGGGGGTAAGCATATAAAACATCAAATTTTCATTTTTGGGTGAACTATCCCTTTAACATTAGTTGACATTTTACACATAAAATTTTTTTGTGTAAACATTCCCTTTCTTTAATGTAATTTAACTTTCAGTATATTTTCTCTCAGTTTAATCAATGAAATTTGCACCACTTGTGAGCCCAATAGGATACTGGTAAGTATATGATCAATGCAATAAAGACCATTGATAGTGACCATTCACAGAAGTTATTGTGGGTTGGGTAACCAAGACTGGAAGGATGTTAACTTCAGTATTAATTAATCAATTAATCAACAAATTATTCAAATCACCATGTAACTATACATCCTTATTTTCAAAATACAATGTATAAGTTCAGATGTTTAACTTTCCTATTATCTTTTTCTCTCTCCTTTGAATGGGAACTAAATGGGAATTTAGGGTACAATGAGGTCAATCAACCAATCAATCAATCAATCAATCAATCAAACTGACTGGTTGGTTGATTGATTGATCAACCTTAACCCCCAACCAACCAACCAACCAGTCAGTCAGTCAGTCAGTCAGTCAGTCAGTCTGTCTGTCTATTGAAATTTAGAAATGTCCTTTTCCTTAAAAAAAAATGATATTTTCCTATATTTCACCATTTTTTTGAATGTCACTACCCTGGATTTTATGGAATCTTCAGATGAATGAGAATATTTTTTTCTTCATGACTTTCACATTTTGGCTCCTAAACTCTGGGAAAGCCTTCCTGATAATGTTTGGGGCTCAGGTGCACTCTCCCACTCCATTTAGCCAAGCATTCACATATTGCATCTCATGACTTTGCATTCTAGTTACTTAAGATCAAATGTGCATGACGTTCTATATCTTGAAATGTTATGATAATCAGGTATGCTAATTATTTTCCCATTTGCTTTCTGTTTTTCGGGATTCTAACTAGAGATTACGCCAGCTCCAGTATGGATCCAGACTCTTATGAAGATTTCAGATGACGAAACACCTGTGAAGAGATGATGCCAACTCCTGCGAGGACTTCAGATGACACCAACTCCGAATCAACATGCACCACTGCCAAATTTTCTATATATTATAATTATAATTGTAATCATTATGATTACAACTTGTAATAATTGTTTTAATGAGCTCATTGTTTTCTGCATAAATGATGTTAGCTAACTACATGATTTGAATTATTTTAGAATTTCTTTTAGAATTTATTTAGACATTTCTGACATATGGACATTACTTGGACATAGTCACCTCTGAATAACAGATTACTTTAAATTGTAGAAACGTGCATTTTTTGTAAAGCTGCTTTTCATAATATGTATTGTGAAAAGCGCTATATAAATAAATGTGAATTGAATTTAATTGAATTGACTGAGATGTGTTTGTTGTTTTGCTATATATAGAGAGTAAAGAACAAAAGAGTGAGAGTGGGAGAGAGATTTTCCTTTTCGTCTATGAAAAAGTCTGAAAATTGCATCTGGCCATTTGTCAGAGAACTGAGTATTTATCACACAGCACAATGAGTGTTTACCACATAACTATTGGTCAGTATGTTTAAATAAGGTTTCCTTTGAGGACAGCTGTGGTGGGAATGAATGTTTATCTGCTTATCTGTCCTTAAAACTAATTCTATCTCTCACTTTTTCTCTCAGCATGACAAGGCAGCTGGAAGCAATGGGGGTCTGCTGTCCAGCTAAGAAAATGTTTTCCCTAGCTGGATAAAGACATCAAATACATATGCAAATTGTTATTTCCCTCAGGGACAGCCAAAGAAACACAGATGCTCAATTGTGACTAAGTTGACTTTCGATAGTCCCATCAGTTCATTAAATATGCATAATGATCAGTCAAACAAGACAATTTCAGTTTCACAATGAAATTTAAAAAGGCTAAATGAGGGTAATGAAAAGACCTGGGAACTAAGAAAGAAATATAATTTGGGTATGGGGAAAAACAATAGGGACTATCAATAAGAATAAAACTCTGAGAAGCATGCATAATTTATCACAATGTGAGCTCACATAATTAACTGACCAATTACTGAGATGAGGTGAAGGACTAATCTTTCATCTTTCTTGTTCCACCTCAAATTACAATAAATAAATAAATAAAAACTCCCACCAGGGCTTTTGTTATAAATTTGTGCTCTCATTGGTTTACTCCTCATATCGTTCATGAATTTTAAATTTGATCCAGACCTTGCAGTGCATCAACTTTTCGCTGTAAACCCGAATAACTTGGCAAAACTAAAAAAAATAAATAAAAAAAAATAAAAAAATGAGGTAATCAGTTACATCAAAATGTTTAAGTTAAGAAGTTCAAAGTTTATGTATAAGCAGAACTGGCAGATTATTATTTTGTAATCATACATTTTAATTGCTCTTAACAAATTTAACTTAAAATTATCATGTAATCTCAACTTAAATATTTCAGTAACAAAAACTTGGCTAGCTTTAATTAGCTAATTCAGTAAATGCTAACTTGCTCATTGGTAACACAATGCTTTGATAGCATTAGCATAGCATAGCAACTGGTGAATGAGTACGGCAATATGGAAGCAAAACAAACAGCAAAACATTAATCACGACTAAATCTCCCACTTAACATTAAATTTGCACACACACAAAACTTTACACTTAACTTTAGCATTTACTCTCTCTTTTGAATGTCATGGCAAAGCATGCTGGGAAAAAGAAATCCTAGCCCAGTTTCTATTAAATTTAAGTTTGTCTAAATTAAAAGAAACAAGTTCATAAAACTTAAAACAATGAAACAATTCAGATTACTTAAAATGTGTCAGTTTTGTGAACTCAAAAGAAAAAGAAAGTTCTAAATACTCATAAAAGTTAATTTTATTGAACTAATTTGTTTAATTTAAGTTAACTCTACTCAAACAAATTGAATATTTTGAGCATTAGGGTTACACAAAAAGCCTCTGCTCTTTTGACCTGGAAGTATCAGTATACAGTAAAATTGCAAAAATGTAAATATTTACAGAACAAATTTAAAAATTTTACAATTTAAAACTGTAATTTGTTTAGGCTAGTACAGTTTCGGAAACTTATGTTAACCAATTAACAGGTTTTTATTGTCACACATTTTTTTATCTTCCACTGCTTGAAGGAAATCCCACAATAAATTGTTATGGCTTTGCAGTAATATGATATTTTATTTAATTAAATTATATATATATATATATATATATATATATATATATATATATATATATATATATATATATAGTCATGTCATGCTAACAAATGGAAAAGTTATTTTTATCCAAAATATCATACTTTTACATATTCTTCAGTTATTGAAAAACTGTTTACTTGAAAAACTGATTTAATTAGAACAAAATAGTTAACAAGACCTTTGCCTCAAAATATATTTGTAATATTATCGATTCTCATTTGATAGATAAATATATTGCATTTAAGAAAAAAACAAAACAAAATAAAACAAAAACAAATATTAAAGATTAGAATATAAAGAATTAGCACATAATGAATTTTGTGTTGCTGCACGCGATATCCTCACGGATCGGCCAAATTTCCACGTGCATATTCAAAAAGTGCTGCGATGAGTTTTTATGCCATCTAGTGGTTAGAGGAGAATAAATTCAAATGTGCATCTTTCATATTTGTTCCAATCAACCATTCAGATTTAAAGGACACGTTTATGTTATGTCAAGTTTAGGTTTACAACCAAGGTTAAGTGCTTCTTCATCAGTGTTAATCACCTATCATTTCCTTCTGATTTTATCATGGGAAGGGTTAGGTTTAGGGGAGTGGATATCGTTAGGATTCAATTTTCGATGGGATGTTGTTCCAGAATGAACAAAATATGTTTACCCAGGAACGCGTCTAACTCAGCAAAATCTAATAAATGACCTGTAGAAAATCAATAAATTGCATAAATGTCTAGGGCAGAGGTTCTGGAGTATCACCAGCCCTGATCTATCATACCGAATTCAACTCATGAACTCTGCAACTGCAAAACCTGAAACGGGAGTGCCAGATAATACAGATATACAAAATGTGCAGGGTTGGTGGTACTCCAGGACAGGTTTGAGAACCACTGGTCAAGGAAAATATATTTAACAACAGGCTATAATTAATAATATTTTACTCAGTTTAACTGTATTTGAGGAATTCATAATTTTAACTGGAGCTAGGCTACCTGCTGTGAGGTAACAGTTGGTCTATTCTCTCGAGACCAGTTTGGCTGGTATTTGGTTAAAAACCTTTTGTTTTCTCTCAAACAGTTGTAATAAAAACCACTGGAAATCAAAGATTATCTAATGAGTTTAGTCACTAGCAGTTTAGCAAGCTGGCGAACTCATTTTTAGCGTAAAGGGGAGGCGCACTATGCCTTCATTTCACCACGCGCGCCACTCTCCTGCCCAGTGTGTGCTGGGAAGTCACAGCGACAGGTTGTTTACGGGCTGTTATGAGGGAGAGACACATGATTCAATTACAATTATTGCGAGCTTTATAAGACATGTAGGACTGAGCGTTTGAGCTGAACGACAGCGCACAGTATGGTTGGAGACATCGAGACTTCTGGAAAACATCCAGAGATCTAGCAGAGGCTTCTGCGTTATTTGGTTAGACAGTAACAAACTTCATTCTTTCCCATTATACCGGAGTCCTAATTATGTTTCCCTTCAGAACTTGGTCAACCATTAGACTGGTCGCGGTTTTACTGAGTTTGGGGATTCATCAGAGCATCTGGAAAGCAGTAAGTTATCCATGTGAGATCCTGTGCTTTGTACATTTAGCCTGTACCAAATATTGTAATATTGTTACCGTGCGCAGTATACATTGTGCTTTTTAAATTGAGATTCCAGAGTTCCAAAATCTTGGTGTTCTGTGCAGTGGTCGTGATTTTCTCATCTTTGATTATAGACTTGCTTTTGAAATCAAGTAGTCAGAGCAATTTGATTATCCCTTTTACACTGTGGCCAGTTCTGTTTTGGGCTAGAATAGAAAGAAAAAAAACTTCTAAATGTCAGAAATGAAATGATAGATGTTAAGAGTTTTTTTTTTTTTTTTTTTATGTCCCTGACAATAAAATACATTTGGCTTGTAGTTGCATAACATGTCCATGGGCTTTTTAATTAATAATAATGTATATAAAGTAAATAAAAATGTAAATAATAATGTTTTAAGTTTTTCACCATCTTTTAATCACCTTTTGTTTGACAAATTAATTTTAAAAGTACAAATATTCATAATTAATATAAGCTCTTAAATGCTGTGTGCATAACTGCAAGATAATTAAAACATACTGTTTTAATAACATGTCGACTTTCCTAAAGTATTTCATGGCAAATTTTAGCATTTGCCTCAAGATCCAGGTGAGATTTCCTTGAGAGATATTTGCATATTTATTTTTGAAGACACCACTTAGTGTATGCTGTTTGAATGACAGGTCACATTAAAAGTGTTTTATAATGGCCCTGACATTAAAGTTTATTGACATTTGCCTCCAGATTCATATGAGATTTTATTTTGAGAGAGATTGACTTATTTTAAAAGACATGGCACTGCACCACTGAATTAGACATAGTACATTGTATGCTGTTTGAGTTGCATGTTATAAAAGTTAAAAGTTTATAACACCTGATTTTTTAATACCCAATATTTCCTTGAGAAAGAATAAATATAAATAGATATACACAAAAGATAAATTTATTTTAAACGGCATCATACTGAGCTAATGATGTAGATGAAGTGTAATCCATGCTGTTTGATTGCCACTATTTTCTCTTGGGATCAGTCCAGTGCTATATTTAATGTGCTGATGTGTCACAGATGTTGATTTGATTAGCTGTACTGACCTGAGATCCTGGTCTCCTTTTAATGATGTTTTGATGACCATTTCCAGTACAGGAACATTGACATATTTTAACTCAAGTGGCTAAATCAGGTTCCCATCATGAAAATTAAGCACGCAATTTATGCGACTTATTGGCCTTCTAAAAAAAAGTCCAAGGTGGATTACTATTTCAATTTCTGAGGAGCACAGGCCACAAAGAAGAGTGCAAATCAATGTTGTAATTAAATGTAGTTGTTGTTTGGTACTCCCTCTAATGATATGGCTTTCCTTCCCTGAATGGATATTCATTTCCTATAATAATGATTCCATGTGTTCATGAGCCTCTTCCTGGGGGCCACTGGATGCTATTTGACTGATAACAGGATCCTTATCGGTCAGTTATTTTTCTTTCTTCATTTATCCTCTCAACATGTTTAACATTTCTGATCTGGTCACCTGAGCAGGTTAGTGCAGAGGTTAGAGTGATTGAAGACAACATGTGTCTATTTACCTAAGATATTTAGATATGCAGCCATAAAGACAGCGAGAACAAAAAGGGATTTTTAGCTTATTGCAGAATTTTTGGGCCAATAATATACACTTTATCAGTGCAAAAGAAATGTAAATTTGTGGGGAGACACATGGAGGTGACCTTAAGCAGCCTTTATCGGCAGATGTGCTGTAATTGGTTTTGGCAAGATAGGAGACTTGACTTTTTGGGGACCTTTAGTGCCACATGGATGCAATCAAAAGTCCCAAGTAGTTTAATTTAAGTGTTTTATTGCCCAGGTGTGTCACCATCTTATTTTAATGATTCAGATTCTGCTTATCAATTCAGGTTCTTATCAGTTCCTAATTTCGAATCCAATAAGGTTAAAAAACAAAACAAATAATAATAATAAAAAAACAAACAAAAAAAACAAAACGAAGATATCATTCACATTTATTATGAGTCTTATTGCAAAACATTTCATTATTGCTGAATACCATGATCAAAAATCAACAGGCTAAAGAACACTTACAATTTTGCATATGGTTTAAAAATACCATAGCAAAAACTAGAATAACCATTATAAATTTCAAGCAATATTAAAGACAAGTAAACACTCAGTAATTAAAAATGAACAAAGTAACAATCGCACAAATAAATACAACTGAACAAAGATACGATTGAAATAGTGTTTTAAAGCCATCGAATTGAAAATTGAATTTAACTCAGCATAGTTGAATAACAAGAGTTCAGTACATGAAAATTACATACAGTGAGTCTCAAACTCCATTGTTTCCTCCTTCTTATATAAATCTCATTTGTTTAAAAGACCTCCGAAGAACAGGCGAATCTCAACATAACACCGACTGTTACGTAACAGTCAGGATCATTAATATGTACGCCCCCAATATTTGCATATGCCAGCCCATGATCGAAGCATTACACAGGGCAGCCAGTATTAACGTCTGGATCTATGCACAGCTGAATCATCAGACTAGGTAAGCAAGCAAGGACAACAGCGAAAAATGGCAGATGGAGCAATAATAACTGACATGATCCATGATATTTTTAGTGATATTTGTAAATTGTCTTTCTAAATGTTGCTAATATACTGTTAAATGTGGTTAAAGTTACCATCGTTTCTTACTGTATTCACGGAGACAAGAGCCGTTGCTATTTTCATTATTAAACACTTGCAGCCTGGATAATGCATAAACACAACTTCATTCTTTATAAATCTCTCCAACAGTGTAGCATTAGCCGTTAGCCACGGAACACTATCAAACTCATTCAGAATCAAATGTAAACATCCAAATAAATACCATATGTACGCGATTAGACATGCTGCATGACGAACACTTTGTAAAGATCCATTTTGAGGGTTATATTAGCTGTGTGAACTTTTTGAATACTTGAAACTGTGTGAATACTTTATGCAATGTATATAGAGTCGAGAGCTCGAGGGCGGAGAGCGTGAGCAATTAAAGGGGCTGCAGCCTGAATCGGCGCATTTCTAATTATGCCTCAAAATAGGCAGTTAAAAAAATTAATTAAAAAAAAATCTATGGGGTATTTTCAGCTGCAACTTCACAGACACATTCAGGGGACACCTTAGACTTATATTACATATTGTAAAAAACGTTCGATGGCACCTTTAAGGTATTCAGGTACAGAAACTGTGATCAAATGTAAAATAACACTGCACTTTATAAAGTATACATTACGTATATATTTACAAAAGTTATTCAGACAAAATCAGCAAGTGAATTTTCTCTTTTCCTTTGTTTGTTTAATGCTATTATAGAGACGGCAACATGAATATTAGGCTGCTGTCACTTTAAGAGCTGCATGGATCCAATATACTGTTGCATGTTTTCTTTTTTCAACTGTTTACGTTCACTTAAGAACTAACCGACTGTGTTTATGAGGATATTTTGACATTTTTGTGTGTATTTGTCTGTTCCAGTGCAAAAAGACACGGAAGAGAACTCAGATCAATATCTTAGGAGGATCGCGCTCTGCTACTTATACCGAAATTAATACAAATACCTGTGTACTGTTTTGTTTTTGGCTTGAATTTAAATATTCACATTCTTCATCTTATCATTTGCAGGGAAGAGAAGGTATTTTATAGGGCTGAACCAGAATATTCAATTATTTGAATATTCGTTTGGTAGGTTGGTATTCGATTTTCAAATTCGAATACTCGTTTTCTTTTGTTGTTCTTTTTGCACCCCTGGCATCCCCCTCGCGAAACAGCTCTCATTCGCGCTTTAATATGTTTACACTATAAAATCTGGTGAAATACTGTATTGTATTTTTTTTTTTAAATTTTATAGCCTAGCCATTTTTAATATGATGGACAGTTTTAAGGAATCCAACATTTTTTTACTTGCATATATTTTCTTCTTAGCCTACTGTGTGTTCCCTGCAACAAAATGTTTTAGTCTTTTTACGCGTTATTATCAATCTAAATGAATCTACTGCGAAATATAGGAGCTTGTTAAAACTCAAACGTGAGATTTTACTGGGACGGTGTGTTCTTTATTTATTACAGTTCGTTATTTTTAGTTTATTTCGTTTATTTAAATAGCCTATCCGTTACTGTGTCAGTAATTACTGTGCTGCTCATTTCTGATTTGGGAGCGATTTGTTTGTCAGAAAAATGTTAGGCTACCTTTTTAAAAGTATTGCTCTTGTCTTAACAGACCTGTGTTTTATATCACTAGTGCATGATTCCTTGTGTAGAGATTCCTGCTGTAACGCGTTGTGTACGAAGCAAATAGGGATAGCTCACTTAGATTGAGTTATTGATACCAGACAGTCTTCACGGAGGAGATTGACATTTCACAATTGATACTTTATTCCCCATGAAACTCGTGTAAACGTCCTTCGCAAATGTTATGCCGTCCATTACTTAATAAAGAAAATAACACTTACACACTATTTTTGTAAAAATATATTTATTTCAACAAATGACAGCTTGTCATTTCCTAGAAGCTTGTGAACAGTTTTGCAGTGACTGCAAGCAAGTTATGCTATAATTCATAAGCTAAGTGAGAGTCATACTCGCAAGGTAATGTTAACTATTAAACCAAACAAAATACAAAACACTCAGCAATGTGATTATTTTATTGAGTGATAGGCAGCGGGTATAATCAGTGACATTAATAGATTTGCTACTCACACAGCATCTTCTTTCCTGCTTTCCTTGGTGTTTTTACTTGTACAAAAGGCCAAAAAAAAGCATTAGATTGTCCAGTTTTCTCCCTGAACGATGATGTGAGTTACTATGGGAATTCTCGATGTAGCGGGAATGACTTACAATGAACTACAACAGAAAGTCAAAATCCTGCCCTAAACTCACTAGCAGAAAGATGGTGCAGTCCAATATGGCGTCTAAACAAGACAGTTACCCAGAACTCAACACGTGACATCAGCTTCATGTTCTTTATACACTAGAGGCAGCTTTATGTGCACATGCTTTGGATGTGTGAGCAGTACAGAAAACAGTGTAGTCTTCTTGCGCTTCAATGTTTAAAATCACATTTAAGGGTTAGTTCACCCAAAAATGAAATTTCTGTCATTAATTACCCTCATGTCATTCCACACCAGTAAGACCTTCTTTCATCTTCGGAACACAAATCAACACAAATTTCATTCAAGGTCCAGAAAGGTATTAAAGCGATGAGAAGCGATGAGAATACATTTTGTGCGCAAAAACAAAACAACGACTTTAACGACTTTATTCAACAATTTCTTCTCTGCCCTGTCAGACTCCTGCGCAGTTGACGCAGTGAATGCAGTTCAGTGTTTACGGCCGAACACTGGCTCAGTATTGGCCAGCTCCTGCGTCATCACACACATGCATTCTGACATAGAACCTGGAAGCGCTGCAACAAAAATAGCATTGTTTTTACTACTTTTCTGAACCTTGAATGTGGTAATTTCATTGCTTTCTATTGAGAATAAAAAATAACTTTAAAAAAAATCTTAATTTGTGTTCTGAAGATGAACGAAGGTCTTATGGGTTTGGAACGACATGAGGTTGAGTACTTAATGACAGAACTTTAATTTTTGGGTGAACTAACCCTTTAAAATCACCTTTTCTGTGCATGCACTTTGGATGTACACTGCGTTCCAAATTATTATGCAAGTGACATATCAGTAAGATTTCAGTACAATAAACATTCAGATTTTAGTTTTTCTAAGAAAATGTTTGTTTATTTATCCATGTATTTTTGGATAACTGGTATCAATCTCACACAAAATAATTTGCCAGATCTATGAAAACCCTACTTAGAGGTTGTTCCACATTATTAAGCAAGTCACAGTTCTCATGCAATATGGAGAGGAAGAAAGATCTTTCTGATGATGAAAAGCATGAAATGGCGCAATGTTGTGCAAAAGGCATGAAAACAACTAATACTGTGTGAAACTGAATGGAGATTATCGAATTAACATACGATTTGTGAGTATTATAGAGCACAGCAGAACCCGGTCAGATAAAGGTTGATAAAGGTTTATTAAGGAAATTTCCTGTGCAAAAAATTAATTGTATTAAAAGGGCAGCTATAAAAAGCCAGTGTTGAGCAGCAAACAGGTATTTGAAGCTGCTGGTGTCTCTGGAGTCTCAAGAAGCTCTCCATGCAGGCTGGCAGTTGTGCGTAAAGATGCATTTCAGACACCACTAACCAAACCTCACAGAGAGAAACATTTACAGTGGGTGTTGAAATACATTTTCAAACAGTTTTATTGCTGTGGTGTTTTTTTGCAGCATGGGATAGTGTATAGTACATTGTATTTCAGAAGGCACTATCCTCCTTTTTACACCATAGCTGAAAATGGCCAGTTATGAACTTCACATATCTTGCAAAAGTCATTTTAATACCCTCAGAGACCCTAAAGGGACCTTCCATCTCACTTCCCAATATTCCACCCCAAATCATCACCCACCAGCTCCTTGCTGACGTCGCAGTCTTGTTGGAACGTGGTGGCCATTCACCAACCATCCAGAAATCCTTCCATTTAGACCATCCATTGTAGTATTGCATTAGTCAGTGAATAAAACTATTTAAAAATTAGTCTTCATGTATTTCTAAACCCACTGTAAATGTTTCTGTTTGTGAGGTTTGGTTTGGAGTGGCTGAAATGCATCTTTACGCACAACTGCCAGCCTGCATGGAGAGCTTCTTGAGACTCCAGAGACACCAGCAGCTTCAAATACCTGTTTGCAGCTCAACACTGGCTTTTTTATAGCTGCCCTTTTAATACAATTAATTTTTTGACAGGAACTTTCATTAATAAGCCTTTATCTATCCGAGTTCTGCTGTGCTCTAAACCACTCAAATATCTTATGATAATTTGATAATTTCCCTTCAGTTTCACACAATATTAGTTGTTTTCATGCCTTTTGCACAACATTGCACCATTTCATGTGTTTCATTTTCAGAAAGATCTTTCTTCCTCTCCATATTGCATGAGAACTGTGACTTGCTTAATAATGTGGCACAACCTCTAAGTAGGGTTTTCATAGATCTGGCAAATTATTTTGTCTGAGATTGATACCAGTTATCCAAAAAGACATGGATAAATAAACAAACAAACATTTTCTTAGAAAAACTAAAATCTGAATGTTTATTGTACTGAAATCTCACTGATATGTCACTTGCATAATAATTTGGAACGCAGTGTATGTGCAGCACAGAAAATAGCGTATGGGTCTTCTTGCACTTGAATGGTTAAGTCATTAAAATGCACACAAAGGCATAAGAGGAATCAAAATTGTAATTTTGTAACAAGTATCCTGACCTCAAGTAGCCGATTCCAGAATTGGAATCAATATTAGATTCCCAACCCTAGTCACAAGTGCTTCATTCTCACCCTGACACTCAAATTAAATTTGTTGTAGTGCATAGAGGCCTTTCCTCATTACTATTCCCCTCACAGTTTCTGTATGTCCAAGATTAGCTTTGGCCTTGATTTGTGCAAATGACAGGGACATTTGTGCTTGGGTTTAAAGGTGCCCTACAACTTTTTTTTAAAAGATGTAATATAAGTCTAAGGTGTCCCCTGTATGTGTCTGTGAAGTTTCAGCTCAAAAAACCCCATAGATTTTTTTTTTTTAATTCATTTTTTTAACTGCCTATTTTGGGGCATCATTATAAATGAGCCGATTCAGGGTGTGTGGCCCTTTAAATCTGGTGCTCCACGCCCCAATAGCTCGCACTTGCCTTAAACAACATAAAAAAAGTTCAAACAGCTAATATAACCCTCAAAATGGATCTTTACAAAGTGTTCGTCATGCTGCATGTCTAATCACGTAAGTACAGTGTTTATTTTGATGTTTACATTGATTCTGAATGAGTTTGAGGAGGCTATGTTCCGTGGCTAACGGCTAATGCTACAATGTTGGAGAGATTTATAAAGAATGAAGTTGTGTTTATGAATTATACAGACTGCAAGTGTTTAAAAATGAAAATATTGTGCATTCATTGATGTAAAAAAAATCAATAATCGCAGCAGTTTCTTGCCAAATTTTCCCACACAAATCTCCATCAGTCTTTTGAATATTCAGTCTCTTTTTACGCATGCATAGGCAAACTTGAAAACACAATGTATCTTTTTTTTTTCTTTTCAAACCATTGCTTTTTTTCAATGTCTTCTTTTACACAAATACTCAACCATACAAATATACAGACAAGTCTCATTATGAAGTAAAATTTTTAGGAGAGGTTTAAGAACTGCTAAAATTGAAAGTGCAACTTTATTGTCTGGTGTTTAAATGCAAAAACTTATAGTTGATTCCCTAACAGCTAAAAGTCCAAAATGACCAAGTACTTTCTTCTTATGCAAATGATATTTTTATAGAACGCAAATGTAAAAATATAAAGGTAAATTTTATACATTCAAATTATAATTTGTTTTATATCTGAGCAATGCATCTCAGTCTAGCTATTTTTATCCTATACAGTACTACCAAATGTTACTCTAGTGTCGTATTCAGCTCATTTCAGAGTAATCGATTCGTTTACCCACAGATAGGCCTTTTTGGGTTTATCATTAGCCAAGAATAAACTTTTAGGGTTTATGATTTACTCACCCTCATGTTGGTGAAACCCTGTCTTCTATGGAACACAAAAGGATCTAAAATAACAAAAGCAGTCCATTCTAATGTGCAACACATTTCAAGAATTCCCAAGCCATATGATATGTTTGTGAGGAACAAATTTAAGTTGTTAATCCTTGAAAATGTTCCTTTCTGACACAGCATTCAAATCTCATTTAAAAACTTTCTCCAAGTTTGATGTTAATGACATAAAATTCCTTTGACACTCATGTACAATGTCTTGTGACCAATAGCAACACGTTTGAATGTACTTTCGCTGTGCTTTCAAATGACTTAATAGGAAGAGGATTGGAAAGGACTACTTTTACTTTGCTTTTTTTTAATCATTATTGGTTTAAATGATTGACTGTATACAGTAATCTATATAACATGTTTATATTGTGTACAATGGTTAGATGCTGAAAAATCCATCACCAATATAATTGGTCGAAAATCACCCCAGCAGTGTTTTGCATAGATAAAAATTCATTCAGATATGGAGTCCTTTCAAAGCATCAGCCAATAATATTCTTTAAATTTATGGTCCGATAACAGCACTAAATTGCATAATGTTGTTATTTAAATAGTTTTTCTGCTTTTATAAGATGGGTGTTTAGGCTAGGTATTTGAAAGCAGTTTTCCATCCTGAAGATTCAAATTCAGCTTGAAATGTGCAAGACATGTTTGTGAGAGTCTTTTCTTTTGTTGTACAAATGCACTCTAACTAAACCTGAGAAAACTTCCCAAACTCATTCACGATGCCTCCTCTCTTATCTTGCCTGCCAGCAGGCGACAGAGGTCACTGAAACCAACAGTGCAACCATCTGTTCTGGTTTTGAATTTGGAGAGAACATAAGCACTAACAAGCACTTGCAGGCAAATAGACAAGCAAACACGCAGATTTTTTGTAAACACACTCACACTAGCGTTCTCACTCATTGCATCAACTCATGTCCTGATAACATTAATTTCTGCCTGTTAGCCCAGTGAAAGGGACATACACAACGTCAACCACTGGATGAATAATAGTCAACATAGCTGGAATGTTTACCTTGATTTCCATACTGACGTCATACTATTGATTTGATTTACACATAGAGGATGACTGATATGACACACAGACCCCTGAGGCGTCCCTCTAGAATAAATACAAGAATTCACGTTTTCTAGTATTGTTGTGATTCACGATCTCTATTTTCCTTTGGAGATGCGTAGTCTGTTTCAGGAACTCCTGGATCTGTTTCTACTGCTCGTTCCACTGTAACCTCAGGCTTAATCGGATCATTAGCATTCACCCACCTCTGACTCTCTCTCATTCCTCTCAGGAATAAGTGGGTGGCCATTACAGGTCTTTTTATGCAGCAAAGAGGTGAAACAGAAGCAACTTTTCCTTTTTATGTTGTCGATGAGACAACATCCCACACCTCTTATAATATAGTCATTCTCTCTTTATTTCTCGCTCCATCTCTAATGCATTTAATTGTAGTAAATGATGGCATAAGAGGCTCAAATGGGTTCAATGGCTGCTTCAGAGATAATGACATTTTGTAGACAAATTTTGGTTTGTGGCTGGGGCTGATTGACGAGATTTTTCTAAGTCTCGTCTGATAAATATTTAGATCCTCTACATAGATGGGGTATACAATGTATTTTGAATCTTTTAACCCGAAAAATAACTTTCCTCCTTTTGTCTTTTCAAACGCATGTGATCTTTATTCTGTGGAACACAAATGGAGTCTAAACAAATGTCCAAGCTGTTAGCAAATAATGTTAGAAACAAATGATTTTTCCTGATTTCATTGTCAATTTGACTTAAATTATGAAATTGCTTTTTCACCATCTTTCTGTAATGGGCTCAGCATGTTTATGCGGTTTCTTAATATGTACTGCAGTTTGTAATTTCATTTGCCTCACACATTTTTTTTTTTTCTTTTATCAACATTCACAGGTGGAAACGATTCATCCAGCATGTGCTCTGGTGGCTGAGCATATGAAGGCTCAAGAGCAATGCATTCGCACACAAAGGCAAGAGGCCCACAACAGCAACAATATCACAGGTGAGCTCACCTATCGGAACTACTTCATTCCTTACTACTTTACATCTCTTTATGTCCTTAATATCTACCCATTTGCTCATTGGTAATAAGACACTTTTTGAGGTGAACATGATTTAAAAGAATCTCAGACTAATCGTGTTTCTGATTGGATGGTAGGCTGAAAACTAGGTTTACAATTTTAAGCATTACACTTTCCTATATGGGTCAGGTCAGGCAAGGTAATTATAGGATGTAATCAAGTATAGAGATTTAGGAGATTAAAGGCAGTAACTCAAACAGAAGCTGTTCGATTCTGGCTGCTGATGAAGGGTGAGGATCAGGAGAAGGGATCAATACAACTCCTTTCATTGTACTTTCATTGTCAGAGATCAAAGGATAATGAATCATATTTTAAGCATAATTCTACCCACTAAGGTTTTTAGATACATCATATTTAATATTTGTAGACAGAGACTTAATGTTTTTCAGAGGTATTGAGATTTTGTATTTTCCTAACAGCCTAGTCAACTTTGTCATTTTTAAGGTTCTTCATGGATAAACATACTTGTTTGTTTGTTTATTTATTTATTTATTTATTTATTGTCATATTTATAAGTACAAACCCGATTCCAAAAAAGTTGGGACACTGTACAAATTGTGAATAAAAAAGGAATGCAATAAATTACAAATATCATAAACTTATATTTTATTCACAATAGAATATAGATAACATATCAAATGTTGAAAGTGAGACATTTTGAAATGTCATGCCAAATATTGGCTCATTTTGGATTTCATGAGAGCTACACATTCCAAAAAAGTTGGGACAGGTAGCAATAAGAGGCCGGAAAAGTTAAATGTACATATAAGGAACAGCTGGAGGACCAATTTGCAACTTACTAGGTCAGTTGGCAACATGATTGGGTATAAAAAGAGCCTCTCAGAGTGGCAGTGTCTCTCAGAAGTCAAGATGGGCAGAAGGTCACCAATTCCCCCAATGCTGCGGCGAAAAATAGTGGAGTTTTGAGTGAAAAAGAGTTTGAAGTTATCATCATCTACAGTGCATAATATCATTCAAAGATTCAGAGAATCTGGAACAATCTCTGTGCGTAAGGGTCAAGGTTGGAAAACTGGATGATCTTAGACGGCACTGCATCACATACAGGAATGCTACTGTAATGGAAATCACAACATTGGCTCAGGAATACTTCCAGAAAACATTGTCGGTGAACACAATCCACCGTGCCATTCGCTGTTGCCGGCTAAAACTCTATAGGTCAAAAAAGAAGCCATTTCTAAACATGATCCAGAAGCGCAGGTGTTTTCTCTGGGTCAAGGCTCATTTAAAATGGACTGTGGCAAAGTGGAAAACTGTTCTGTGGTCAAACGAATCAAAATTTGAAGTTCTTTTTAGAAAACTGGGACGCCATGTCATCCGGACTAAAGAGGACAAGGACAACCCAAGTTGTTATCAGCGCTCAGTTCAGAAGCCTGCATCTCTGATGGTATGGGGTTGAATGAGTGCGTGTGGCATGGGCAGCTTACACATCTTGAAAGGCACCATCAATTCTTAAAGGTATATCCAAGTTCTAGAACAACATATGCTTCCATCCAGACGTCTTCTCTTTCAGGGAAAACTTTGCATTTTCCAACATGACACATCCAGACCACATACTGCATCAATTACAACATCATGGCTGCGTAGAAGAAGGATCCGGGTACTGAAATGACCAGCCTGCAGTCCAGATCTTTCACCTATAGAAAACATTTGGCGCATCATAAATAGGAAGATGCGACAAAGAAGACCTAAGACAGTTGAGCAACTAGAAGCCTGTATTAAACAAGAATGGGACAACATTCCTGTTCCTAAACTTGAGCAACTTGTCTCCTCAGTCCCCAGACATTTGCAGACTGTTATAAAAAGAAGAGGGGATGCCACACAGTGGTAAACATGGCCTTGTCCCAACTTTTTTGAGATGTGTTGATGCCATGAAATTTAAAATCAACTTATTTTTCCCTTAAAATTATACATTTTCTCAGTTTAAACATTTGATATGTCCATAGCTGTCAACCCTCCCATTTTTTCCGGGTTTCTCACGTATTTTAGCTCTTTTCCCGCTGTCTTCCCGTTTTAGTATTTTCCCATGAAATATCCCGTATTTTTACGCTCTGATAGTGTTAACTCAGAACACGCAACTATCTGTGTCTGTGAAGTGGCTTGTACTTGACCACGGGCGATGCACGTATGCATGAGCCGAACGCGTCTTTCTGCGCTCATGGAGTTTCTTTGAAAGGCTTGCGGGAAATTAAGTATAGAAATTGTAATGGGCATCAGGAGAAATGGGAACACGGGGGCACCGCGATGCGACCGCAAAGGGCACTTTCACTTTCACGATCAAAGTGCACGCCACTGATAAGCATTGTAAATGCAGTATTACATTATACACATACCAATATCCTCTTGTGCATCCTCCTCACTGGACGAGGCAATATCACTTTAGTTTCGCTTTCAGATATCTCTTTTATAGATGCCAACAATGCTTTTACCTTTCTAGATGTATTTACCGAAATCAAAACAGTCCATAAACTATAAATCCTCACGAAAACTTCAGTCAAGCCAGCTCGCATGTCAACCTGAGAGAGCAGCCTCCAAATTTCTCAGTTTCTGAATGGACGGTTTGGCTTGATTGACAAACGCTAACGTTCGGGCATGATTTATATACCATTGACCTGTCCTAAAACGTTAGCACGCTTTGATCGATGGTTTGATGGTTTTTCTCGTAAAGAGTAGGGGTGTAAACCCGGTGTCCTGGCCAAATTCCCTCCATAGGCCCTTACCAATCATGGCCTCCTAATAATCCCCATCCATTTAAATTGGCTCTTTCACTCTCTCTCTCCACCTACAGCTGGTGTGTGGTGAGCGCATTTGCGCCGTTGTACTGTGGCTGCCATCGCATCATCCAAATGGATGCTGCACACTGGTGGTGGATGAGGAGAGACCCCTGATATGACTGTAAAGCGCTTTGGTTGTACAGTTGTACATAGGAAAGCGCTATATAAATGCCTCATTATTATTATTATTATCGTGTGTTTCTCCATTCGAGAGCACATTTCCGTTGATTGTTTATGAACGAAAGCTCAAAGAAACGTGAAAATGAAAATGGTCTCATTTGAAAAAAAAATATCCTAAGCTAAAAAATAAAATAGTGTGACTGACTGAAGCAGCGCTTATCAAAAGTGCGGGGGTCCTGACCCTTTGTTGTCCCTTCCATTGTTGGACAAAACTGATAAGAGTACAAAGAATATTTATTTAATTCCAAGACATTTCCACCACTTTAAGTTATTCCATATGGACTTCCCCAGAGTATTATATTGTCTTGTCATCTGTACCACCCTCGGTAAACTTTATGAAATTATTTCTATAGACTAGTTTGGACACCCAAATTCTCTTAACTACTAAACACACACATCAAAATGGCTTGGAACGATGAGGCACATGAATATTCGATGCTGCTTAATATTTAGTTTTGTTTATTAAATATAAACACTGTAGACCCACTGGACACAGCCTTCTATTGTATGTAAATAAAACTCTTGTCCGCTGAGTGGCTTTAAAGTCTGAAAGGATTTGAGACTAACAATAACTTATTATGCTAAACCATTATAAATCCTCATATTAGCCACATGCTGCACTTGTATGCTCTGAGTAACCTAATTGTGTAGACTTCAAGCAGAATTTCATTATCATTTCTCTCTGTTGGCATTGAAACTATATTTAGCATATGTAGTCTCATATAAAAGATTCTGAATTGCTCTGAAAACTGATGTGCCTAGGGAATGTCTTTCCAGTAATTTTCACTACCACAATCTGTCTATAAAGATCTGTGATTTTAATGCAACAAAATGATTTTTCTAAAACATCAACTGTGTATCTTATAGTTTCTCAAGAGACTCCATTTGGCAGAGTAAGAAGTGACCCAGTCGCTGTCTCATACCATACAAATAAAAGTGAACAAATGAGAATGCAACCTCTGTGGGCATGACAAATGTCAATGAGACCAATTCCTTTCTTAAGTTAGTGGAGCAAACATATTATAAGAAATTTAAATGGAAATCGTTATGAGTTTCCAGTATAATACTCTATCAATAAAATAAAATGAATATTTGAAGTTTAACATATATTATATACACTATTTTATAACAATATTTGAAGTGATACAAATGGTGAAACAGGTCCTGTGGTAATACTGGTAGATTATTGCATTGCTGGAAATACCTCTCAGCCAATCATCGATGACCAGAAATAACAGTTGTAAGTAAATATAAATGTATATATTTCTGTTTTGTTAAAGCATACTTTCCATTGATGATCATTACAAAAGTAGGGGGAGGGATGTGGCCCAATTTGAGGCTTGTCGCAAATGATTTTTGTCCAAAAAATCCTCTATTGTATGGTGTCATTACGATTAGTTAACTGCTCCCGATCGAGACAGAGCATCCCCTATCTCAAATTGTAAATATCAAACATGTTTGATATTTACGACTCTTGATCGGGCTGCCTCTGACGTGATACCCACAATAGCCAATGAGAGTGAGCAAGCGTCACTTACTGGATGGTTCGTGCTTCTTTAGCTCTTTAACTTGACAGCCACAAACATGCCATGAAAGTGATTGAGAAAGATCACCCATATTATTATTTTTTTTTTCTATTTTGTTTTTCACTGTAAAGCAGAATGTGGCAGGAAAGCCTGCTGAAAATGTTGATTGTCCTCCATTTGTTTTTCTTCTCAAGTCATGTTTGATCTCGCGAGTCTCTGTGAGATCTCGTATCACTGAATTTGGTGGGTAGAATTTTACCATTATAGGCTGGTTGTTTACCCACACTGTGGACAAACATCTGTGGATTCAAACTACTTATAAAAATTGCATTTTGTATAATAGGTCCCCTTTAATATTTTTATAATATTATAGTATATAATATGTTTTAGAGGGCTCTTAAAAGTGTAAAATGGACTTATATTTTCCCTGTCTCCTGCTGGACTATGAACTTTCTTGTGGTATCATCAGCCAATTAATGTTGTGATTACTAAATTTCCTGCGGTGGAGTAATTAATCAAATCTATGGTTCAGACGATTGGCTCAAAACAAGCTGGGTGAAGAACTGATAGGGATGAGATGAATTTTTTGAATACTAATGGATAGCTTTCTTCAGGTATTAGACCTCCCTGGCCTGATGAGCTAGTATTGGCATCTTGTTTCCATCTTGACTGAGTTTGTAGAGCATTGGCGAGTTCAGACATATTGAGAGGTTTTTAGAAGTCAGTAATCAGTGCAGGTGTAAATGTTGTCCTTGAGTCCCTAATAGAAACCCACGTTGCTCTACTTCCTGCTCCACATAGACTTTAATTAACACTGCGCTTACAGAGGGGAGGAGGGCAGGCGCCATGTCCCTCTTTTGATGTATTACAGTGCGGACTGAGCTTGACACTAAGTTAGAGAAGAAAGCGGCAGGGCAGGACTCAGTTGCAACTGCTTAAGGGTCAGGTGGGTGTTCAGTCAGTATGTTCCCCTGTATGAAATTACTGTCTATAAAGAATAATACAGAATAAAAATAAGGAAAAATTATACCAAGAAAATGTTTGAGAAAAAAAAAAAACTGTAAAAAAAAAACAACATTTTCTACACTCTTAAAAAAAGGGTTTTATATAGAACCTTAAAGGATTCTGTCAGATGCTTCCGATAGAACCATCATGTGATGATTTAGTTCCCCTTTTTAAAGTAGAATTTTGACGCTGCGTCATGGAGTTGATGCTATGGGGAATGGCATCAGCAAGACAGGTGTCTGAAGCATGTGTGCTTGAGTATAAAAGGGTGCCTGCAATACACATCTTCATCTTTTTTTTTTGTCTTCTCTGCTTTTGTGGCTGTACAAGGGAGGAAGGCATAACAGCCGAAACTTCCCCTGCTTTAGGGCATTGAAGCTCAGGGATCTTTTCTATTGGAATTATTGGCTTAGGGAGTAGTGCCACTATATGACTCACATGTGATGCACCCATGGAGTTGACACACTTCTTTCTTGAGTAATTCGTAGTGTCATATCCACTATGTTTATGCATATTCAGAGCTTAGTGAGGCAGCTGTTGCAAACTGTTGGTGCAATTATTTTTAATTGTAGTAACAATCATTTATTTTTCACTGTCTCAAAAGATAAAATGTATTGACAAACAAATACATTAAACAAAATATACACCACATTGAGTTGACATCACATAACTTTATTAACACAGAAACTCCAACACGGGATATTTAATGCTATTTCATGTATTCTGACTTATTTACACTGTTGAAGAGTTGAATTTTCATGCTAAACATGGCCAAAGTTTCAAAACACGAAATGGACGTGTGACGTAATGATGCGCGGGTCCCGCTTTTATGAAATCATTTGGCCCGCCCCAGCCCACCCCGCACCACTGTATCTATTTTTACAATTAGCGTTGTTTAAAGGTGCTAAAGAGGATGTTTTGTTTTATACATTTTTGTAATATTACTTGAAACTGTCTTTACTAACTGATAAAAGACTATTTATTTGGTGCACTGAACGGAATAATATTAATATACATCATCTGTGCACGAGGTACGGCCTTAAAAACATCAGCCAATCGTTTACGCGATCATTGTGTAAACGATTGGCCCTCTGGCTTGTCAATCACTGCCGTGACGTTCCTTGTGAGAGACGTGCGCGGATTGGCCCTCTGGCTTGTCAATCACTGCCATGACGTTCCTTGTGAGAGACGAGTGCGGCTGCGCGCTCCAGTAACTTTCCACACTCCACAGGTGCTCTATGCAATGTTTTTGTCAGGAGACAGGAGTAATAACTGCAGATTACGAGTTACCTGCGGTGAGCCAAAATAATAAATCCACTAACACGACACAGCGAATGCCGGTGGTAAACACTCGTGTTCCAATACTCGTGCACGAGTTTTGGGAGGCGTTCCTTTGAAATGAGCTGTGAAGGAGGGGGTTGTTCTTACGCATGCGCTCATTTCAAACACTCAGTAACAATCTTTGGATTCTCAGTCAACGAAAAAATCCTCTCTATCACCTTAATGTAGCCTAAGTCAGCGATCAAAGATCAAATTCTGCACAAAACAATTATTCTATATAGTATGCTTTATTTGTATGTTATTTACTAAGTTTGGTTTGTTAATAACACTGCCTTAGTAAATTAAGCCACGTTAAGCTCTTTCACATTAAGTGTTTTATATATCCCTTTCAGATTTGTATAGGACTACCGTTTACAGCCAACACAACATAACCACTGAACTTTTGTTTTATTTAACACACGGAAATGTTCATTTACCGTTTTTATGTTCACTGTGCAAAAAAAAGAATGGCATCCACTGTACCGGGGTTTATTTTGCCTAGACTCCAGCACTCGGCCAACAGAGCTGAATGTGCACTCGCTTGATGCGCTTGTGGCCGGGATACAGAGAATCATTTTTGACACATTGGCAAGCACAGGAAAGGCGATTGACTTAGAGTGTCCTCTCTGTCCCAGAAAAACTGGCCCTCAATGTAGCATTTTATTTTGTTTTATTTTCCGTTTTTGTTGTCGTGGCTGGCGGCGGGAGCTGCTTGGCGCGCCGCTTTCATGACGCCAAAGGTTTGGGGACATCACGCAAGTTACGTTATGGCCTTCGTATTGTAACTTTATCAAAAAAAACTAATAAAATATGAAAATAGATATTCCCAAATATTTAATATATGCTATAGGGAATTGCTCGCAACATACATTGATTATTTATTTATTTATTTTTTAATGACCCGACCCGCAAATACAGTGACAATTTTTTATGTTATGAGATGACCTGCGCATCACTAGTGTGATGGAGTATTTCTGTGCCAAATGACTACTTCCGATTTCGGTACAGGTTTCAGAGAGTTTTTTTCTTGTATGGCCCTTTATCACGTAATAAAGGGTGGAATTCCTTGTATAGGGACTTCTCCCTGATAAGCATGCACACACACATCACCCAGAACAAGAGCAAGAGCACGCCCATCAACATGTTTCATTCAGGATACGGAAGCCGAGAGATTTTTCAACAATGGCTGTGTCCCAATTCAGGGGCTGCACCCTTTGAAGGCTGCACCCATCATCGAGGCAGTCTCATTTAAGAAATATAACCCTTAGATTGCAACGTAAGAAAGAAATTACAGTATTTTACACCTCACAATGAATATCAGACAATTTTATTACAGTTACTTTTCTTAAATATGACATTCTTGATGAAGTATTCAGCCTTCAAATGTGACCTCCGGAGGACGCAGCCTCCGAAATGAGATGCAGCTCCTGTCACCAAAAGAGTGTGTTTTTGGTTGTGAGGGAAAGATTACCTTTTTCAGCTTCCCAAAGGACCCAGCGTTTAGGGAAAAGAGGATGAAGTTTGTTTTTCCGGGGCAGCAACGGAGTTGTGCACGTATGTTTGTTTGTTCCCGGGATTTCGGTGATGAATACTTTGTAAACCAGTCCCAGTTTGGTGCTGGATTTGCAGATCACGGGTGGTGAGTAAAGATGCATCAGATATCAGTGTTTTATGGCAATCGGTGCGCAAGTGCATAATAATGTAAACAACACAAATGTTTTTGTTCTCTACACAGAAGGTGCACGCGCTCGTGACTCTTTAGCTCCGCCCACGGCACTGACGGCAGGCACGCCTCCAGGATCTCTGCTTTTTCCGGAAAGACTCGGTTTAGCGTGTCTATCTTTTATAAACATGACAAATCTAAAGACTTTTCGGAGATATGAAGCATGGATACTCTATATGTACTCAAGATTAACATGAGATTGGCAGAAACTGTGTGTGATACTCCCCCTTTAACGAAAATACTTTATTTAAATAAAGGAAAACACTGAATGCATTCAAGAAGTTCTCTGAATGTAGAGGGAACTTCTTCAGAGAGAAAAATAAAATAGAAAGACCAGCACTTTGAAAGTATTTTGTTATAAAATATCAAAAATCATTCTGCTGATTGATGTAACAGCTAATGATTGGTTCAGTGATCTGTTGTAGTATATTTCTCCAAATATCTCATGCTTCTCCTTGATTTATCATTCATGTTTGAATATTACACTTTCGTGACTTCGCAGAAGGCCATGTTCATTGCTAATATCATCCTTTCAAGATTTTAAAGACAAGAATACTTGATGATTTGAGTGAAGGTAATATGAGAGTTCAGCGGAAATGCCATATTTCATAAGGATCAATACAGTATATTGCAGAGTCTGTGACCGTGCACTCACATTTATCGTTGAGATGCTGTTGATTTGTAGTTCTCTTACACAGCTAAGTTTGATTGAGTTCCAATAATGACAGCTAACATTCATAAGCATGCATCCAATCTGTACATGTTGGAGTTTTAGATATACATTATAGATACCCAGAACCTTCTAAAACAGCAGAATCTATATTAAAGGGTGTTTTTTGTTTGTTTTGTTTTTTGTTTTGTTTTTTTAATAAACTGTACTCAAATTCTATGTACAATTTTCATATTTCATAAATCATATTTAATAAATCTCTACTTGTCCTGTCAGGCAACACAGGCAGTCAGATGGCCTGCCCATAAAAAATAAATGTGTAGCTTTTTTCAGTGGTGCTTTGATAATACTTACATTTAATGAGGTGGCATCAGGCCTTCAAAGTCTTTCTCATTCCTGTGGGGGCCAACCCAAGATTCCATAAATGTCTGTGTATGCCAGAGAGTTTCACACTCATTCTCCTATACTTTCCCATCTCTCACTATGATGTTCAGTCTTATCTCTCTCTCTCTCTCTTAAATATTTCTCCATTACTTCAAAGGATGTTGTTGGCTGGCTGATGCCAGGTGTTGTTATGGACTGATTGTGATCTTTTTTTTCTTGAATGTGATCAGTGAATAAATTATTTTAATAATGGTAAGACATTTTTACTCTATAACAGTGGTATAACAGGTGTACAGTAGGTCAGTGTTATTTTAGTATTCATATACTATTATTTAAATTAGCTTTTATTTTTATATTTTCATTTTAAGTTTTAGTAATTTTATGTGATACTAACTTTGTGATACTTTTTTTTTAAATATTTCTATTTAGCTTTAGTTTATTGTTTATTATTTCAGTATTAGTGATTTTATTTTATTTTGTTTCAATTCATTCCTTTTTTTTTTTTTTTTTTTTTTTTTTTTTTTTAGTACATGCACACGTACACCAGTGTTGTTATTGAGTATATAGATCTACGAGCAGTGGAAATAAGATCCGTGGCTTAGACATGGCAGTCATATTTATGACCAAATATGATCCCTGTGGCTCTCATTATGCTCAAAGTCTTCTTCGTTCATTCAGCTTCGGTTTCCACTGTTCTTAGATTCCTCAGACAGATGCTCACCCATGAACTGTGGAGATGCTTATCTAACCCTTTTTATAAATTCTATGCGAGAGCGTGTCTATGCTCTATGTCTGTCTGTCTGTCTAAAGGGGAACATTCTTACAATTCTGGAAAGGTTATTTATACATAATTCATGGGACTTTTTTCTTGAAACATTTCAGTTGGACATTCATTTAATGTTTTTTAAATGTTATATTTGTTTCTGAATTTTCAGAGAACATTCAAAAGTAATGCTCCCATTGTCATATTTAGTTTATATACTTCTGTTTCAAGGACTCTTATTTTGGTTTTCATTTAGCTCTTTGGTTCCTGTGTTCTTAGGGTACATTTACACGACGCACAACGTTACATGGAGATGATAATGGTATCATTTTCAAAAACTTGCACTTTGAATTTTCAGGCCCTCAAAATGGCATTGTCGTGTAAATGAACTAACAAAACTCATCAGAAGTTTTCAGTTTTAGTTGAAAATGGTGTCGTGTAAATGTTTTGTCATATGTTCTCATTTGTTGCTATAGTTACCATTTTAGTTCACCTTTGTCTAATTTTGTTGCTTGTTTATACCATGTATAGCCCTCTTTTCTTTGAGTTGTCGGTTGTCTATGCGCTAGCTGTTTCATTTACTTTGACTTTTTGGATAATCATCTTCAAGTGTAATATTCTTATAATATTACCAAATTATACAAACATTAAGAGAACATTCCATTTTATCATCATTAACCAAGAAAAAAACTTTTTAAAACGTTTAATAAACGGGACGTTTTGAACATTTCAGAGAATATTCGGAAATAATGTTTTCATAACTTAATGGTAGCAGAACATTCTTAAATGTTTTTTGTCCATTCATCTTCCTCATAATTACAAAAATATCTCCCAGAACACCATTTTGAGATTACTATGTTTTGAAAATATTTGATGTATCTGCTTATTAGTTATTCATTGTTGTGTATCTCAGGGTGCAGTACCAACTGGGATGAACTTTGGTGCTGGTACAGGGCAGAAGTTGGACAGGTAGTCAACGTCTCCTGTTCCGAAGTGTCTCAGCTGTTTGCACCCAATCATGGTAAGCTACTCTTATCCTCTTTTATTATTATTTAGTATGGCTGTTACCAAATGTCAATGAGAAACACAATTTTAGATGAACAAAGTTAATTTTTAAGACTGAATGTCATTTTAAACCACTGCCAAAAATCATGCATGTTTCCTGCCAGATCATACCCTTTTAGTTGGTCTCTTGCGTGCACTCAAGCACGGCAAACAGTCTTTACTGACACATCAACCCAGGGCAATAAAAGTGACAAGGCAAACGTACACAGAGAAACATCATGAGTGCTCTGTAAATTCATAGCTAGAGCTCTGAATATCCGGCTATCATAAACTCTGTTAATAGTTGCTTAGGGACACTGAGTGTATTTGTTTTCACGGGTTGAGTAGATTACAGTTATTTCTCAATATGTCTTAGCAACATGTGAGCAAGAAAATTGTACTCATGATGGACTTTAAGTGTTGTCAAAATTGGTACCAATTTTTTACACATTACAATTCTTAACTTGTTTCATTCAGGAGGACATTATCAGTCACAAGATGACAAATGTTTCCCATCCTGAACTCAAAACGTTTCACAATCACCACCGATCTAAAGATATTTGATGGTTAATGTAAGTTATGAGAAGTGGGATTTTGGGTCAATGAGGTTTGGTGGGCAGGGATACCCAGAGGACAATAAGGTTAACTTTTGTAATCTTATTTTGTTGCCTCTGTAATGACACACTAAAAAAAGTGTATCATTTATTTATGATCTAATAGAAAATCAAGGTTTCCAGTTTAAATCTGTTTTGTTCAGTTTGACTAAAAGCAAATAACACTCCCAATTGAAAATAATAAAAGAAACAAATAAATATTCTTTTGAAGTTGTCTTTATATTAAATAAACTCAATTAAACAGTCATATTATAGTTAATTTAGCTTTTGTTTTTATGGTGAAATGAAGTTGTAAAAAACAAACTATTAATCCTTTGACGCGTACGATCATACCGGTGTGATCAGTCACACTGATGTGATTAGAACGTTCAGTGTGTCACGTGATCAACCGCTAAATTCAAATGTGCTTGCGTGCTTTGGCTGGCGCTAAACCAGAGACAGACGCTCTCAGCGCTTGTCAGATATCACAAATATGCAGTGTTTTCAGCCACATAATGTTTATTTTAGGTTTCAGACATTTAAATATACATAAGTACTAACAAAACAATACATTTAGTGTATGTAAAATACACACTTATGTCTATGAAAGCAGCAATAATCATTTCCATTATAATAGATGATGTGTTTTATTCATATCAGATACACATAGTATAAGTGACTGTAAAGTTTACTCTATTCTTCTCCCAGTTCACGGCAACTTACTTCCATGCATTTTAAGGGAAGTGGATGAATACACTTCTTGTAAATCCAACAGATGTGATTCTCTGAACTGCGGCGCAAACTAACATGGCGGCACCCATCACACATATTGCTCAACTAATGCGATTATTATAAAGGCGTTTAAACAACAAAACGCATCCACTTACACATGTTTGACAATCGGAATATCACATATTTCTTGTTATAAATAACAAGTTTGTGAATATTTTGAAAAATGAAATAAAAGCACAGTCACACAGCGGAATTGTGGCAATGATGCGTCGCCATGGAAACAATAAAGTGACACGTTCTAAATAAGTCACCTTGAAAAACTTGCGCTGGGGGCTCAACCAGAATATTTTAAACTTATGTTTGAAAGGGTTAAGTAATGGGGCTGGGACAATACGTGGATTCTCGATTTGCAATACAGTGATTCTGGATTGATTCTGATATTTTCTCTCTAAATGATTCTGAGCTTAGTTGTAACAAGTCCCTTTAAGACAAGTCATTTCACTCGGCCATCTTTGAAACGCCTCTCGGGCATCCTGGGCATCATGCAGCTCCAAAGCTGTTTGCCAAGCTTTCGATTAAATTTCATATTTGAAATCACTAATGAAATCTGACAAAAACTGTCTCATCATTCACTTGAATCATGACAAAAAAAAACTGTTTTTATGCTGGATCAAGCTAATGTGCATGCACAGACCTAAATGCACGTCTCTTGTGCCTCATTTTGGAGGCTCGAGTCGGTGCTTCTAACGGCCGCTGCAGTGACGCGATTGGCTCTTATTTAGAAGGCGGGACTTATTCCGCCATATTGCGCGTTACACTTTCTCCCATTCAAAACAATACGAGTGACACGTCTTGTGTTATTCTATAGACCCCTTAATCGCCTACGTCACTGTGACGTCACCGCTCTAGCTGGAGGCAAAACATAAATAAGAACTCATAGCAGGCGTGCTAAAAGTTTGAGGTTTTGACTTTAAAATGTCGTCTTGTTGTGTTTTTGGCTGCCAGAATAGAAGGAACAGGACTTTTGGTTCAAAACTAAAGTTTTACCAGATCCCGGCAGACATTCCTTCACAGAAATCAAAAAGATAATTGTGGTTGAATGCAATACGGCGTACAGACTGGACGGAGACAATCATAAATAATACTCGTGTTTGCAGTGCACACTTCATATCAGGTAAAATAATCGATGCATATGTAATGGTGTGTTGGTTTTATCTAGTACAAATCAGCAAGTTTCTGTTTTATAGGTGAAAAGTCGTCAACTTTCAGCGCACTAGCTAGCTTAAATGTTAAACAAACATACAGCGATAGATATGTGTGCCATCCTTTGAATGGTCTCTTAAAATAATCCACATTGCTAGCCATAATCATAGTTAGCCCAGCGTTAGGTTACATTAGACAATAAGCCTTGACAAAATTCCCTGAACCACCCAAAAGTCATTCATATGTTGTCTAGGAAATATCCAAAACTTGGATTTTTACAAAAATAGCTGTCACTGTCCCGTAGAGTCAGTGACTGTACATATTCGGACAGTTCTGAACCTTCTTCTGCATCTGTTTAATAGATCCCTCCTAAAACATGCTAGCTTACGCTTGTCAACATTGAGTCCAGCATCTCTTTTTGCCTCCAGCTAAGCCCCGCCCACCAGGAAACGTTGCAATGTTTACAAACTTTTAAGGGGTCTATAGTCTTTGGTTGTAACAACAGATGGCATGCTCTGCTAGTTTTTAACCGCACACTCAAATGCTCACGAAGAAGAGTGCTGGACAGCGATCGTGTTCGGCTGAGTCATGTAAGTGGTTAAAGCTTTTGTGTTTTGGGAAAAGTGGGAGACTTGATAGTGTTTAATGTTCAGTTTTGCTGGGATTTAGAACAGCTTCAACTACACTGGATACATAAAGAATATGTCTTTGATGCTTTACTTAAGGACCAGACTTAGCATTTAGCATGCTAATTTCTGCTGTTGCTCGATAACGGTTCATGCTACCTTACAATTCAGTTCTATGCATGCTTTGTGCAGAAGAACATTGCTTTTGTTCTCAAGCTATTATGAGATGTTTCAGAATGGTTTTCGCAGGAAATTGTGTATACATGTAGACGTGTGACGTATGTACACAATTTCCCGTGAAAACCATTCCGACACATCTTATAATAGGCTATCATAGTGAATCAGGGTAAGACCAAACACATTTTGTTTGTTCATTTTTATTATAGGGCTGGGACAATACTATCGATGCATCACGATTTGTGGCTCATTTCTGATATTTTCCAAATGCATCGTAAATCGATTCTGAGCTTAGCTGAGCAGATGGCGATCTAGGCTATTTTTTTAACCGCATGCTCAAATGCTCACGAAGAAGACCGCTTGTGCGTTCTACTGAGTCTGGCAATGTATTTGCACCTCAGAATGCTTTTATGACGCAAGAATAATGTTAACCGCCCAAATGCAAACACCCTTGTAATTTACTTCAACCTTTTCGAATGATTATGAATGATTATTTTATAGAAGGTTCAAGTGGTGTGTGTAAGGAATTGGAAGGAAGCAGAGTATCAGTGTCTGTTTATAAAGCACGCTGTGCCATCTGCTCAGAATCGATTCAAGAGAGAATTGCGATACATATATCAGAATCATTTCTCGATTTGCGATGCATTTATGTATTGTCTTAGCCCTTTTTATTACATGGTGAACCTTTACAATCAAAATGTAAGGTTTAAACCAAACCATAAGGAAAAAATAATACATTTGGCTATAACAAATTAGAGTATTTTTCAGTGCACCACAGGAAATGGGAGATGCACATAAGTTACACACATTGGCACTGAAAAACATTTAAAAATCATGAACCCAGAAAAACTACTCCAGGGCTTCTGAGAAATCGATGTAGAGGCTAAAAAAATCAACACACTCATGACACAACGGCTATCTGCATCATGCCGTTTTTCCATCCCCCCACACACCTCTGTGAATACATAAGTACACAATGGACCTGAAGATATCTACAGTGCTCTGCTCCAAATTTTGCTGAAAATGTGCCAAGGAAATAATAAAAATATTAAAAATCAAAGAGGGTTAAAGCAGGCATTATAGCAGTAGCTTTTAGCGCTGGTTGTTCCATCTCTTCAATCCCCCTAGGCCAGTGCCTGACATCTCCACCACAGAAAGCAGCAGCGGTCAGGTCCTCACTACTCTGTCTTCCCCCACTGTGGCTTCAGGGAGAGAGACTTGCAGTACATGGTGAACTCTGCTTTATGGTAATGCTAGAAACAGCGAGTGGAAAGAAATCCCATTGGAAAGCTAGCACTGAACCACCCACTTAGCAGGCCTTCAGTATGGCCAAGATAAGTGTAGGTGAGGAGACAGAAGGTTATAGGTTAGCTGTAATGTCAAGTCTTACGGAGTTAACTAAGGCTTAGTCTAAATGAAGTGCATCATGCAAATGCATACAGAAATATGAGCTTATTTTTAGGCTATTTTATTCATTTTCTCTATTTTCTATCAATTTTTTTTCTTGCAAACATTTTTAAATGGACAGCTCACCCAAAAAATAATCATGTATATGTATATGATTTTCTTTCTTCAGATAAATACAAACAAAGATTTTATCTGTGAGTCCATATAATGCCGTTTAATGTCTGCTGCTGCTTCCATATGTTTGGAAAAACCACACAACAAGCAACAGCCCCGATGGATGAATCAATGTCTTTTGAAGCATAACGATTGGTGCGTGTAGGAAAGCGTTCATGAGAGGGATGTTGTGAGTGCAAGGTGAAGTTCATATGAGAAGTAGTGGTCCTTTGTTCTTCTGCATATATATATATATATATATATATATATATATATATATATATATATAAAATAAACTTCATCTTCTTGCTTATATATAATTATATATAAGCAAGAAGATGAAGTTTATTTCTTCAAAATGAGAGAAATGTCTTGCAGGGCAGTTGGTCCATATCATTAATTCATATCCTTAATATGAATCTATATCCTTAATTCATATCCTTAAATTAGGATCTTTCATAATTACTTGATGAAATAAATCCTGTATAGATGATCCTGTATAGATGAATTCAGTTTACAGTTACAATGCTTAGCATCACAACTAATTAAATTACTTGCAGGCCAAAGTTTTAGGCCGAATGTTTTCTGAATAAATGAGCAAAAAACAAAATGTGTTTTGATTATTCCTGCTCTCTTCTACTATGTAAAAAACATGTCTTATTCTTTTCAAATATGCCCTGAGTCCAGATGTGATCAGCATTGCTTGATTTAACCTAGTAGGCAACAGTAAATCAATATTGTATTTGTTTGACATTTTTGCAACTTGCGTGGCTGGCACGAGGCATGGAGATGATTACATTATAACAGAATATTCATTTTTGGGTTTTTAAGGTGCACTCTGTAATTGCTCTTTCACTAAAACGTCTTATTTTTAAAGAAATAAATAGCATTTTTGAAAAATGTTTAAGAACATGTATGCTCACAAATCAGTAATCACCTCATGTTTGCTGATGAGTTGAGATTGCATGACCAATACTTTTTCATTTCTCTCAGTAACCCCTCTGTAATTGGACACTGCACTCACTGAATAAATAAATCATGGATGACTGGGCATTTCTACAACTTAAACAATGACATAACCTCCTTGTTCACAAGGACTCAGTGTAATCAGATTTACATGGTTGACCAGGTTTTTACTGTATGTGTGTCCTAGTGGCAGGTGGCCTCACTACTTCAAGTCCTATTTTAAAGGAGACCTATTATGCCACTTTTTACAAGATGTTATATCACCAAAGTCTCTGGTGTCCCCATATTGTTTCTGTGAAGTTTTGCCCCTATTTGGGTCAGAGAAATAACATGCTGTTTTCATGTGTGTACCTTTAAATGCAAAAGATCTGCTGCTCCCTGCCTCCCTTCCAGAAGAGGGCAGAGCCTTTACAGTTTGTGCTTCGGATACTCCGGTAACAGCGTCTCAGGTTACACATGTAACCATGGTTCCCTGAGAGGGGAACGAGACGTTGCATCCAATGACAACACTTTGGGGTATGCCTCTGTGTGACTCTGTCTGAAGCATGTGTGCAACTAGCCCAACTTGATTGGTGCTGCGTCACCTCTTGACTTGTGATTGCGTAAGGTGGAAGCTTGCAATACAGCAGTGTCAGCTTCTGATAGGCGGAAGCAATCCGCTCCCAGGCATTCGGGAAGTATGGCAAAGGGACGCAGCATCTCGTTCCCCTCTCAGGAAACATCTAGGTTACCAATGTAACCCCATTCCCTGATGGAGGCAACGGAGACGTTATGTCGGACTGACATCATGGGGTCTCACCTGGGAGCCCAGTCACCTCCAAGAGGTAACAAAACAAGCCAATGAACATTGGGCAGTGAGATTTCCATATCGAGTCACACCTACCCGTACCTACGGGTATAAATAGGACTGGCATTACTCAACTTCATTCATGCTTTGCTGAGGAGCCGAGACAGAATCCCGGCCATTCAGCTGTGTTTCAGGGCTGTGGTAGGGACATAACATCTCCATTCCCTCTTTTAGGGAACAGGGATTACATTAGTAACCTAAACGTTCCCATTCAGTCAGACTGACGTCATGGGGTCCCTATAGATTGTGCCATAGCCACTGAATTGTTACGATTGTTGGAGATGCAGATGCTGGCAAGCTATGGAGTGCTTCTTCACAACTGCTCTCACAAATTCCGTAACCTACCCAGCACCCCAAGTAAGCCAGAGGTAAAGTCCTCCATGCCAAAAGGGATGGAAGGGACAGTGTTTACTGTGGGGGCAGTCAATGCTGCTGTTCCTACCCCAGAGAAGAGTCCTGTGCTGAATCTGAATCACCTCAGAGAACAGTTCAAGTGACGCAGATCTATAATGTGACGCAAACCTTGCCCCTACTGTGATGTCACATTAGAGGGAAGTCTGGAACAGAGCATTTTCAGACACTGCTTCTGATTTATGGATATTATTAAAAAAGGAGTAAGTGGATTTTTACCTTTTATAGTCTGGTTGTTTGCACACACTGTGGACATGCATCAGTGTTCAAACACCATGTAAAAGTGAATTTTGCATAATAAGTCCCCTTTAATACTCTGAACACCGCTTGATAGTCCAATCAAAAGTCCAAAAAATCCCTCATTCTAGAGTATTTTGCAATCAGAGAGGGAACATCTGATTCTCAGTAATCCTCAGTTTTGGGCACGTTATTAGTAATTAGTTATAGTTACTAGTTACTTCTCACAACTAGTAACAGAGTTAGTAACTGAGTTACATCATTATAAAAGTAACTAATTACCAGGGAAAGTTACTATTGTGTTACTTTAAAAAAAAAAATTAAAATGTCAAATAACTTGAATGCCCCCATTATTAAATATAAGTCTAAGAATAAATAATTCTTGATCCAACTCGTGACTCATGATCCGCTCTTGCTTATGAAATTTCTCTGTACTGTCATTTAAAAAAAACGTAGTTTCATATATATGTTTAAATAGTCCTATGTTTTAAATTCATTTACTTGATTATGAAAAGTGAACAGCATGAGTAAGATGCATCATAAGATGCGCAATATATCGGGAGTCATGGAGTGGGTCAGACATGATTTTGACCACTTCATTAAGTTTTGTTTTATAGAAAGCCTCTCTTTAAAGTGAATTTCGTTTTGTAAAAATTGTATCTTAATTTTAATCAATGTTTCATCAACCAATTGCCTGGATTTAATAAATAAGAAGCAAATATAGCAGGCAATATAATCATCGATGCGCGCGCGATCACTGGCGCGTGAACTGGAGCGCGACTTATAGGCTAAATTAACTGAAACTCAGCGTATAGGCTGCTTGCCTCGCAGACATGAGAAATATATATATATATATATATATATATATATATATATAGATAGATAGATAGATAGATAGATAGATAGATAGATAGATAGATAGATAGATAGAAAGCTTGAAATATCTACTTTAAAATTAAATAATTAAAAACGAAAAGAGTCTACTCTGATTATGTAATCCGAATGAAATGTGCATTTTCTCTCTAGGCGCGTCCAGTGCGGAGATGACGAGAGTCAGCAATGTCAACTTCATCTTTGCAGCCGACACTGATTCAGAAAATATTACATTTTTAACAATTAAAATGTCTCCTTGCTGTTTTTTCGTCATATTCATAATCATTACTTTTGCTGGTTCTTTATGGCAAGCGTTATGCATGCATAGCCTATATTACATAAACGCTCATTGTTGGTTTATTCTCTCCAGTATTTAAGAAATTAAATGAATATAAATGTGATTAGTCAACTAATGGCTTAAATGAACAACTACTAGTTGACTAGAAAAACTTATTTCACATATTTTCAATCCAACATGTCACGTTTATCGCAGTAGATAGAACCTTCGAACCAGAAAGACACAGCTTACATTTTACTAAAAGGTTTTTGTCTTTATGCTCAACAAAAGTGAAATAATGAGCATATTTCCACTTTGAGAAACTCGTCTTGCTCTCGCCTTGACTCGCCGTGACTGCCGCACATACTTGAATAAACGGAAACACGCCCACAGTGCGTCTTCGTATTTACAGTGGTTGGCATCCACCAATCCTACAATGCGTCGCTGCTGTAAACAGGTTAGGCTGTAGTCTACACTTCATCCAAAATTAATTAATTTAAAAAAGTAACGTACAATGCACCATATGGTAATGGTAATGGAGTTAATTAATTTAAAAAGTAATGCGTTACATATATAGTATTAGTTACTGTAAAAAGTACTAACACGTTACTGCCCAACACTGGTAATCCTCAATGCTCAAATGGATCATTTTGCTTAAATTGACCATCTCCTACCGAGAATGATAGAAAAGAAGAGAGCATTCGTCTTTGGAGCACATGATTAACTCCCTCGGCACACAGTGAATTAGGGTTTGAGTGGGCTTTAGAACCCAGAAGCTGTAATGTGCAATTACAAGGTTTTCAAGAGAAAGAGGTCTTTGATTCTTACATTGTACTCGATTTGCTTTTCTGAACAATCAAATAGGTGCTCCCTTACTGATTTGGGTTTAAGTGCTTTAGTCAAATAGAGTGCTGTTTTTCAGTGATGATATTCAGTCAGACCAATAACACAACTGTGAATGTGATATTGTTTTTTGTAAAAACAATATATTAAATATTTAGTAGCTTACATGTTGGTATATTTTACATAATAGGCCTAATGCAGTTAGTTCTCCGTAAAACGAAACAGTACAACAGTACTTAGGTTTTGTTTCTAAACAAATCAGCGTTTTTGAATTAATCGTTTATGTGAATGATTTGTTGACTCATTAAAAAAGACAATCACTTGTTTTGTTGCCGAATGAATTGTTTTGAATGAATCGTTTCAGTGAATTACTCGATAATGACTCAATCATAAAGGCCTGCAGAAAGAGTCTAAAACCTACTGCCTTCTTATTTTTTCTTATTTTATCTCAGTTTCAAATACTGATTTTGTAGCTGTCTATTTTACGTTGTCTTCCATAGCCTTAGGGGATAATCTCATCTCTTTTTACTGTGACGTGTGTGTCATACAGTAAACCCCATGCTGGAGCAAGCTGATAAAACATTGTGTATAAACCTGACTGATTTGAGAATTTCATCTGAGCTCTCAATCTACACATCTATATATGATAAAATATAACAAAAGGTATTGGCAGACTAATAAAAACATAATCCCTTTATTGTCAATTGCTACAGAGAAGGACCTGTGGATTACTGTAGCATAGACAATGTCATCCTGGTATTTAAGGTTATTTGTGTTGAGCTTATACAGTAGCTTCATAGAACATTTCATATAATGTGGGTTAAAATCTAGGACAAATGAAACATCTGTTTTGATTTTGTGAATAATTCCACTGAAAAGTACTAGGTGTATCTGTCACAGGGAATATAATGAGAAGCTGTTGGTATTTGGAGTTTTATCAGATTCTTTTTGCCAAATGATGTATTAAGATGTTGCCTATACAATGTTACAAGCTGATCATTATGTTTAACATTATTTTAATGCAGGTTTCATACTTAGGAATTGCACCAAGAATGGCTGGACAGATATCTACCCATCCTATGGGAATGCTTGTGAGATTGTGGAGGACGTGGAATCAGAAACAGAGGTGAGAACGTCATTTTTTTATTTTATTTTTTAAATTACTCATTTAATTCAATGTGTTACTTGCCATTTCTTTGTAATTGTTTGTGAAATTTACTATCAATTTCTGAGTGAAAATTATTTCTATACCAATTTTTCTTTTTCAGTATTTTCTTTTTCATCCTCAAAGAATCTTTCCCATAACCATTCTGTATTTGTACTTGTTAAAGTACTTGTTAAAGTAGAAATACAAAACAAATGCTGTGATCTTATTGCTCCAAAAAATGGGGCTTCTGGGTTTTGGTTTGCTCAAGTTTTCCATCAGATGTAGTTATATACAGTATGTAGTTATTTTTACCCTAATTTCAGTTGGTGTTCACTGGCACGGAAGCAAGCAGGGGCATTGTTACGTTTCCAAGATCCTGTCCTGGATTTTTCGCCTCTTATTTGCATAACGTTGAGTGTTTCTTAGCTTTTAAAACATTGTCTAAAAGGGGCTTTGCACTGTCATGGCTTCACATTCTTCCACGAAAGCATTTATGCAGCTCCCATAGAGAATGAACTGAAAACGCCCGTTCACCTGGCACCATACATGGACACGTTCAGTCAAGCTTATTTGTTGAGCAACTTGAAAGACCACTTTGCTTTTGTTAAAGAGTTGATTGGATCGAATTAAAAATGATTTACTCACCTCGAAGCATAAATATCCCCTCTTCTGCCTGGCAATTCCTTTATATTATCTCTTTCTCTTTTTGAAATGGTAATGAGAATAGAGACACTACTTTGAATAAAACAGATGAGAGTGTTCCTAATGTGAACAAACCAATTAACGGTTGTTGAATTAGTCCGATAAGAACATAATACTCTCTCTCTCCTGAGTGCTAAATTTAATCTCTACTACTTTAACTCTATATTCATAATGACTTTCAGCTGTGCCTGCATCAGGGGAAGTAGCAATGGGGTTATAGATGCACCTGAAGTATAATTAGTTGCATATGCTCTAATCCCAGAACAAGCTGACCTGCTTTTAATATTGGCTTTGTCTCAAAACTAAAAAATGCAGGATTCAGAGGTAGGAATGTTTGCATATCATCTTGTCTAATAAGATGCCTTTATCTGTTTTTGAATTTAGAAGACAGCATTATAAGCATTTCCCCAGTGAACAAAAATGTGTTTCCTGTTATTAACATTCCTATTAAGTTATAAAAACATTATTTATGAATGTTCTCTCAACATTCAAAACATCCAGCCCCAGATTCACAGACAAGGCTTAAGCTAGCCTCGGACTAAAATGCATGTTTGAGCCGCTTGAACTGAAAGTAACTTGCACTGAGATATCTTAATATATGTCAGAGCCTTTGTTTTGTCTCAAGATGCTCACCAGTAATGTGTTTTTCCAGGGTACGTTTATAAAAGCTACTCAAATACCCTAATTGAACTAAGGCCTAATCCTGGCTTAGGCTAAGCCCTGTCTTTGAAACCGGGCCCAATTTTTTAAAAAAATGTTTTAATTTCATTTTATCATTTTGTATTATAGGAAATTTACTATTTAATGTTCTTTGAATGTTCTGAAACAATTAGTAACATTTAAAAAAAAACTTTAAATGTCCAACTAAAACATTTCAGAAAAAAGTTCCATAATGTTTTTGTGTTAATGTTTTGAGAACCTTATATAAGAGCAGATAACTGAAAGAAAGCTCAATTAATGTTAATGGAAGAATGTTTGCTCATAACTTTGAGAGAACCTTCCTAGAACATTAGCCAAAGTTCTGGGAATGTTCTTTGTTAGCTGGGCCTTTTCTGTCTAAGATATCCCACAATCTTCTGCGTGCAGTTCACAGGTTGGTAACAATAAAAATGGCCTCTGATGGAGTGCTACATTTATTCATAAGTTTCCATTTTTCCATGAATATGTTTAAATAATTTAAAATAATACATTTGACTTTTTATATATATTCTTTTTTCAACATAACTATTTATATTTGATTGGCAGCTGCGTTGAGGTTGTGGCATAAATAACAAACAACAGAATGAATAAATGTTGTTATTTTATCATTAATTTTTAATTCATTTTGCTGCACACTATCATTGGTTGAATATAACATCTATTATAACATCCATATTTCAAACCTTACGGTGAGACTCTTCTTTTCTCCATCCACCCTCATACCCTCTATGATTCATGGAAATCTACATGTTTAGAATTATTAAAATTGAATTGAAATTATTCAAATGTAATTATCAAATTGTCACATTCAGTACAGTGGGACAGTGTAGAATAGATTTCCGAACAATCTACACTGAAATTTGTTCTACTTGTGTGTAATAATAAGGTCAGATAACAACAAATATTAGTTTTGTTGTTAAAAATATATTGATGTGCACCAATCAAATTGAAAAGACTTTTTCATAATTTTATAAATGTTCTTTTTATGTTTTATTTTTTCTCTTCTATTCCAGACCACATATTACTCCACTTTCAGGCAGGTGTACACTGCGGGCTACGCTACCTCTCTGATTTCCCTCATCTCCGCCATCTTTGTGTTTACAGCCTTCAGGTACTGTAAGAATCCTCACAAAGATCAGTAGCAATTTTAATCAGTAAGGTTTTTGTGACAATTTTTTATAATAATCTGGCAATCAATTTTACCCTGCCCAAAACAGGAAGTTCCACTGCACCAGAAACTACATTCACATCAATCTGTTCGCCTCCTTCATCCTGCGAGCCAGTGCGATCTTCATCAAAGATGCAGTTCTCTTTGCTGACGAGAATCTGGACCACTGCTTCATGTCAACAGTGAGACTTGCCAACTGTCACGGATTCATGTAGATTTTTATATATAATATATATATATATATATATATATATAATATAATATACGTCATTCAAATGAATGAGCTACTGCATGCGATTTAACATTTCAAAGCTCATGTTCCGCGTCAGACTTGCGGTCAGTAGTGAACATATTAGGTCACAATGCATGATGCTGCAGCATCCATCTGGAACAGTTGAAAACGTACAAAGCTTCATGCCAGTTTCTGTCAGCATAATGACACTAACTTCACATTTTTTGCATCCATTTTTCTGCCCGTCAGTATCAGCCGACTCATCGGTGCCTTAAAGGCACACTTTTCAAGATCTGCCTCCGCTAGAACTCAAACACCTTCTTTGAAGTATAAAAAACACTTCTTGCATAGCTAACGCTTTTCTTCCCCCCTGCTCTACGATGGTATTTGTGCCCTTTCTTATCAGCACTGCTTAATGTCTCATCTCTAACATTATGCTGTGTTGAAATGTCTGAGCACTACAACAATATCATACTTTAATTTGCAATGCAGAGGTCTTTATAATTTGCCACATGCTGTGGCAAATTTCTATGGTCTTGTATATGTAGTCTAAGAACATAAAGTACATCTTGACAGAACAATTACACTCTCTAATACTGTCTTCCTCTTCAGACCTCTTGCAAGGCAGCAGTGGCTTTCTTCCAGTTCAGTATCCTGGCTAACTACTTTTGGTTGCTGGTGGAGGGGATGTATCTACAGACTCTTCTAGCTCTAACTTTCGTCTCACAGAAGAAGTATTTCTGGTGGTACATACTTATTGGCTGGGGTAAGTGGGTACTATAGCAGGTACTTGAGAACATATTGTTATATAATATGATTAAAAATTACTAATTTAGACTGCATTAAATTGAAAGTGACAGTAAAGACATTTTATAATGTTACAAAAGATTTCTATTTCAAATTAAATCTATTCGTTTGAACCACATATCAGAATGATGTGATAAATTACATTTGAAAATATATCAAAATAGAAAACCGTTATTTTAAATTGTTGTAATATTTCACAACATCACTGTTTTTATTGTATCATAATCAAATAAATACAGTTTTGGCAAGCATAATATTATTTTTTCAAAAACTCCAAACTTTTTTTTTTAAATTTCAAACATTTGAATGGTAGTGTATATTATTATATGTGACCCTGGACGACAAAACCAAACATAAATTGCACGGGTATATTTGTAGCAATAGCCAATGTATACAACAGTACATTGCATGGGTCAAAATTATCGATTTTTCTTTTATGCCAAAAATCATTAGGATATTATGTAAAGATCATGTTCCATAAAGATATTTTGTAAATTTCCTACTGTAAATATATCTAATTTTTTTTTTTTTTGTGAGTGGATATGCATTGCTAAGCAGGCACGTGCACACATAGACAAAAAAGGGGCTTGAGCCCCTGCCCTTTTTCTTCCTCGAGAGAAAGTGCCCTTTTTCTGGGGTGCTTTTTTTTTTTTTTTTTAAATAAATGAATATATATTCCTGTTTGCGCTTAGCTTCCCTGTCAAACAAATATATTTACTGTGTAAAACAAATAATAATAAAAAAATACTATATCAGGTCGGCTTTGTCGAGTTCAGATCCCTCGCTCCGCGACACGCCATTCATGCCCGCACGCTCGCGCTCGCGCGCCATGCCCCACTTCACCTCGAGTTTGCTGCTGGTTGATAACTTGTGACAACTATTCCCGCAAAAAAAAAAAAAAAAAAAAATGCAACTGCTGTCTGGCGATGAGAAGCGAAAAAGAAAAAAGCCCTAGATGGATGCATCCCGTGCATTTCTTTCAGGTAGGCTAGCCTATGTTCACAAACCTGAAAGTTTTGTCTATTTAAGGGTTATTTATACATTTAACGCTGCATTAATAGTTTGTCCACAATCAACACATCTGCCTGATTTGATACTAATGAAATTTATGTCATATTATAATTTCAATCATTTTATTGTGCTATGCATTGCGTTTTGAACCATGGTAAAGATATTGGTTGGGCTGTCAATACAAGAAGAGGATCATTCCATGGACGCACATTCATGAACCACATTTTTAGACAGTTTTCTAAAGATGCATGGTTTATTTAAACTTTTTAAAATCAAAATACAGCATCAGCTACATAATGCTATTCTTACATCTACACTTACACAGGATAATACATCAATAAAAGTTTAAACCCTCGCTCTGTCCATATATTCTTGTTGAAGAAATTACAGTGGCTGTAGCATTTCTATCACAAAGAAGTGGCCGAATATTATTATTTAGCTAATAACATATTTTTAATCATGGTGGCTTTGATCGTGCTGTGCTGTCTAACAACAAAAATCAGCAGGCTTTTGTCGTCCTCTGCAGGCATTTGTTATAATATATAACGTATTAACAGTTCAGGAAAAAAAAAAAAAAAAAAAAACTCTTGATGTGCTTAAATATATGCAGATTAGCTTGTTTTGGTTAATTTAGAAGAAATCTACAGATGCAAACAGACGGAGGGTAGTAGGCTTAAAACAAACACCATCTAAATGTGTAGGGCTAGGGTTAAGTTTTCTTTCCATTAGAGTAAAAGACATGGCAGCAAAAATGGACCTTAACATTGTAAAATTGTAAAATCTTAAAATTGTCCACTTCATGAAAGAAGTATTCCAATAACACCAAAAAATTACAACGATTTATTGATTTGTGCAAAATAAACAAATTATTAGTGAAACTATGTCCCTCTCCTTGGTCCAGTCATTTATTCTAAATATATATCTACTTGAAAATAGTTGGTGTTGACTTCTCTTGTGATAAACCTAGTGAAGAAGACCATGGTCTCTGTGTGAACTGATTATTTTGTAGAAATCTGTGGAGTATAAAACAATTGAGTGAGTATCAGGGAAGTCAAAGTTGTCTTAATATATTTAAGGGTTCATTATTTTTTAAATAAATAATTATGAAAAGTGCCCTTTTTTCCACTTGAGCCCCTGCCCCCCAAAATGTCTGTGCACGTCCCTGTTGCTAAGGACTTCATTTGGACAACTTTAAAGGGGATTTTCTCAACATTTTGAGGGTTTTTTTTTTTTTTTGCACCCTCAGATTCCAGATTTTCAAATAGTTGTATCTCGGCCAGATATTGTTGTTACAATGTAATTGTCCTATCTTTACAAACCATACATCAGCTTATTTATTCAGCTTTCAGATCTATAATGATGTAAGATGTATAAATCTATATTTAAAAAAATTGACCCTTATGATTGGTTTTGTGGTCCAGGGACACACATAATATTTTTTTGTCAAGAATGTTTTTTTCCCCCCTATTCTGTAGTCCAGTGTAGTGGCATGATAGTGTGGCCTTGTGTATTGTGTTCCATTGGTGACACCTGTAGGCATCAGATGGAAAAAAAAGAGAGGATTTTTTATAGGAAATTCTGGTATGTTCCAAAGAAATCTCAATCACAAAATTATTGCTCTTAAAGAAGATACGAAACCTACTTTTGATATGTTTCAGCAGAGTAACAAACATGTTTTACAATTTGATGACATTTTCTTTATTCAATTCCTCTGTCTGTATCCTCTAGGTCTACCAACACTAATACTGACCATCTGGGTTCTAGCAAGGAATTTTTTTGATAACAGAGGGTAAGTCCAGATTGATCTAAACTCATATAGACAAACTTCACGTTTCTGACAGTAACACTAGTGTGTGATACTGATTATTTGATTTATAGTGCGCTGATTGTGAAAGTGCAGATTCCATACAGATGTACTCATAAATAATCATTGCAGGTGCTGGGATGACACAGATGTTGCTTACTTTTGGTGGATTATCAAAGGACCGATCACAGTATCTCTCCTGGTATGAGTAACCATAAATCACAGCTGATTTGATCATATATATGAGGCCACATCTGGAATACAGTGGAAAACATTGGTTGCAATACTGTATTATGAATGTATTTTTCATGTGCCATGAGCTCTACACTAAAATTACATATAATATCAAAATGACACACTTTCTTTTACCCTAGTCATGGTGTTTTTTTGTTTTTTTTCTTGGATACAAGTATCTACTGTATTTGAACATATCGTGTTGATGTGTACTGTATATGAGCTTTTTTATTCATATATTATACAGAGATGCATTCTTGTTTTTTTTTTTGTTGTTGTTTTTTTAATCTAGATCAATTTCTTCATCTTCATAAATGTGATCCGGATTCTTGTGCAGAAGCTGAAGTCTCCGGGAATGGGTGGCAATGATACAAACCACTTCATGTAAGGCCTGAAATGCACACTCAAAGCAAAGAGCAGCAATTTAATATAAAAGTGTCAATGTTTGATTCACAAACAATTGTCCAATACATGTGGATCAGCTGTGCACATGCTACTGAAATAATGCATTATTGTCATGTTGAAATTTATGAGTTGCAAGTATCTGTTTTTTTTTTTTTTTTTTTTGATATCATGAACAATTTTTTACTCGCACATGCAGGCTGCTTTTATTTACAGCCATCACAGTTGATGATCTTTATGTATACTTTACTTGTAGGAGACTGGCCAAGTCTACTCTTTTCCTGATTCCTCTGTTTGGCATGCACTACATGGTATTTGCCTTCCTGCCAGAGAACACTGGAGAAAATGCTCGTCACTTTCTTGAACTTGGCCTGGGTCCGTTTCAGGTGCGCACAACCAACCATCTATGAAATTCACATACCAATGCTCATCACTTGTGGAACAGTCTAATGTACAATGTTATGTGATTACATTATATACATCAATTATATATTAAAGGGTTAGTTCACCCAAAAATGAAAATTTTGTCATTTCTTACTCGTGCCGTTTTACACCCGTAAGACCTTCGTTGATCTTCGGAACACAAATTAAGATATTTGGTTGAAATCCGATGACTCTGTGAGGCCTCCATAGTCAGCAATGACATTTCCTCTCTTAAGATCCATTAATGTACTAAAAACATATTTAAATCAGTTCATGTGAGTACAGCGGTTCAATATTAATATTATAAAGTGACGAGAATATTTTTGGTGCGCCAAAAAAAAAACAAAATAATGATTATTTATTAATAATATTAATATTTATTAATAATGATAATTTATTTAGTGATGGCCGATTTCAAAACACTGCTTCAGGAAGATTCGAAGCATAATGAATCCGCATATCGCGTCAAACCGCCAAACTGCTGAAATCAAGTGACTTCGGCACTCCGAACTGCAGATTCGACACACTGATTCATTATGCTCCGATGCTTCCTGAAGCAGTATTTTGAAGTCGGCCATCACTAAATAATTCGTTTAGTTTTTTTTGGTGCACTAAAAATATTCTCGTCGCTTTATAATATTAATATTGAACCACTGTACTCACATAAACTGATTTAAATATGTTTTTAGTACCTTTATGGATCATGAGAGAGGAAATGTCCCTATGCAGGCCTCACGGAGCCATCGGATTTCAACAAAAATATCTCAATTTGCGTTCTGAAGATTAACGAAGGTCTTACGGGTCTGGAACGGCATGAGCGTAAGTAATATTTTTGGGAGAACTAACCCTTTAAAGTGCACCTATAATGCTATTTTTTAAGGTTCCTAATTTTGTTTTGGAGGTATCCCACAAAAGGTTTTGCAATATACATTTTCTCATAATATACCTTGCAGCATCACCTCTTTTCTCACAGTGTCTGAAACAGTTCAATAAAGCAGAAGTTTCCAACACTGGTCCATCTCCCATTATTCGCATTAACTCTTTTTCACACAAGTCCAAAACCACTTTAAGTGAGCGTGCAAACTTTTTTGCAAATTAAGGGATTTTTAATAGAAATTTCCATCACTCATTTCTGATGTGATACTTCAAAATATGCATAAAAGCAGGGTGATGGGAACAGCTACTGACATATGCGGCAGTAGCTGTATTTTACTGTATCAATTTTGAGCCTCAGTCCTCATCCTTTGGAAGTGCATGCAAAGTGGATTTGTCAACAAAACGAACCAAACTCTTCCAGGCCTCAGCTACAACTACAGTGTTTGAAGGCAGGTCAAAGTTCGCATTGTTCGCTTTTTCAAAATGTGAGAGACCACAAACATGACGATAAGAAATCTGATTTAACCATTTTGTTCCTCAAGTGCAGGGGTCTCCAAACTCGATCTGGAAGGGTCACTGTCCTGCAGAGTTTATTACCCTACTTAAACACACCTGAACCAGCTAATCAAGGTCTAATTAGGCATTCTAGAAACTTCCAGGCAGGTGTGTTGAGGCAAGTTGGAGCTAAGCTCTGCAGGCCAGTGGCCCTCCACACCACACACTAACAGATTCCATTCACAAATAACCAGAGTCCCAACTGTGAACACATAAATCTCGCAAAATCTCTCACAGTCAAACGTGACTTTAGAGTAAACAAACATGGCGGATTACGAGCAAGAAGAATTGGTGATATTGGTGTTTAGACTGCTTTTTACAGAAAATTTGTGAGGAAAAAAAAGGTTTGAATGAAGTTGTTATACTTCCGTCAGCTTGCTTTTTGAATTGGTATCATTTCGTCTACAGAGTGCATGTGCATTTGTCCTCTGGGTTCCCCCCACACAACTGGATTTCTGATCGTAAATATTCAACATGTTGAATATTTACAATGTGAGATAGGCGTGGCCCCGACGTTCTTCCGAGCAGATTCAATAACTCTTAACACGCATCACGGTAGAACTATAATCAGGAAAGATTTTTGGAAGGGCAGAATTGGGCTCAAAATTGGCCCAGTTATCTTGTAGTGTGTGGCTAGCTAAAGGCTGGAATTACGGATGACTTGTTTCAGGCAGTTCAGAATGGGTTCTGTCTTTTTGGAGACAATAAATCCATTTATCATGCACTTTGATCTTTGAAACTTTGCAGACCTTTTACATTCACAAACAGATATATTACACACCACATGCAAGGTAAAAAAGCATAATAAGGGCACTTTAAAATATGTTAGCAACATATATAATGTATATCACATAATATTATGTCATAAATTATATATGGTTATAAAATATGGGAAATAAATATTGAATAATATAATGTCAACTTATAACTGCAAAGGTTTTTATTTTATTTTATTAGTATTAGTATTATTATTATTGTTGTTTTTAAATTGAGACGTTCTGTGATGTGTTAATTCACTCTTACTGACCGACTGTAATATTGTGTTTCTGTATATCTCAGGGTTTTGTTGTGGCTCTGTTATACTGTTTTCTCAATGGAGAGGTAAGCCACAAGTTTTTCCTAGTTGTAAATGTGTGTAAAACAGGAAACGCATGCTGATTTTAAAATGCACATTAATTTGTTTCCATTTCAGGTACAAGCAGAAATAAAGAAGAGACTGTGGAAGTGGCAGACACAAAATTATTTGAGATACAGTAAGAGAAGACGAACCCTCTTTACTGAGAGCAGCACAGTCACACAAATCTCAGTTTTAGAGAAATCCAGCCCTAAGGAGCTGCCCTTAACCGAGTCCCACAACAGTGTGTCAACCGTCTGAAAACTAGTCTTTCCAATTCACCTCATTCCCCTTTTCTCTTTTTGTTTGATGAAACCTTTTAACCAGGGTTCTTCAACTCTGGTCCTTGAGGTTCTCTGTCTTGCATGTGTTAGTTTTTAAACCTGATCAAACTCACCTGGCTGTAATTTTCCAGTAATCCTGAAGATCTTGATTCGCAGGTGTGTTTGATTGGTTGGAGGTTGGAGTTAAAGGACAGGAGGTCCAGATTTGAAGAACCCTGCTCTATGCCATAAGACACAAGGTAAAATCAATTGAAAATGTTAAAATTCCTGCAAATTCAAGCATTGTGATAAGGTTATAAAACGGTTGCTTAAACAATCCAAAGATATACTTCTTTTTTTTCTACACATCGAGACAAGAATTAAACTCTATACTGATAAAAATATAATTTATTTATAACCCAAAAAGCCATTCCCCTACTACTCATTTAAATAAGATGGTTGGTACTGACTATTTACAGAGCAAATTCCAATACAGGACAGTTCACCCAAAAACTCATTTTGTGATCCCCAACAACTTTCATATATGGAAAAGAGCAGCTTGCTTTTTGTGGAAAATGATGATTGTGATTTAACTTTGTTAAATGTGTTGCTCTGTAATTTGTATTTATCACTCCATTGTTTGTCATTTGAGACTTTTGGTCTGCCTGCCTTGAAAGTTGAGATTGCATAATGTGTAAATGTTGAATACAGCTATTTGCCTTACAGTAAACAGACCTCATTTTGGATTCTTCACAAATAATAGCTATCAATTAAAAAAGAAGGTATTTTTACATTCATAAAGGCATTCATATTCTTAATCTTTTATTTTGTAAATTGTGTTTCAAGGCACCATATTGCACAGTGCGCTGGCCCTGTATGTGTAAAGAAATATACAATTTTTACAGGGCTTAAGTATTTTTCTTAAAATAGCAGGTATTTTCAAAATGTTTTATTCATTACAAATCAAACTGATTTGTTTTAATTAAATAAACCATTGGGATTTATTGAGAAGAAAAAATATTCATAAAACACTAATCAATCTTAGTACAATGAGACCTTACAAAGTAGATACAAATTATAAAGACGATTAATAATCATGAGTCATTCTACGAAACGGGTGCCATTTGGGTCAGCAACATTTGATCAGATGCATAAGTAGGGTGACCATATGCGCCATTCTCCCAGGACGCATCCTGTCCAGGATTTCTAAATTGCCTAAAATGGCTTGAGCCCTTGCCTCTTTAATTGTGAAAGTGGTCATTTCGATGTGCCCCCGGAACGCGATTTAGGAACGCTATTTCTACACTGAGGTCTGTGCAAGCCACTGTTCTTATTGACATTTTTCATGCAATGCATTAAAATGTTGTCTTATTTGCAGTGCTTTGACCATTCTCTGTAGATCCAGCCTTCTTGCAAGCCACGATCGGTTGATTATGTATAATGCATGCTATTGGTCAAATTATTTTTCAGTCGTTACCTTCCGCAAATATGAAAACAAAACCTAAACTGGGACATTTTATGCAACTTAGAAATCCTGGACAGGAGGCGTCCTGGGAGAATGGCGCATATGGTCACCTTATGCATAAGGCACAAAAAATGTCCCAAAGTCTGTTTCCAAAGCTTAAAGTTATTAATTCAAGTGTTCTTTTTAACATGATATATGATAAAATGCTTTTTTTGATGATTAGCATACTATCATTTTTCATTATTACATAGCCAATTTCACATGTCCATGTTAACCAACATGACATTTGCATCTAAAATATCACCAAATAAGATATATATTTTTTTCAAACATATACTATTTTCAGGATTATGTGTGTCCCTGTTTACACAAAATATATTTATTCATAATAAACCTTATTTTTTTTGTAAATATTTTGATTTGTGCACGTCCCTCAGTTTGACTTACCACCCGTCACACTAACTTGTTTTATCTATAAATAATGCTCTGTTCCTTTAAATGACATCACAAAGCCTAAGTAACATAATTTGAGCCTTATAGCCACCAAGAACAAAAGCAGGCAACTATGTACATTTTTTTTTTTACATTGTTAATTTGTTGCTTTTTCATGTTAGGCAGGGCCCTTCAAGCTTAAACTTACCACCCCGTCATGCAAAATGTTTTTTATTATTATGAATTTATTGAATATATTGACTTTTTAGTCAATTTGAAGGTCTCCCCTCCCCAGTTTTTAAAGTTTAAAACTAGCAGATTATATAAAGAAACACTTTGTCCATACCACCCCATCACATCAGTTACCACCCTGTCACAGGGTCATTTTGTTAAAGGTTTATGGAAAGAAAATTAAATATTACATAAATTAATGTTGAATGATGTTCTTGATGTGTGGACTGATCAGAAAAATTTAACTTTATTTGTATTTTTTAAGTAAATTCATTTTTTCATTACAAACAATGAGGCCATTGAAAGGTCAAATTCATGTTTCAAGATTAAAAATCTAAAAATAAAAAATATTAGGGGTGTGACGAGATCTTGTGTCATGCGAGACTAAACTGTGACGAGATTTCTCGTCAAGGCGAAAAGTAGTCTTGTGATGTTGCCATGACAGAGTGTTAGGATAATTTGGAAAGAATATGCCATCGCTACGTTTACATTACGCCTCCAATGTCATTTTGCTTTGTATTCGCAGCTCCATATTTACAGAGTTATGCGCGATCGCTGAAAGTGAAAGTAAACGCGAGCGCGCATTCAAACGTGATTTCAATACCATGCATTTTGAAAGCGGCTCCCTGATGAATACAAATATCTCTCAATATGAAAGCTATTTTAGGCTGGCCAGTGTAGTTGTAACCATCTCTTAGCTCTGTATCAAAGAAATATTTGGTCTTATTTGCACTTTGAATATTGAGAGTGCGATTATGGTTGCACTTAATGTAAGTTAAAGTGTTACCATAAAAATGAATAACAGTTTTCTCTTAATCTTATTAAGCACAAACAATAAGGTTTCATTTGTTAACATTAGTAAATGCACCGAACTATCATGAACTAACAATGAATGACTATTTTTATCAACTAACATAAACAAAGATTAATAAATACTGTAGCAAATATATTGCTCATTGTTAGTTGATGTTGGTTAATACATTAATGTTAATAAATGAGACCTTATTGTAAAGTGTTACCATTTTTATTTATACTGTTTTTATTTCTATGATCAGTTTGTGGAAAGGAGTTCAGTTAGGAGGTCAAAGGTTGTAGAAGCTCATAAATCATGTACAGTAAGGTCTGAAGAGACTGAAATCATACAGGAGAGAAGCCAGTTTGCAGCAAAACGTATACAGTGCTTGAGTATGTTGTCTTTTACTGCATATGATAATTCATACTCAGAAAGTAGAACTGAAATTACATTGATTACAAGATGATTAGTTAAAACATTTGCAGAATATTTTTTCTAGTCATGTATTTCGCCATCTTGTCTCGTCTCGTGAACTCAATCTCGAGTCTCGTCTCGTCTCGTGAGATACCTGTCTCGTCACACCCCTAAAAAATATATATTAAATTACAGACGTTCTATTGATGGTTTCTAAAAAGCATAACAGTAGATAACATTAGATTTTAAAAATCTATTTCTTGTTTAACTACTCCAATGGCATACATATTGTCCATGACGGGGTGGTACAAGAATGGCTTCCTTGTCTAAATATAAAGGATAATATTAACAAAGATTTGTGCCTGAGATGGGAAAATATGTTTTTTGGAGGATTAACATATCTTTCAATTTGTAGGTTTGTTTAAAAAATATTTGTTCATAATGAAAATTTTGAAAAATGCAAAGTGGAAATGGCACCCGTTTCGTAGAATGACTCCTGATATTATGAGCAGTTATAAGTATTACAATGAATAATACTATTTTGAAAATGGTCTATTTAAGAATTCTTTGCATTGCACACATCTGGAGCACTAGACTGTAAAGTTTCTTGTTTGGTAAAAATGTTATCTGGTTTCAAAGTGTTGTTGTTGCTGAATGTATTTGTAAATATCCTTGCTGTATTTAGTAGATTTTACGTGATGTATACTATGTTTGCAGACATTTGTGCTCAGTTATTTGGTGGATTATAAATATAATTTCATTAATATTAGTGTTTATTACCACATTGATAATAATTATAACACACCACTAGTGCTTTTATCACAATATATAAGATACATTTTATTTTGCAACATTAGTTTATGTGAAAGTCAAAGGGTTAGTTCACCCAAAAATGAAAATTATCCCATGATTTACTCACCCTCAGTCCATCCTAGGTGTATATACTGTATCTTCTTCCAGATGAACAGACGATGGGTTTTGTAAAACTTTATTTAGTAAAATAACTAGCTTACGGCCGACGACCATATATGCAACATTTTGTAGCGGAGTGAACTCGGACCTGACGCATGCCAAGATGAACACGGATGCACAGAGGATAGAACAAAACACCGGTTACGAATTAGAAGTCTAAAATGAGAAACTTTAAAGAGATTTGTCGGAGGATTTTGATATAAGAGAAGAGGAGCTTCAGTTTGTTGCACAGCCAAATTTGTTTGAACCGCAGGAAGTGTCTAAACTTACGATACTCTTACGTCCTGCGTCATACCAAAGCCACTGGAAGGCAAGCCTGCAACCTTTAGCCAAAAAATCATAACGGCTAATGCTCCGGCTCTGGCGGTACATAGGTGGTACGCAGGGAAGGAGTTTTGAATGGTGGGCACTGATGTCACTGCCATTACACAATAGGCTGAGAGGTGCTGCACGTGATTAAGTTAGCCATTACACTTTCTCCAATGGTAAGAGATTCAGACACTCTCATCTCACTATAATATACAATCTCTGGTCATACATCACGTCGCGTTTATTCATTTGGCACAATTCGACTTGCGCAGTATGTGTAAGGTCGTTTGGCGGAAGCTAGTTATTTTAGATCATAAAGTTTCAAATATGGATATTTTTCTTACAAAAACCCATCGCCACGCATTAGAAGGCCTTTATTTACCCCCTAAAGCCGTATGGATTATATTTATGAGGTATGGATGCATTTATTTTGGGCTTCAATACACGCCCCCATTCACTACCATTATAAATCTTTGGAGCGCAAGGTTATTTTTGAATATATCTCTGATTGTGTTCATCTGAAAGAAGAGCGTCATATACACCTAGGATCTCTTGAGGGTGAGTAAATCATGGGTGCTTTTCATTTTTTGGTGAACTAATGTTCATTTTCAGTCTTTTGTGAGTCTGGAAAGAACATATGTAAGCTATACACGCACACATACAGTATATAGGCTGTATAAAGTTTGAATATACTACAGTAATGTCAGTGCCATAGAAATGTGCAATAGTGTTATTTTTTTTTCAATTGCTAACATACTTTTATCTGTTCCAATCTGTAATCACATTTTCAAAACTCTAAACACATTAGCACAACATCCGTCTGTTGTGACCATACCATTAACACAGTTTGTCATTTTCATGCAAAATGCAGTCAGTTAACGTGTTTCTAAAATGCTTAAATTTTCTTTTCATACAAGCTTACCCAATACAAAAATCATGGATCTTTCTCATCTTATTTACAAATGCTTAAACACAGCATGCCAGAAATGAAGACCTAATGTTCCATTCTTTAAATATAGTATAAAACCACTACTTCTGCAACAAAAGAAACTTAAAAGTATTGAAAAACTGCTCCAAAAAATGAAAGGAACACTTTTAAATCAGAGAATAGTATCAAGTCAGTTAAACTCCTTTGATATTGATCTGGTCAGTTAAGTAGCAGAGGGGGTTGTTAATCAGTTTCAGCTGCTTTTGTGTTGATGAAATTAACAACACGTGCACCAAATGGGCAACAATGAGACGACCCGAAAAACAGGAATGGTTTTACAGGTGTAGGCCACTGACATTTTTTTTCCCTACTCATCTTTTCTGACTGTCTCACTAGTTTTGCATTTGGCTAGGGTCAGTGTCACTACTGGTAGCATGAGGCGATACCTGAACCCTACAGAGGTTGCACAGGCAGTCGAACTCGTCCAGGATGGCACATCAATATGTGCCATTGCCAGAAGGTTTGCTGTGTCTCCCAGCACAGTCTCAAGAGCATGGAGGAGATTCCAGGAGACAGGCAGTTACTCTAGGAGAGCTTGACAGGGCCATAGAAGGTCCTTAACCCATCAGCAGGACCGGTATCTGCTCCTTTGTGCAAGGAGGAACAGGATGAACACTGCCAGAGCGCTACAAAATGATCTCCAGCAGGCCACTAGTGTGATTGTCTCTGACCAAACAATCAGAAACAGACTTCATGAGGGTGGCCTGAGGGCCTGACGTCCTCTAGTGGGCCCTGTGCTCACTGCCCGGCACCATGGAGCTCGATTGGCATTTGTCATTGAACACCAGAATTGGCAGGTCTGCCACTGGCACCCTGTGTTTTTCACAGATGAGAGCAGGTTCACCCTGAGCACATGTGGCAGACATGAAGTGTTTGGAGAAGCCGTGGAGAATATTATGCTGCCTGTAACATCATTCAGCATGACCGGTTTGGCTCAATGATGGTCTGGGGAGGCATATCCATGGTGGGATGCACAGACCTCTACAGGCTAGACAACGGCACCCTGACTGCCATTAGGTATCGGGATGAAATCCTTGGACCCATTGCCAGACCTTACACTGGTGCAGTGGGTCCTGGATTCGACAATGCCTGAGAGTATAAAGGCAGTTCCTGGAGGATGAAGAAATTGATACCATTGAATGTCCCCCATGCTCTCCTGACCTAAATCCAATAGAACTCCTCTGGGACATTATGTTTTGGTGGATGCCACCAGGTTGCACCTTAGACTGTCCAGGAGCTTAGTGATGCCCTGGTCCAGTTCTGGGAGGAAATACCCCAGGACACCATCCGTCGTCTCATTAGGAGCATGTCCCGACGTTGTCAGGCATGCATACAAGCATGTGGGGGCCATACAAACTACTGATTACCATTTTGAGTTGCTGCAATGAAATTTCTGCTGCATCATTTTGTTTTTTTCACTTTGATTTTCCGGGTGTCTTTGAATTCAGTCCTCTGTAGGTTGATAATTTTCACTTCCATCAAACAATGTAGTGTCTTTTCGTTCCTAACACATTACAAAGTCCATATCAGTATAGATATCCAGTATGATGTTTTTTCCCCATTGAGATTTGAAGTTTTTTCAAGATGTTTTTTTGAGCAGTGTATATAAAATTCATACTGAAACAACTGATAAGTATTTTTAAGTATCAGATCACTGAAATAGCAGATTCCAGTCTCAGTTGGAGGCATAGTCGGGTGTTGAATTTATTTTCTACATTCTATCATTGACACAGTAAAATAGGACTCTTTGAATTCTTTCTCTTTGAGAAAAAATAATGTCTTGGCAAAGGAGAGGAATAGATGGAGAAGAGGAGGAGTAGTTAGATCAGGACAAGGGAGAAGAAGAGGCGGGGAGAGAAGGAAAAATTTGTGCTGGATTGTGCATCTCTATGCTTTTCCCCCTCAAACATGTGGAATCTATGAAAGCTTATTTCTGCCATGAATAGAGAGAGAAAAAAAGTAATTGTCTTTTTATCTCACAATTATGACTCTTTTTTTCCTCTTTTAATTCCTAGTTTATATATCACAATTCTGAGGGGGAAAAAAGTAAGCAATTGTGAGATGTAAACTCAGTTGCAAGAAAAAAAATAGAATTGTAAGATAAAAAGTCACAATTACCTTTTTATACTTTTTTATTCTGTGGTGGGGGAAAAAAAGCTTCCATAGTAAAGGCCATGTATGTTGGATTTGTTGTTGATCAATGGCAGCAATTTCACTTTCATTTCAGTAAAAGCTTCATGTAAAGCAATGTTGTTTACTACAACAATTCCACTACCACTGTTCCATATATGCGGTCTGCGTAGGGCACTAACTACCAAGGGGACACCATCCCACGCTCTATGGGGGAACCATCAACACTCCACCCCACCCCAACCTCAGAAAGCATTTTCAATGGAGGTGACAACTGAAGTTCTGCATAGGGGACCCATTTGACTAGTGGCTGCCCTGAGCAATTCAGTTACTTTCTTGTTCTTTTTCTGCTGTACATTCTATAAAGTAATGACTTGTATGTTGCTATGTTGCCAAGAATGCACATATTCAACACTCAACCAAAAATGTAGAATGGCTTACATGTAAGCATTCTACTTTTACTGCAGTAAAAGGAAACTGAATTATAAAAACAATGGATTTCATATTTTCTGCAGGTAGAACTGAAACATAAGTAATGCAGTTTTCGTAATGCCATCAACTTTTTACTGTTATTTTGACAATCATTGCGCAATGATTGACTATATGTGCATGTTGGATAGAAAACTAGTGCTAGTGTTTTGACAGAATGACTCAATTTTCAATCAGGTTTGCTATGTTTTGATAGTTAGTATATTTAGAATATGTAGAAATGTTTTGCATTTTGAAATTTAGATTTGTATTTATTTAACAAAATATGGTTTGGGGCAGAAAATTAACTATTTGGCTAATTGTGTGATGTACAGGTAGGTGTGCTGCTGTGTTAAGAGTTTAGAAAACGTTCTTTAAGTATTGGTAAATGCTTGTTAGCAATTGTAAAAAAAAAAAAATCTTATCACAACATTTGTTTGTTGCTCAATCATGTTTTCAGACAAGAACACATTGCAGGGACCATGAATTCAAAACCATCAAATTACAAAAAAGACTGTGAATCAGGAATAGACTTGTCACTTTCTGACATTATGATAGCATATGCTATGCTAAAATGTATTTATTTTTAAATATTGTGATGTATATTGTCTTTCTCTGCTTGTCAAAACATTACGGATTCCCGTTCTGATAACTTCTGTAAGTTCTGTTGTCTTAAATGTAAGTATTGTTGCTACATTCACCAACCTGCCTTAACGTATTCAGTTATCAGATGTGTATTAGTTTTGTTAAATGTTAAATGTGTGGAGTAAATATCTTTATTTTGTGCTTTGTGACATTGTATTATTATATGTAAATAGGCACCCAGTTACCATAGGCACTGGTAATGGAACTATGATTGGAAATTTAGGGTACATTAACACAATAACAATGTACTAAAAACGGAAAAGTTTTCCTTTGCATTTTTCGTGTACAGATGACAACGTTGTCAAAACTATGCGCGTTCACACAGACCCGAGAAAATTACTAAAGATGCTGTATTATGCATGCCAGGCCAGTAGGTGGCGATGTCACTTTGTAAGGGAACATTACGCGTCTATGGACTGAACACATAATATGAATGCACACGATCACTTTTTTCACAAATTTGCAATTTTGTAGTTGACACAGAGACAATAATGATATTGTTTTTAAAAACTTGTACTTTGAAACACAGTACAAAACGCTGTTGGTGTGTAAATGAATGGCCACAATCCATAAAAAGTTTGCAGTTTTGTTAAAAATGTTGTCATGTAAATGACCTGTTAAATTGCAACAATTTTGCAGCATTTCTCCTTTAATTGATCAAAGCAGATGCACTTGTTACTGTATATTTCCTCAATGTTTACATTGTATATAAAAAATATCATAATCATTCATAATCATCTTTAAAGACACATTAATACATTTGTAACATCTACATTTACTGCCTTCATATTTACTTTATGGATAGGGATGATTTTAAGAAAATTGCAATGTCAACTTTACTTGTCAAAAACATTTAATGATGTTTCAAAATCAATGTACAAAAATTTACCTTACATACATCCAACAAAACAATTTTACATCACAATCAGTGACATAAAATATGCACAATGAAAAAGAAAAGCATAAAAAGTAAGCAACTGTCCACAAAAGCAAGTTTAGCTGCATTTAACATCATCTAGAACATTCAATAAATCTACTGTCATTACAAGTCTCCAAAACCACTTTAATATTAGTATTCTAAATACTGTATTTCTCTTTTCTGTGATATGTTTGAGTTAAAAGTAAGAAACACTCAGTTTCCACATGTAGTTTGTGTGAAGTGACATTAAGTGTACTATACCCCTCTATTACAAATCAAATCTCTTAAAACAACATTTTATATATTACATCTACATCCATAGCTTATTCTACCTACCATATTATTTATCATACATTTTCACACAATTTGAATTCACAAGAAAGGAAAAAAATGTCTGTGTCGTAAAATATAAAACCCCACACATTTTCATCTCTATACCCGTGTAACGCTGACAGTTTACTTCATTTACCATCAACCTGTTTTTATGTATATTCTGGTCATCAGTAGTGGAAATCTGCAGTGATATTTGCAGGCACATGTGCTGAAAGGTCAATAGATTCTGTTGAATGTTGTAAGAGGTATAAAATGTGCAGATTTACTAGTTATGGGTAAGTTTGTGGAGAATCTGTGCCAGCACTGCAATCCCACTACTGTAAATAAGAGGTATTAGAGAGCTGTTACAGCAAAGTATGCCATTTAAAATGGTCTTAATATATTATACAAAAATCACTGTAATAATTAACAGGATATATTAAAAATAGTCATGATGTGTTTTCAAGAAAGTGCACATGCTTGTTGGCCCTGTAGGTACAGTAACACTCACTTATTTTTGTCATTGTGGTATTCTCTTGAAACGACAATATTGCTGTACATCAGAATAATAAGCCACCCACTTTCTTTGTATGCTTTAGCAGACACTAGATCACAGGAAATGCATGCATCGTTTAAGAGGAATAGGCAGCGATGCTGAGAAACGACACGTTTAAACAACATTATCAGCAAGAGCTCTTTAGTAGCAATTCAATTGAAAACTAAATGTAAAATTCTCAATTTTAAAATAAAACTTCTGTGTAGCCTACATTCTGTGAAATGACACGCTATTTAGTTATTTTGACATTTACACTAAAGTATTACAGATTTATTTCTCTGCTTTAAAGTGTCCAAAATGTACAGTATTGCTGAAGCTTGTTTACTCGATGTGACAGCACTGAGCAGAGTGTAATGCTAACACACACTGATCATGTCACGGAATTAGAGGTACACTATGTAACTTTTTTTTTTTTTTTCAAACTTAACAAAAATTTAGTCAATACACCATCAGTTCTTCTTCCAAAATGTGTTTTTGTTTTACTATGGTAAGCTTATTGTAAGTGTTTATGTTATAGACTTGTCTGGATGGTTTTTGCGAGAAGTTGTCACAAAGAGTCTGAAAGGGTTGATATGGAGCATGCTAAACTTCGAACTAGCGTTGTCAAAAGTACAGACCACGATACCAAGTCTGTACTGAAATTTGAAAAATATGACGCTTTGAGCACTGTTGAGCGGATTCGTAAACGCCTGTTTGGCCTTTGTATTCACGCACTCATCAGATATGTCTGTGATTGGCCACAATTATCAACCATTTGAAAGCACATGGAAATGTTTGAATTTGAAAGTGATTTGAAAGCATTTTGAAAGTGGGAGCAGGACCAGTCCACTGATAGATGCCTGCTTTCAAACGCTCCCGTGTGTACAGTATCTGTGTAAGCGCTCGGTGAAGAGCATCATTGATGTCTATTTTCAACACGTTTTTGAAGCGTTGATCATTGTAGCCAATCACATATATGTGTGTTGAGCATGTGAACACAATGGTCAATCAGAGGTGTTTCGAATCCGCTCAACATTTCATGGTCAGTACTTTTGACAGCACTACTTCTAACCGCTTAACAGAGGAGAGTCTGTTGGCAAAAAGAATGCGACAGAGCTTGTAATAAAACAAGAATCAACATTGGCTTTGCTTTTAAGAGATGACGAGAACTGGGGGATTTGGAATGTTGTAAAACCGATTCTGAGATGGCGTTTTTATTACTCAGGTGGGTAAGGTGTTTTATTGAACAGATAAATTGCAATATGTAGCACTCTAACAGTTCATTTTAAAGCATTATCTATAGTGAAGGGTCATATTCATCCGCACAGTCACACAGTCGGAGCACAACCAAAACAATATTCCGCAAAATGCATGCAGATTTGTTAAAAGTTACATAGTGTACCTTTAAAGATACAGTGTTTAAACATTTTACAGTGTTTAAATTGAATATAAAGATTTTTTTTTTTTTTTTTTTTTTTTTTACAGTTATTAGGTTTATTGTTGGCTACTCACAATTCTTTGTCATATGCTAAAATTACATTTATTGGAATCAAAGTCATTCCATCTTAGAAAATGTTCCCACTTAGGTTGAATTCTAACCTGACATAATTTAGATCTATCACATTTAAATAATTACTATTATTATTATTATTAACACTAAAATTTCCACTTAGTTAAATTCAAATTCTAAATAATTATAATCTATAATACAGTATATTGTTGTATATAATAAATATTGATCATATAAAACATTAAATTATTTTTGACTTTGTGTGCATGTTCTTTTTGCAGTTATTTGAAAAACAAGGAATTCTTTTGTTATAGATCTGTTTAAACACCAATAAAAATGCTTCACAAAGGGAGAATATATATAGAAATGTAAACAGTTTCATAAATTGGGGAGGAAAAACTGTAATGTATCATGATCATGTATGCAAGATGTTTGTTTGCTTCCCAAATTCCCCAAATCAGCTTTTCTCCGTTTTTGGAATTGTTTTTTTTTATATCAAAATAACATGACATGAACTTTGATTTTCTTTTTGTAATGCTAAAAAACAAAAGGCCTGTAGAAAGTTATGCCAAAGGGGGAAAAAGAAGCTAGCTTGAATTCTCTTGAAGGCCTCTTGGTTTGCTCAAGCATAATAAAAGCACTTTCACAGAGGGATGAAACTATATGTTGCAGTTTGTTGTTTTAAAATCAAACAATTGTCTCTTTTGTGCAACAAAAAGGCACTTTGAAGAAGAAAAAACCATCTTCGTATACAGTGACATCAGTTGCAAAAAACTGCAAACTAGTACGGCAAATGACGTCTTAAGGGGTCAAATATCCAAAAATTAATCTTTGGAATCTTAAAAGTGCTCTATTTGCAAATGCATTTATAAAATGAAATTACAAAATGAGCAAAATATCAAATATTATGAGTCAGAAAAGCAATTAGACAATTATCAACTTTCAAACAGTAATGTTAGAGAAATTTAGCGTAAAAAGTAAAAATGAATTTATTCATTGATATGAGTGTAAAGATTCATAGTTATTTGCTGTAAATTCACTCTGACACCTGATAAGTGGGGAGATATGGGGGGGGATATGACAAAGCTATAATCCAGTAATATTTTAATATGCCAAACATTGTGGCATGAGCTTTGTTGCATTGTTATATTCTAATTGACATTTTCTGTATAGCGGCTGTAAAAAAATAAATAAAAATAAAGCACATGAAGTACAAGGGGAATCCACTCATGAAAACAAGTTGAGTTACTGTTTTAAGGAGGTTTTAAATGCTAGTTCTGCTTTGCGAATGTTAGTTTTGTAAATAAGTCACATGACTGTGTAAAAGATTTCAGCACTGCCCAAGAACCATCCACAATGCATGTCCACCAAATAAAGTGTGTCATCATTTGTCTTGATTTTTTTTTTTTTTTTTGCAATCCTTCATTCTACAGTTCCAACTTATGAAAATATTTACATATCAAATTAGTATTGGGAACTGGGACTCAGTTATTGATTAAGCTCCTGTGGGAAATGTGGTTTCTTCTTCAAAAAATTACTTTTTCAAGTCGCACATCCCATTACAATAACACCGGTGACTGTCGTCATCCTGTTCAACTGATATATTTTTTTGTCAGTGAAATACTGAGAATCTCGAACTGCCACAAATCTTCACAGACAGAGAAAAGAAAACATGAGAGACACTTGTAATATCGATTTGTACAATGTATCCACCTTGTTCAAGACCTTCAGCTTGCTGGATGGAAAACTCCCAACACTGGATTGCTATGGATTCATTGCCTCCCCTTGGCCTGTAATTCCTTTCAGTTCAGATCAAATCCAATACGGCCACAACAAAAGCATCCATGTTTGCTTGGCACAGAATAGATCATTGGTTGTGAGCTCCTCAGAGTACCACAGCAAGAGCCTGTCATCTATGGACGGTTGACAGGTATTACAGCTTCAACCGACACAATACAGACTTTAATGTAGATGAAACAGGACTTGGATGTTGACGTAGATTGTGTAGCTTTAGTTCTGAGGAGTTTGGTCTTCAGTCCTCATGTGGCTGGTGTTTCAGCCTGCAGGCTGGACATGCGGATCTGTGAGCTGCTCTTGCTGAGGATCGAGAGCTGCGTGCCCCCATTCACACCACTGCTCGCCAGGGACGGATGCCTGTGTTTCATATCCACGGCAAAATAGCGGTTCACCGTCCAGCTGCGCCATTTTCGCTTGATTTCTGACTGCACCTTTGGGGAGAAACTTCAGTGGGTTATTAAACTGATTGGATCCTACAGGAGAACATCTGCAGATCTCTTTCTATGCTGGTCATGGACAAGCCTGAATTTTAAATCATCTGGTTAATAATTTACACATAAGGCTGGTGTAATGAGTACTGCAGTGAGAAAGGGCATCCAGAGACATTTCTTTATACAAACAGAATGCATTTTTTTTTAAATTAGAAATCATAACCAAATTAATATTTTATAATAATTATATAATAAAATAATTTTTATACATTTTATAACAAAATATTTTTACAATTATTTCACAGATACCTTTATACAAAGTGGCTTACAACAGAGGAAAATATTGTTTTATATACAATTTCTTATTCTAGTTATTGAAAATATTCCAGTTATCGTGTGTGTGTGTGTATTGTATAATATAATATAATATATATATATATATATATATATATATATATATACACACAATTTTGTATATATATATATATATATATATATATATATATATATATATATATATATATATATATATATATATATATATATATATATATATATATAATATACAAAATGTTTTACCAACTATCCCTCTGCCTAATGTGAGGATAAGTATTGGGATGGTTTAACTTAAAGTAAAATGTAAAAGTGTAAAAGCTGTTTAGTTGTAAATCCCTTGCAAGTAATCACAGGAACGAGTCTGTGACCCATAGACATCACCAGACTCTTGGTTTCACACTTTGAAATGTTTTTCCAGGCCTTTAATGCAGCCATTTTCAACATTTGCTTGTTTTGGGGAGTTTCTACCTTTAGTCTCCTCTTCAGCTGTTGAAATGCTTCTTAAATAGAATTTAAATCTGGAGATTTGGCCAATCTAAGACCCAACATTTCTTTACCATGATAAACTCCTTGATTGTGTTGCCAGTCATTGTCCTGTTGCCATATGGAGCACTTCTCAGTGTGTCTGGTGACATTTTCTTGAACACTGGTAGGCAAGATTCTTTTGTACCCTTCTGAATTCACTCTTCTGCTGCCATCACTGAATAAGTCATCAATAAAAATGAGTGAGCCTGTTCCAGAGGCAGACATGCATGCCCATTACATGACACTACCTCCACCATACAAACTGCCACTCATTTGCAGTTTTTTTTTTTTTCCTCCAAACTTGTGCTTTCCCACTTTAATAAAGGTTAATATTTGTTTTATCTGTCCATAAAACTCTGTTCTAAAGCTCTACTCTATCAGATGTTTGATCTTGCTGTGTATCCTCCGTAGTTCTGTTGTAAGTCTCCTGCGAACAGCAGATTGTGAGACCATCACCCCAGCTTTCTGGAGGTTGCTGGTGATTTTACTGACAGTTATTTTACTGAGGTTTTTTTCATAGCATTTGTCATTTGTCTATCATCAACAGCTGTTGATTTTCTCAGCTGACCTGGGGTGTGTTTCCTGAAAGCATCGTTAGTCAACTATGGTCGTAAGTCCCATTGAACTCCTATAACGACTTGTGACCATCGCTTTGGCAAACACACCACTGGTCGTTGTCGGTTACTGAAGCCTGCAAGTGGTCTGTCTTTTTCAGGACATTCCAAACGAGACATTTCAAGTCAATCTCCGGATTTAAATTCTATTTAACATGCATTTCACCAGCTGAAGAGGAGACTAAAGGCAGAAAATCCCCAAAACAAGCAACTGTGAGAAACCAAGAGTCTGGTGATGTCTATGGGTCACAGACTCGCTCCTGTGATTGTTTGAAAGGGATTTACAATAAAATATTTTAGCTTTTACACTTTTACAGTAGCTTTAAGTTAAACCGTCCCAATACTTAAGCTGTGGGATGAAACTCTAAAAGTGCTGTACATCTTTGTTGATAAAACATTTTGTGTTGAAACAGCCAATAATAAAATGTGACATTCTGTACTTCTGCCTCATATTAATCTTTTAATCATTTTTTTGAAAGAAAAATCTATTGGAAATGTATCTTCATTTTTTTTAATAGGGAATCCATTAGTAAGTGTGGTAACCGGAATTCCCCCCCATGCTAAACCAGAATGAGATGTTACCAAAAGTATCAGTTCATACTCTGTGTGAATAACAAGACTTTTTTTTTTTCAAATCACAGACATTATTTTAATTTTCAATAGCATTTTATAAAGGACTTACCTCTCCATTGAGAAAGCAGTAAAGAACAGCTACAACAAAACCCTGAGAAGAAAGAAATGAAAATAGTTTTTAACATAACTTAAAACGGTAAAATTCTTTATCCAGTTTTAATTTTGTTTAAAGGTGCTACAGAGGATGTTTTGTTTTATACATTTTTGCAATATTACTTGAAACTGTCTTTACTAACTGATAAAAGACTTTATTAGGTGCACTGAAAGGAATAATATTAATATACATCATCTGTGCACGAGGTAGGGCCTTAAAAACATCAGCCAATCGTTTACGCGATTATCGTGGAAACGATTGGCCCTCTGGCTTGTCAATTACTGCCATTACGTTCCTTGTGAGAGACGTGCGTGGATTGGCCCTCTGGCTTGTCAATCACTGCCATGAGGTTTCTTGTGAGAGACGAGTGCGGCTGCGCGCTCCAGTAACTTTCCACACTCCTCAGGCGCCGCATGCAATGTTTTGGTCAGGAGACAGGAGTAACAACTGCAGATTATGAGTTACCTGCGGTGAGTCCGACATAATGAATCCACTGACAAGTCGCAGCGAATGCCGGTGGTAAACAAACACTCGTGCACGAGTTTTGGGAGGCGTTCCCTCGAAATTAGCTGTGAAGGAGGGGGGTCGTTCTTACGTCTGCGCTCATTTCAAAAACTCAGTAACAGTCTTTGGTTTCTCAGTCAACGAAAAGATCCTCTTTAGCACCCTTAATCTAATAATATAACATCAGATGAGTTAAAGTTGAAAAATTAATACTTTTTTCAGTTCAGACTTTGGACTGACTTTGACCTTACAAATAATTAAAATACAAATCTAATATTAACCATCAAAATACACAATACAGTGTACAAATCAAAAATGTTGCTAGTCAGTGCAAGTATTTGAAATGTCATATCTGAGAGAGCAAAATACCTGAAAAGAACCAAGACCAAGTTCAAACACGAGTCTTTCTCTCTTGCTGACATCTTCTGGTGTGAACGCAAATATGGTATAGTGGATTCCAAATAGGGGAATGAGGAGAAGAGTGGAGCGGGCTAAACGCCTGTCAATCACAAAAAATCATGTGATTCCACAACTGCATGTAATGGTGTTAATCTTAGGAATGGGAATATAAAAAAACAATATGTATATGACTAACAAATAAATGCTGGACTCATTTCCTCCAATATCTGGAGACTGCAGCTTCTGCACCAGGATTATAATGATGCCAATAAAGAGTATAAAGTTGATCTGTGAGTAAAAAAGACAAGAGATATGCTGTCCTGTTGAATCAATACAATACTGCAGTAGCAAAAGTCTTTTGAGATCGAATATTTACTAGCCGTACCATGATAGAAGCGAGAACAGGACCCTTGATCACCCACCAGATGGCAGCATTGTCATTAATATCCCAGCAACTGCAGGCAATGTCAGATATTTATCCAATATGACCTTTTTTTTCCTCCATTGATTAATTTACTAAATAACATTAGATAGTATTACATAGATAGTATAAATAAATCCTTCATCATACCCAATGTTATCAAAATGAGCTCTTAAGACAGCCCAGACTGCCACACATATTGTTGGAGTTCCTGGAAAACATGGGCAAAGGAAATAAACTTCAGTCATTTCACTTGCAAACACTTGTATATATGTGTTAATGGGTGTAATTTTGGGTCGTACCCCATCCAATAATGGTGTACCAGTAGAAATATCTTTTCTCAGGAAAGAACGTCTCAACAAGTAGTGTAAAGAGATATAAGCCCTCGATGAACAGCCAGAAGTAGTTTGACAAAACACAGTAATGAAAAAATACCATCACCGCCTTACACTCCACCTGCAGAAAGAAAAAACTTAGAGTGAACTATCCTTTTAAAAACGGGAGAGCACAGGGAAACATTCAAAGCACATTTAGCTAGTTGGCCATGCAAAAAGCAACTGTGAGGTGACTACAGAGAACTCATTATCTGGAGCAAATTAAAGCACATAACAGCAACACAACTGTGTCATTCTGAGACTAATTCCTTCCACAAAGAAATGACATGGGCAACCCGGGATGTTAATGGGCCCATCACCATGACTGCTAGGTTATTTGTGTGCGATGTGAAGGGGAGAGAGACTGAGACTCACGGTGTGTGTAAAGCAATGGTTGCTGTCCTCCTCTGCATATAAAATGCCGTCTTTAATGAAGACTGAGACGGCCCTCAGGATGAAGGACACAAACAAGTTCATATGAATGAAATTCCTGGTGCAATGTAGCTTCCTGAGGGTAAAGACATTCGCAATAAAGAAATATTACATTAAAATTTAATAAAAACACATCCTATATGTACACTGCCATTCAAACGTTTGGGGTTTGCAAGGTTTTTTTTAAATGTTTTTGAAAGAAAACTCTTAAAGGTGCTACAGAGGATGTTTTGTTTTATACATTTTTGCAATATTACTTGAAACTGTCTTTACTAACTGATAAAAGACTATTTATTAGGTGCACTGAAAGGAATAATATTAATATACATCATCTGTGCACGAGGTAGGGCCTTAAAAACATCAGCCAATTTTTTACGCGATCATCGCGTAAAAACGATTGGCTCTCTGGCTTGTCAATTACTGCCATTACGTTTCTTGTGAGAGACGTGCGCGGCTGCGCGCTCCAGTAACTTTCCACACTCCACAGGCGCCGCATGCAATGTTTTTGTCAGCAGACAGGAGTAACAACTGCAGATTATGAGTTACCTGCGGTGAGTCAGACATAATGAATCCACTGACAAGTCGCAGCGAATGCCGGTGGTAAACAAACACTTGTGCATGAGTTTTGGGAGGCGTTCCCTCGAAATTAGCTGTGAAGGAGGGGGGTTGTTCTTACACATGCGCTCATTTTAAAAAACTCAGTAACAGTCTTTGGTTTCTCAGTCAACGAAAAGATCCTCTTTAGCACCTTTAAAGGGATAGTTCACCCAAAAATGAAAATTCTGTCATCATTTACTCCCCCTCAAGTAGTTCCAAACCTGTATGAATTTCTTTGTTCTGCTGAACACAAAAGAAGATATTTAGAAGAATGTTTGTAACCAAGCAGATCTCTCCCCCATTGACTACCACAGTAGGAAAAAAAAATACTATAGTAGTCAATGGGGGGCGAGATCTTCTTGGTTACGTATCTTCCTTTGTGTTCAGCAGAACAAAGAAATTCATACAGGTTTGGAACAACTTGAGGGGGAGTAAATGATGACAAAATTTCATTTTTGGGTGAACTATCCTTTTAAGCTCACCAAGGCTGCATTTATGGCTGAGCAACAATATATTACAATTTTATATAATGGTTTTCTATTATAATATTTATTCCTGTGATGCAAAGCTGAATTTTCAGCATCATTACTCCAGTCTGCAGTGTCACATGATTCTTCTGAAATCATTCTGATATGTTGATTTAGTGCTCAATAGCTTAGCTTATTAAATAATTATGCCCCAAATATAATTTATAATTGTGAATCAAAATGACTGTTAGTGAAACATCACTATTAATGATATGCAGGTGTTTTTTCTAAACATGTAACACTAAGACACATTTCTAGTTTCCTCTGAAGCTTGAGAATAAAACGAAGGCTCATAACCTTTTTCTGACCTCTCACCTGAACCTGCAGAGAATGACCATGGCAGTGGTGAGAGACACCAGCGAGGTGCTGTAGCCCACAGTGTACAGAGCCTTTACAGACACATAGTACATGTCCTGCGAACGAAGAGAAGAAATGCTAATTACCTGTCAGCTAATTGAAACATGATACACTAAAGCCCATTTCTCAATAATGAACACACTTTACACTAAATACAGTAAAAAAAAATAATAATAATATTTAGAGATTTCTTTAGAGGCTGAGAGGGTTAGGAAAGGTGAAGGATACTTACTGGACTTGTTCCATTTTCATTAAAAGGGCAAACATCAACGTAGTGAGGGAACATCTCCGACCAGCCATCCTCAGTGCAGTTACGACTCACCTTTCCAAACTCTACAAAAGGTGCAAAAAAATCCAATGCATTTCTTAGAGAAAATTAGACCAAATAAACATCGTTAACAAGCAGTGTTGTTATTTCGCTGATCGACGCTCAAATAAATATAGATGAAAAATGTAAACTTAAAACGCAAATTAGAAATGTTGCTCTGGCAATTAACTGAAATAAAATAAGTTTACTGTAAGTTGAAGTACTAAAATTACTAAAATAACACTGAAATAAAAATAAAGCTAAATAGGAATATAAAAAGCAAATAAAAATGGCAAAAGCACATAACAACTGATAATATAAAAATGATCAATTTAACTAATTCCAAACATTGATAAATAATAAATAAATAGTACTAAAATAAATAAATTTAATAAAATTAATTTATTTTTCCTCATGACATTTCAAACCTGTATGACTTTAATTCTTCTGTGGGACACAAAAGTAGATATTTGTTGGTTTCTCAACATTTTCGGTTCCCATTGACTATTGTATGGACAAAAAAAAAAAAAAAATGCAATGGAAGTGGGGAACCGAAACCTTGTTTATCAGCATTCTTCCACAAGTATTCTTATGTGTTCAGCATACATATAGGCTTGGAACAATATGAAAGTGAGTAAATGATGACAGAATTTTAATTTCATGACTTCTGGATTTTTTTTTTTCTGAAGATAAGAATGCTGAGGTGCTTTCCAAAGTGGTAGCTGAAGTATTCTGAGTGGTTTCTAGTGCATCACAGGGTTGCTGGGGTGTTTTGGACGGTTCCTTACTAGCCAAGAGACCAACCCTCGATCTTTATGATATTCTGGTCTCTAGATAAGGCCTGATTCCCTCCTTCAGTGTATGATTTTATGTCCCATTTTATTTTAACAGGCAAAAACCTGACTCAATATACTCAAAACTCTTCTCAATATGCTCACCATCATTTTCTTCACTCATGACTTCAAATAGCTCAGGACAGGGCATCCAGACCACTTGACCAATTTTTGCTGGCTGCCAGCAAGTAAGGTTGTCCCACATCCATCGGCATACTAGAGAATTAAAAAAGAAAACATGGAGCAACATCATAACTATAGTTGAAATCTCTGCCTAACACTATTAGAATTAAATATAACTAGTATAGTTAAAATAAATAAATACGTGCTGGGCTAAAATCACAATATTGTGTTTTTTTTTTCAATAATTATGACACATTTCTCAATACTTGGGTCACTTTTTCAAAACTCTTGTGAGTCACAGTGAATACAACATCAGTCTATGTGAGCTAAACTGTGGATCATTTATCACTTCTCTGGCACAAAATACATTCAATGACGACATCTTTCAAATTACATTAATACAGTTCTCAGACACAAACACCAACACAACTCTATGTACCTATTTGCACGTTTACATACTCTTTTCAAAACTGTTTATCTGAATTTCAAATCCTAGCATAATACAAAATTGAACAAGACAGCAATTTACTACATTAAATGTGAAATTGATTGCTGTGCCGAGCTAAAAGTTAGGAGAGCTGTGTGAAGAGTTTAAAAATGTGACCTAAGTATTGAGAAATTTGTCATAGCAGTTGTATAAAAAACACTGTAAAGTTTTGTGGTAACTCTGCTTCTGAACCAGTTTTTATTGGGGTATTTACGGCACCTGAGAATAGAACAGCCTAGTTTAAGATATATTTAGGTGTGCTACTTGACAGCCATTCTTATGATTCAGTGAAAATCAGCGCAAATGACAAGCGACAAAAATAGACTTCCATCTGCTCCAATAAGGAGATAGATTGTAGGAATTCAATCAAAACAATGCCACAGCATTTTAGCAAAATAGTGTATACGAGGTCTATAATGTTGAAGAAAAGGCTCAAATTTTGAAAATACATATAAATAAAGATTTTTTTTTTTTCGATAATTAAATGAATAATTTGTTTTTCTAATTAAATGCTAGAAAAATTAGAAACTTTAGCCATGTTAATCTCTGTTATTTTTGTTTTACTCCCTCTTTCTCTCTCTCTTTACACATAATCTAATGACGTCAGCATCACTCATCCCCACGTTTTTATTGTGTGTTTGTTTATATGAGCATGCTTATTTATCTCTTTATCTATTTTTATTTTGGCAATGTTCTTCGACAAATCCCTCTTCATTGAGGGGGAAAAGAGAGTTTCGCAGTGAACCATGTGATGCTAAAGCATCTTATCGTCTCCATCAAGGATTAAGTATCCAAAGAGAAATAGTAAAGAGATCGTGTGTGTGTGTGTGTGTGTGTGTGTTGACTGCTGATCTTGATTTACATGGACAGGACAGCATCTGCCAGCTGTGTTTCTCCTCTGCTGCAAATAATAGAATGTTTTCATAGTGCTTTCAAAATATTACCCAGACACTCTTGCAAAGACTTCATTAAAATCTAGTCATTTTACAGTTATTTACAGTATTGGAAATGTTCTGTTTCCATTCCATTTGTATCCGTACATTCTTTTTAGTAAAGCTTACACACAACAGCCTTCACTGCAACGTAATAAACTGCCCAAGTGTTTACTCTAAATTATATGCATAAATTCAAACAACGCAAGGTTGACATTTGCTTCTTGGTGGTCTGCGTAAATGTCAAACATTTATAATAACAAAAGGCCAAGCAAGTGTTTTAAACACTCTGCTTCTCAAGCCAAGCACTCAAACATTTTGTCTTTTGAATTATTACAGTCTGCAACAAAGATACCTAACAATACTTACAACACTTTATTTCTTCAGGGGTTTTTTGTAGTTCCATAAAAGGAAAATTCTAGAATGTTAAGGATGGATTTTTCTATTCCAAAGCCTTTAGTGCCATTTCCTTTAAAACATGGGTTCAATCGTCAATCTTTTTCAAGCATAGGACCTTTTGGTGCAGCAGTTCTCAGCCTTTCTGACTCCGAGGGCCTTCATTGTAAAAGATGATACAAACCGATTCCAAAAAAGTTGGGACACTGTACAAATTGTGAATAAAAACAGAATGCAATGATGTGGAAGTTTCAAATGTCAATATTTTATTCAGAATACAACATAGATGAAATATCAAATGTTTAAACTGAGAAAATGTATCATTTTAAGGGAAAAATAAGTTGATTTTAAATTTCATGGCATCAACACATCTCAAAAAAGTTGGGACAAGGCCATGTTTACCACTCTGTGGCATCCCCGCTTCTTTTTATAACGGTCTGCAAAACGTCTAGGGACTGAGGAGACAAGTTGCTCAAGTTTAGGAATAGGAATGTTTTCCCATTCTTGTCTAATACAGGCTTCTAGTTGCTCAACTGTCTTAGGTCTTCTTTGTCGCATTTTCCTCTTTATGATGCACCAAATGTTTTCTATGGGTGAAAGATCTGGACTGCAGGCTGGCCATTTCAGTATCCGGATCCTTCTTCTACGCAGCCATGATGTTGCAATTGATGCAGTATGTGGTCTGGCATTGTCATGTTGGAAAATGCAAGGTTTTCCCTGAAAGAGACGACGTCTGGATGGGAGCATATGTTGTTCTAGAACTTGGATATACCTTTCAGCATTGATGGTGCCTTTCCAAATGTGTAAGCTGCCCATGCCACACGCACTCATGCAACCCCATACCATCAGAGATGCAGGCTTCTGAACTGAGTGCTCATGACAACTTGGGTTGTCCTTGTCCTCTTTAGTCAGGATGACATGGCGTCCCAGTTTTCCAAAAAGAACTTAAAATTTTGATTTGTCTGACCACAGAACAGTTTCCACTCTGCCACAGTCCATTTTAAATGAGCCTTGGCCCAGAGAAAACGCCTGCGCTTCTGGATCATGTTTATATATTGCTTCTTTTTTAACCTATAGAGTTTTAGCCGGCAACAGTGAATGGTACGGTGGATTGTGTTCACCGACAATGTTTTCTGGAAGTATTCCTGAGCCCATGTTGTGATTTCCATTACAGTAGCATTCCTGTATGTGATGCAGTGCCGTCTAAGGGCCCGAAGATCACGGGCATCCAGTATGGTTTTCCGGCCTTGGCCCTTACGCACAGAGATTGTTCCAGATTCTCTGAATCCTTGGATGATATTATGCACTGTAGATGATGATAACTTCAAACTCTTTGCAATTTGTCTCTGAGAAACTCATTTCTGATATTACTCCATTATTTTTTGCCGCAGCATTGGGGGAATTAGTGATCCTCTGCCTATCTTGACTTCTGAGAAACACTGCCACTCTGAGAGGCTCTTTTTATACCCAATCATGTTGCCAATTGACCTAATAAGTTGCAAATTGGTCCTCAAGCTTTTCCTTATATGTACATTTAACTTTTCCAGCCTCTTATTGCTACCTGTCCCAACTTTTTTGGAATGTGTAGCTCTCGTGAAATCTAAAATGAGCCAATATTTGGCATGACATTTCAAAATGTCTCACTTTCAACATTTGATATGTTATCTATATTCTATTGTGAATAAAATATAAGTTTATGATATTTGTAAATTATTGCATTCCTTTTTTATTCAGAATTTGTACAGTGTCCCAACTTTTTTGGAATCGGGTTTGTATTTGAAGGCCCCGCAAGACATTTCTGATATTTCTACTGTAATAATAACTGTGCTTTTATTTACAGAATTTTATTTTAGTTCAATTAAATATGTATATAAAAGTTAAATGTAATTTTTTTAACACTAACATTTAATAATATTGAATTCCGGAAGTTTTACATGAATGTTTTTCAAGGTTTATTACCAATGAATTTACATGATTTTTCTAGCCATTTGTGATTAGAGTTTTGCAATACCATGAGAACGTTGGTTCATGAATAAAACTAGAAGTTGTTGAGGGAATTAATTAAAATAAAAAATATAACACACTTAAATCTTGAATTTTATTTATTTATTTATTTATTTTTAAGCTTATTTTAAAACATGTTTACTCTTATTTTAAATCATTTTAAGCCATCTTTTGACCACATTGGAACTGTGTTGAGGCTTTCTAGTGGGTCTCGGCCCTATGGTTGAGAATCACTTTGATGGATTGAAGATGGACCCCCTGTTAGATATTGTACTTGAAGCCAGATGCATAATAGCATGCACCACCTATTATCATATAATTGTATTTTTATACTTTGTCATGATATTTACACTGCAGATATTAAAATATTTATAAGAAATCACATTTTGCCGTTTAGCTTTGATTGATTGATATTAAAAATGATTTTTTGTAAATAATTGATAGACCCCCAGCATTATCATCTCATTGCTTAAAACAAATTGACGTTTATCACTCAAGAGCTGGCACTGAGAAGCCATTAAAGACCGACAACTGTCAAACAATCTTTATTGTCTATCCTGTTGGGTATCTATACAGTATAATTTTCTTTGTAGCAGTGCCAAACACAGACCCAAAGGAGAAACTAAGCCCATTTAAAATGGCTGAATAAAGGAAATTGATGAAAAATGGTCGAAAATTATATTCCAATGCCATAAGCACAGTCCCAAAATGAAAAGCATATTTAATGTAAGATACTGCTGGGAGATTATCCTATAAACATACAGTATGTATATTTTTATGCTTTAAGAAATTAATGTAAATAAGCATTATATCCATGTGAACACAAACAAGCACAGTTCAATTCTTTGGGGATGCAAGGATTAAATTTTACTTCCAGGAATACAATGCTCACGCAAAATGACAAATCATGATTTCTCTCCTGAGGGAATCTTTAATTACTTGTGTAAATTAGACACAGATGCGTGATTATATAAAAGAGAGGGCTGTTTATCTTTGTTCTCCAGAATCTTCCAGAAATACAACACATTGCATATATTCCATACTGTAGGAGAATTTCCGACTACTTATGAAATAAATATATGATACAAAGAGCCAATGATCCAATCAGTGCTTATTTTCAGCAGCTAAAAATAGGTAAAGTAAATGACTAAATTAGGCAAAATAATGGGATAAAGATGTGTGAATAAGCTATTGTAGCCCACACAAACCACCAACATTGTGCTTTATGTATTTATTTTCTTTGTAGCACTCCGTTCCCTAAGATTCAGCTTATAGCCTAAAACTGTGGGTAGCTCTAGTTACATGTTAATGCATGAATCCATTCCCTAAGGACAGCTCCTTGTCAAATCAAAATGTCAGTATTTCATTACTGACTGTGATTGTGACTGTCTAAAGGATTATGATCAATGCCACATGCAGACAGCACTGGAGGGGTGTCAGAGTCAGATCTGGAAGAGCTCTGAGCTTATGATCTCCCCCCACTTCCTGCGAACCGTCACAGTGTCTTAAATTCTTCAGCTTAGTCTGACAGCATTAGGTTTAATTCCGTCACCCATTTATTTCAGATCGCTTGTTAAATCCCTAATCTAAATTGAAACTAATTTTAAAACTAATTTTAAATGTTTATTATTATAGCTATGAATAACTGCAAGCATGCTATTTTTAGATGACTAAAACGTCAGTTTCTTGTTTATGTATTGCTTTAATTTATAGCTAAACACTAATAGCTTTGCACTACACAGCAAAACTAAAACATGCAGCATTTATGTGTGGCCTTAAAGGGATAGTTCACCCAAAAATGAAAATTTGATGTTTATCTGCTTACCCCCAGCGCATCCGAGATGTAGGTGACTTTTTTTCTTCAGTCGAATGCAAATTATGATTTTTAACTGCAACCGCTGCCATCTGTCAGTCAAATAATAGCAGTTGATGGGAACTTGAACAATAAGAGTCAAAAAAACTTCCATAGACAAATCCAAATTAAACCCTGCGGCTCGTGACGGCACATTGATGTCTTAAGACACGAAACGATCGGTTTGTGCGAGAAACCGAACAGTATTTATATAATTTTTTACCTCTAATGCACCACTATGTCCAACAACCGATCGTTTTGTGTCTTAAGACATCAATGTGTCGTCACAAGCCGCAGGGTTTAATTTGGATCTGTCTAAGCTAGTTTTATTTACTGTTATAGTTGAAGTTCCCATCAACTGCTATTATTTGACTGACAGACGGCAGCGGTTGCAGTTAAAAATCATAATTTGCGTTCGACTGAAGAAACAAATTCACCTACATCTTGGATGTACTGGGGGTAAGCAGATTTTTGGGTGAACTATCCCTTTAAATACAACTGAAAAATGTGTTGATCGAAATAGTGAATATGCATAATGTACAAACGGTCCACATAAACACAAGCACATCACCAAGACACACTCAGACTCACACAATTGTTTGTTTTTCGATCATGTTGACGATTGTTTTTATCAGAAAATGTATACAAATTTATTATGAATATGGGCAAACCCTTACAATTTTTCTAATTAAAAATGTCCCTGGGTGACTTCTTGAGAATTTTTTTTCTCTAGTCTGAACTATTGCTAGGTAAACATACACATACACATACTGTACATTTAAATGTTTGAAGTTCTTACCTAATTCAGGTTCACTGCTGGGGTCATCCATCGCCATCCTTTCCATGCACTTCTCTTTTTCTAACTGAATGACACAGTCTGGATGCATGCAGTAGATCTAAAAGATGTTTATAACACAAGTGAAATGTGAGTGAGTGAGTGAAAACACAACAGCTGTTCAGTGTGTGCATCCTATATAGAACATACTTTTAAATGGTCACAAAGTATTTATTCAGAAGTAGTACCTACTCAGAGAGAATGCGATTTCAGATGCAGATGTTGTTCCCTGAGAAGGGAACTCGTGCTGCGTCATAGTATTAATGCTTTTGGAAAGACTCTGCATGATTGCATTTGAAGCACGTGTGTGAAATCAGTCTAATGGCGAAACAGATCATCATGGGTGGGTGATGCTCCGCTTCGCATGCTCCGCTCCCGCCCGGCACTCTTTTGAGGAGGGTACTTAGGCTTGCGTTCCTAGCAGGTCTGACCCCCCTGCTGCCTCTCAAACAGGGTGCAACAAAAGGAGAGTGTCAATTCTTGTGCCCCCCCTCCTTTACAAAGCTTGAGGGTCGGGATGGCACTCTCAGCCGAAGCCTCCTAAGCAGAAAACGGGTCAGAGGGCCGTCATTCTCGCAAAGAAGGCTTCAGCAAAGTGGCGTCAGACTTCTGAGGGCAGGCCCTTCTGGGGTTCACACCTGAAGTTCACAACTCAGCAAGAAGTGCCCATTCCTCCTCTGTGCCCTCAGGAGACCGTTCTACCAACTCTGCCACCCTCGGTGCTTTGGGTCACAGCGATTTCCAGTGAGCTTATGTCTCAGTGTCTGCCACAAGACAATGCATCAATGGGACACTCACATCCTCCATGGAGGATATTTGACCAGTCAGTTCGGTTGTTCCCTGCCAGTTTGCTTCAGGGCACCAGGGGGACTACTCAGATAACACCAGAGGCCTGTCTCGAGATACTGGTTCCCTTAGTAGACCATCTGACAGTGTGTGAACTTCTTCCAAATGTGTCACAATGGGTCCTGCAGACTATAAAACGAGGCTACAGAATCCAATTTGGGTCTCGGCCACCTCGGTTCAACAGGGTTCTGTTCACAGTGGTAGACCCTGAGCAGGCTCTGGTAATGGAAGAGGAAATAAAAACTCTCCTGGGCAAGGAGGCCATAGAACCATAAGATAGGCCAAAAGAGAGTCAGAGTTCTACAGCTGGTACTTCATTATTCCAAAGAAGTGTGGGGGGATGCATCCGGTATTAGATCTGCTCTATCTGAATCGCTCAGTCAAGTAGCTCAAGTTAAAAATGTTGACTTCAAAGCAGAACGTGACTCAAATCAGATTCGAAGACTGGTTTGTCACGATAGATTTCAAGGACACATACTTCCATATATTTATCCTTCCACAACAAAGGAAGTTCCTGAGGTTCACTTTTGGGTAGTGAAGTGAACCTCACGACCGTGAATGGTATAAAGATAGGAACAGTTTCAGAGACTGTTAGGTCTGATGGCAGCTGCGTGATACCATTTGTTGTGCTGAACATGAGACCCCTGTAGTGGTGGCTCAAGAGCAAGGGATTTTCAACCCACTCCACATGATCAAGGTTATAATCAGGTGCCTTCGTACCTTGGTGATGTGGAAGAAACCTTGGCTTTCCCTTGGAGATTTCAATCAGGAGGGACCTTCTGTCTCAGGCAGGGACACAATCCTTCACCCCCACCCAGAGTTGTGGAAGCTGTGGGTTTGCCCAGACTCTGGCCTCTCAACTGTGGTTGTTTAGACCATACTTCTATCCCTCCACAAGGAAACTGTAGACATTTTCAATTCATGGTGCGGAATTCGACAGTAGGACCCAGTTAACTGCTCGGTTGGTACAGTGCTGGAGTTGCTGCAGGATTGGTTTTCCACAGGGTTATCCCTGCATAAGCTGTACGTGGCAGCCATAGATGCATACTACTTTCCCTTTGGGTGGTGTATCCCTGGGGAGAAACCCATTGGTGACAGGTTTCCTCTGTGGTGCTTTGAGGCTAAGGCCTAGTTGAAACGGTGTCGTATAGAGTAAACTTTACAGTTACTTACACTAAGAGTATCTGATATGAATAAAACATGTCATCTAATTATAATGGAAAGGATTATTATTGCTGCTTCTATAGACATCAGTGTGTGTTTTACAAACTCTAAATGTATTGTTAGTATTATGTGTATTTAAATGTCTGAAACCTAAAATAAACATGTGGTTGAAATGGTGGTATGTGGTTGAAAACACTGCATATGTTTGATATTAGACAAGCACTGAGCGTGTCTGTCTCTGGCCCATCGCCAGCCAAAGCACAAAAGCACATTTGAATTTAGCGGTTGATCACGTGATGCACTGAACATTCTAATCATTGTATGCATCAAAAGATTAAGCAAATGGGTAGTCGAGGCTACCTCTCTTGCTTATAAGGTCTCTGGTCAGCCCTCACCTTTGGCTGTCAGAGCTCATTCAACTAAAAGTATGGTGGCCTCTAAGGCCTTATTGTCAGGGGTGTCCCTGCAAGATGTGTGTGATGTGGTAGGCTGATCCTCTTCAATCACATTCATAAGATTTTATGTTTTGGACCAGGGCCCACAGTTGCTCTTGACTTAAGACGTGCTCGCAGTATTCACACAGACAGGCACTTGTAAGCATGGCGGGTATTGGTTGGGTATTATCGTTCCCAAAGTGTCAATACTCTGACGCAGCAAAGGGAACATCTTGGGTAGTGAAAGTAACCCTTGTTCTCTCAGAAAGGATCCGTTCACACAGCAGGGGACAGCTGAGAAATATGGTTGTGATTGTGAGTCTGAAAAATGTACAGGTATGAGTTTACATAGAATGTGGTTGTCACTCTCATAAATAACTGAACTGTGCGTGTCCGTAAAGGTATTAAGCACTCAAATGCAGGACTGACAACTGTATTCTGCTGCTGTGTGAACGTGGCCAGTGTTTAGGCTCTTTGAGAGCATAAATGTACAATTTGTAACAAGGCTACTAGAGATGATGCAAAACTCTTACATCCTAAACAGTCCCAGTGTTATTCAAAAACTGTTAAATGCACATTTGAATGAACATTTTACCTGGCAGTCACTCACTTGCCCTTGTCAGGGCAATGAACAGATAAAGCTTAAGGATTCTGACAGTACTAGATCACAGTTTGATGAGCTCAACATTGACTTATTACCCTAGATCAAAATTAGACTTGACAGCCATACGGAGGCACCTCTATTACATCGTGTGAGAGTTGTGACTTAGAAACCTAAAACATAAACACAAACCTAAAACACATAAAAAAATTAGATTTTTCAACACAATCACAGACATGGCATCTTTTTCTTTTCTTTTCTTTTCTTTTTTTCATCTGTGGCAAAAAATACTACAAAAATATTACAAATGAAAAACATTTTTTTAAGATTTCTTTTCCACAGAGCAGCCCTTGCGGGCCCCTGACTCATATTAGATTAATGTCTAAACCTCTGTAAAGCAACACTTCATCCATCAAGAGTTCTTGTATCCTTACAAGGTTACTAAATATATAATGACAGCAGTCCAACAGCAACCAAACACAGTATATACAAATAATAAATTCAATGCAATTATTCCATTCTAAATTACCATATGTTTAAACCTGCTTCAAAATTCCAGACAATAAACATCATTCCACTCTAAGTGTTACATGCATTTATGAGACAGCATTCATTATAAACACAGAGTTCTAGATCTTTTAGAAGAGCTGAGGGAAAATAAACACATTAAAGGATTAGTTCACTTTCAAATAAAATTTTCCTGATAATTTACTCACCCCCATGTCATCCAAGATGTTCATGTCTTTCTTTCTTCAATCGAAAAGAAATTAAGGTTTTTGATGAAAACATTCCAGGATTTTTCTCCATATAGTGGACTTCAATGGAGCCCAAATGGTTGAAGGTCAAAATTACTCAATTACAAAGTTTTATTGCAGCTTCAAAACGTTCTACACGATCCCAGACGAGGAATAAGTGTCTTATCTAGATAAATAATATATATATATATATATATATATATATATATATATATATATATATATATATATATATATATATATATATATATATATATATATATATATATATATATATATTATACATACATATACAGTACAGTCCAAAAAGTTTGGAACCACTAAGATTTTTAATGTTTTTAAAAGAAGTTTCGTCTGCTCACCAAGGCTACATTTATTTAATTAAAAATACAGTAAAAAACAGTAATATTGTGAAATATAATTACAATTTAAAATAACTGTGTACTATTTAAATATATTTGACAAAGTCATTTATTCCTGTGATTCAAAGCTGAATTTTCAGCATCGTTACTCCAGTCTTCAGTGTCACATGATCCTTCAGAATCATTCTAATATGCTGATTTGCTGCTCAAGAAACATTTATGATTATTTCCAATGTTGAAAACAGTTCTGTACTTTTTTTTAAGGATTCCTTGATGAATAGAAAGTTCAAAAGAACAGCATTTATCTGAAATACAAAGCTTCTGTAGCATTATACACTACCGTTCAAAAGTTTGGGGTCAGTAAGAATTTTTATTTTTATTTTTTTTTAAAGAAATTAAAGAAATTAATACTTTTATTCAGCAAGGATGCATTAAATCAATCAAAAGTGGCAGTAAAGACATTTATAATGTTACAAAAGATTAGGTTTCAGATAAACACTGTTCTTTTGAACTTTCTATTTATCAAATTATCCTGAAAAAAAAATATTGTACACAAATATTTTGTACAATTTTACACATTAAATGTTTCTTGAGCAGCAGATCAGCATATTAGAATGATTTCTGAAGGATCATGTGACACTGAAGACTGGAGTAATGATGCTGAAAATTCAGCTTTGCCATCACAGGAATAAATTACTTTGTGAAATATGTTCAAATAGAAAACAGTTATTTTAAATTGTAATAATATTTCACAATATTACTGTTTTTACTGTATTTTTAATTAAATACATGTAGCCTTGGTGAGCAGACGAAACATCTTTAAAAAAAAAAAAAAAAAAAAATCTTAGTGGTTCCAAACTTTTGGACTGTACTGTACTTGAACTAGCTCTCTTCATCTCTGTTTGAATTCCAGCAGTGTAGACACTGCTAATTGTATTACTGCCCTCCACAGATTAAAGTTTGAACTAATTGTTATATACTTGCACTAGCATATTGTATATGACAATTTAGTTTAAACTTTGACCTGAGGAGGGCATAACTACACTTAGCAGTGTCCACAAATTGGAATTCAAATAGAGAAGAAGAAGAGATCTAGTTCAAGATGATCATTTATGGTTTATGGTCAATTTTTAATTTTAATATATATATATATTTTTTTTAAATGAGCGATGGTTTCTCTAGATAAGACCCTTATTTCTCATCTGGGATGGCTGTAAACTGTAATTTTGACCTTCAACCGTTTGGGCTCCATTGAAGTCCACTATATGGAGAAAAATCCTGGAATGTTTTCATCACAAACCTTAATTTCTATTTGACTGAAGAAAGAAAGACATGAACATCTTGGATGACACGAGGGTGAGTAAATGATCAGGACATTTTAGTTTGAAAGTGAACAAATCCTTTAACTGCTATGAATATAATTATTAATCTTCCATTGCTGCTGCAATGTTTTCTCACAACTATTTTTTAATTTTATGTAAGGAGAAAAAAAATTATATTCATATAAACTGCCCACTCCTAGCGGTTTTTGAATATTGCTTCAGGCCAGGGTCATTCTGAGGTAATGACATTCTGAGCCAATCCAAATGTGTGCTCCTTCTTATCTCTCCCACTCAGTGTATGCTTTAAGAAATCATTCCTTCCTGCTTCATGTATTACCAGGCCATTCATCTTATATCTTTGTTGAAAACAAAATTAAGTAATGTTCCATAGTAGGCCATACTTTTCTTCACATAGAAGTTAGTGGTCACCATCCAGTTGAACATTTGCCACAAATACAAATTCATTTTGACTATATACTGTTGTCAGTGAGTGCATCTTGACAGACACATATCCAAAGTTTGCTGATGGATATGTGTGCAGCCTTGTTTGTTGTTGTCAACTAGGTTACAGTTGTGCATTTAAAATTGTAGTTAAGGCCTAGGTTTACAAATGTTTATGTATTAGAGGTATTGTTTGACTTTGGGATAACATTAAAGGCCAAAGCAAAATTTGAGCGAAAATGAGAAGTGAGGACACAAGTTACATGACTTGACTCAATTTAGTCAAGCAAGTAACAAGTCCTTAAATTTGCAAATCAAGTCAAACTTAAAGAAATGTTTTGACTTTGATTTGAGAACCTATACTCGAGACTCTACTTGGACTTGAACTGCATGACTCAACAATGACTTTATAACAACTGTAAATTATTATTATTTATATATTATTATTATTATTATTATTATAGCAAAAATAGTTAATCAAAGCTAAATTGATAAAATGTGACCCATGCTGGCAAAATGAGTCAGAATGTGCATGGGCTATTTACAAGCTACAGGCAAAACATGTTGATTTTGGTCAAATTTGAAGTTTTCACAAAAATTACTTGAGTAAGACCTCGTCTAGCGATCCATATGCTTCAAATAGCAATTAAACATCTAAAAGTATCTTTATTTGTATGTTTTCTGACACAAGTACCTTTCCTTTGTCCATGAAAAATGCAGTTTTTCTCTGCTCACTTCAGCACTCGCACTTCCCCTCGGCACAAGTTTGGTATCGTTTTAAAGCGCAGCATTCCAACTTTGTGAATATTCATAGCAAATTTTTGATGGCATGAGTGTGAACCAATGAAATGTGATTTTCAAACTCATGCTGATGTAAAACAAATAGATCTTACTTGCTCTGAATGATAGATCCGAAGCGTGCGCACAAAGAAACCTCAGACAGCGTGCGATCCATATATAGACATATAAACAGATTTTTCCAATAGATATTTGGTTTTGTCGAGGTGTGTGCGCCAAATTAGGTGTCATTAACAGGGATTTTAAGGTATGGTTGCTTGGTGATTTTGATTTGGAACCTTCAGAAAACTTTAACTCGATTTTTCTCAAAATTGACTGACTCTATCGAAATCAAACAGGTGTAGTGCAGTCATTTGTTCTCTGATTCCAACAAATCATACCTCATTTGAAGATTTTTTTAATGGAGATTATGAAAATAACTATCTCACTTTTGAAGGTTTGCTCATTGCGATTCATTTTGCCAGCACGGGTCACAAGTGATCCCATGATGGGAACCCCTAAAAGGTTTTATATATGAAGGGCCTGACAAACCCTTTAAGGTTCTATATAGAACCTTTTCTTCTTAGAGTGAGATCATTTCATTTTTATATAAACTGTCAATGTATGTGAACAGAGGACTCTAATACAGAGAGTTCGTGAACAGACTTTATTATAACACTTGAGGAAAACAACCTCCAAAGTGAAATGATATACATGGGAAAAAATATAATGGACAGTATGGGAGCTCTCAATACAATCAGCAGCAGACACACACACAGACTGTGGAGACCACCCAAGATGCAGCGCCCAATGGGATGGGGATCGAGATGAGACAGTGAACAGTGAGAGAACAACCTGCTGAGTTACTCCTCATCTAAGCATCCTGGGCACAGTAGCAATTAATGGTAAGACACAAATCACACAGAACAGTCCAAACAACTCATGAGACGCAGCACAAATTAACTACTGAAAACAAAAGGCAGACACAGCAGGAATATTAGGGAAAAGGGAACAAGCGACAGGTGAGGGCAATCTGCCCGTGATCCGCACACACCCGCAGTGCTAAGTCAGCACTGACACTTCAAAACTGTTCATACAATCTCCAACATAAATAATTCCAAACAAAGCAAAAGAGTTAAGTATCTCCAAGCAACACACAGTGGTGTTTCGTTACTGAATGAATCTGGGGTTTTGAACGAATCAGTTCAGTGATTCAGTGACCCATTCATGAACACAGGCTGCATCCGAAATCACATAACTCCTACAGGTAGTCTTGGGTTCAGTACTCCAGGGGTGCGTTTCCCAAAAGCATCATTAGCCAACTTACATCGCAAGTTCTCTCGTTACTTACATAGTTCAACGATTTGGTGTTTCCCGAAACCATAGTTAAAACGAACATTCGCAAACTGCATCGCAAACTTGTGTGGTTGGAACGACAGCTCTTGAGCTTTGGTTAGAATCATAGTTTCCTGTTTTTATGACATGTGAACTTAATAAATCGTTATCTTGAATAAAATAAGCAAGTTGACATTAAGTACAATGTATATCTTTTATTTCGAACATATACAAATGTCATTTATATATTTTAGTTTGGCAAGAGATTTAAAGGACAGTTTTTGAAGAGTGCGCATGTGCGTATGCGCTCTAGTACGTACGAACAAGCATTTGATTTAATCTGGAAATAAAGCAAAATAACTGAGGAAAATGAGAATTAGTCCTCTAATGCCATGTCTGTAATTTATAGCAGAAATTTTAGCATTAATTTGGTCTCAAACAGATTAATTTAAAGAAGTTATTACTCCACCGCCTGCATGACGTCATTCACCAACGTGGTTGAACGACAAGTTTGTGACAATACGGTTTTGGGAAACTAGCTAGTTGATTTGTTCAACGATGCATCATTCTATAAGAATTTCAGCAGCGAGTTACATCGTTGTTCGGGAAACGCACCCCAATGCGGTTCCAGGTCCGCATGACAGTTTTCACATTACCAATTTTTCATGTGATCCTTGCCTCGTTTCGAACTAAACTGCCAGTGTAAAAGCACCACTAAAAAGCGTTTATACATAACATTTTTCATCATGCATGCATGACCCCATTTCAAAGGGATTTTTGTATTTATAAAAAACCATAACAGATCCCCATGTTTAAAAAAAATAAATTCTTCATCAACAACTGGGTACAATACACTTTAGATTTAACAGAATATGAAATTAACTTATGGTACATAATAAACTCATCACTGTTGAAACCCTCCCTAATACTGCTGATTTTAAACCCCTGAGATTGTAGTTAGTGTGATAACTGGTCTCAGAGCACCATGCTCCTTGAAAACATGAGCAAAATTTAATAAACTTGAGCACCTGCATTAATATTCATGAGGACAGTGCGTGTAAGTTCTCACCCCTCACCCTGGCTGCAACACAGAGCTGATTTCCATCATAAAGAGACTACACAATTCACTCCTACATCATGACAGCACCACAAAAATTCATAGAAATAAGCAAATCCATAAAACTAGTTCATTCCCAGTAAGCTTCTTTCTTTCTTTTTTAGTCCTGCTCTTTTTGCTGTCAAACTGTACTTTTTCTTTCATTTTTTTGTCCACTCTCCTTCTGCGCTACAAAAGAACACATTCATTCTTATGGAACTGAAATTTGTTTCTGTTTTGGAAGTGAATTTGAAGTGTTCTTCGGTATGGCTGTGGCTTTTGGGGAAATAACACGCCACATGTACACTCAGGTAAATGACAAAAAAATATATATATATGCATATTGAGGGATATAAGTTAATAACATACATATTTCAGCTTTAATAAAACACCACATGTCATTTCATGCTGGAAACATGTAGAGGGAAATAGAAGAGAAGAGGAAATACTCAATGCAAGTTTAATTTGTTTTTCTCCTATAACAATAATCTCATACATTGTATCACCTCAATGATCCTCAGATTAACTGGAATTGGAAGGGGAAAAAAACTGACTGTGCTGTAGGATTATTTGATGTCTGTAGGAAAACTCTTTTCTTTAAGCTTAGATTATCATTTGTATAAACAAACAAGGAATCAAAATCAATCCTAAAACCTTTTAAATCTGCATTTTAGAATTTTGTACAAAAATTATATGTATAGGGGGAAAGTGTTATTATTTCTTAGTTACTAATGATAAATGACTTGAAAAAATAAGTCCTTTAAAAATAAATGCTTTGAATCACTTGTTCTTTGACTCAGACTTTATATTTTAGATTACTTAACATTTAGATTTTTGAGGTGATTTTTGAGTCAATTAATAACATTTGTGAAACTAAATGCCTATATATATACTTAACTTAACTTTTTTGCTCACCAGCCACTGTTTACATCCTCTTAAGCCATAACCGACTATATTCATGTGAGATACTCCAAGAGATGGACATTTTGACATCTGTGTGCGTGTGTTTGACTATTCAGGCGCAAGGAGATCTAATCGCGCAACAGAGAGAGCGCTTCTGTTGTGTGTCATTCAGCACGATTCCGCCTATCCCGCCTTCACTAACTGCAAGCTAATAGATAATGAAGTGTGATCGGATTGTAATTTTGTGCTACAATGAGCTTGGCTACCTTTGATTAGGCTGTAGGCTGAAATTATATTCAACCCGCCAAAGTGGCTAGTGGTAGTGGCTGTCTTACCCGCTACAGCTGAAATCTACCCGCATTTGGCGGGTTGGTGGGTGTTAAGATCTGTATGTATATATATATACATAATCAATAGAAGTAACATTGTTCATCCTGTAATGGTCATTTTTAAAATGGCTAACTGACACAGAACAGGAGTATAACCTTTTGCAAATGTTCCATTGCAATGTCACTGCCAGCTTTTAGTGTTAACATAAAGTGAAATAAAACAGCATGGCCTTTGTTGCTTGAGGTACTCACTGTACCATAACTGTTTTGGCCCTTGGACAGTTTACATTTGGCCTGTCTGGTGCCAGTGATCATTGGATGCCAGGAAGCATCTAAGTGCCAATGTGTATGTGACGTAAATTGCCCTTGGACATTTGTTTCTCCTCAGCTGGAGGCACAGACACACAGACAGTAGACCAAAGAGAGAATGGCTCTTCATGTAAACAAAGATGGCACTTCTCCCCTCAGTTACAAGAGGATACCGTGTGTATGAAACGAGCAGTCATCCAGGAAACAATAAATGCAGTTACATTTGACAGATTTCATGTGGATTATTTACAGGGTCAATATATAATTGAGGGAGTTTTCATGTCCATGAGATTTATCTCGCAAACATGATTATTAAAATAAAATTTTAAAAGTCTTCAGTGTTCTTCATGATCTTGTCTTTACAAATTTCATAGTTAATTATTATGGAAATAATCATATATTTATAAAAATTTACTAGATATCCCTAAAATGTCAACTAAATAACCGTCCGAAATGAATTACAACCACAATCTCATTACCTAAAAAAACATTTAAAAAACTTATTTAAAAACAGTTTTAATTACATTATTTACATTAAGTTGAAGTAATTGTGAACAATGTGTCTTTTTGGGCAATATGTCACATTTTCAATAGAAATTGACAAATTGAATATATGTCCGAGAAGTCGCTGTCATCTAAGTTACCCATAGCAAATACACCCCTCAAGGAAGAGTGTGTTTTCCAAATCACATGACTTGCTCCACATGATGTCATTTCCTCCTGAAAAGAAAACTAGCAAGACTCCAAGGTATGTTCTCCCTCCACATTTTCAGTAATTTCACCTAAAGTAGTGCTTAGGGCAAATGTGTACTTATCATATGTCAACAATGTTACTACAATGAATTCATAAATAACTTTGAATTTCAATTCCACTCAGTTGTACATATACTATTTAGAAGAACCTCTCCGTAAAATGCCATGTGGTGTCTGGTGCTAGGCAACCATTTTGATTTTATCCCTAAAAACAGCAAAAATGTCAACTAGGTTACCAGTCACCTATGTTACTCTGCAAAGGTAACTTAGTTGACCAAGAGTAACATAGTTGACATTCATGACATGTTCTTATAGTTTTCAGGAGTTCATTTAATATTCTAATTGTACAGTAACTATAAAATACTAAATGAAATAAAATGCAATAAATATTATAAAAGTAAACTTGTTTTCAGGCAAATGCCACGATTATCTGCTGCAGAAAAGATGTTCTCAGGTTGATTCCTGCCCCACAGCACATGACAGCACGTCATGTTGAAATAAAAAGAGATGTGTGGGAAGATATTGCCAAATCATATCTTACAGTTTTTCTCCATTGGTTTGGCTCATTTCTTGAAACAGAATTTACATTCTCAAAACTACATGGACAAACCTCTAAACCACTTGGCAATTGTTCACAACAGAATTGAATTTCTCATTCATTTTGTAAATTGCAAATGTCTAAGTACATTTCTCAATGTCTCACTACATCTTTGGGAATGATTAAGTACAGGTAGCCTACATTTAGCACAATTTCCAAGTGAATAGATCTTGTTGATCTAAACTGATTGTCGATTCTCAGTCTAATGGTTGTTTGCTCCAAAACGTGTCAGCGTCATTTCATTGTATAAGTCATCACACGCACAATAGTTTGTTCAATTGTCAAAATTAGTCAAGAACATAATACCATGAATACCATATATGAATCCTTGGAACATTTGATAAATTATTACAGCAATTGACAATCAGGTGAAACTAGAACTTGACTAACATGTAACATGTAAGTCAGTTACTGGTTGTCCATCATTATAACTTTTTTACAATTAAGCAGTTGTTCCCAAACTTGTTTGGCTTCAGTACCCACTTTACCTCATTTGTGTATCCAGGTAATCCAGGTATGAAAGTATTTGACTTATCTGACTTCAACATTTTGCCTAAAAACTGCAGCTTACTGTATGATGCAATTATCATTATAATCCTTATTTTGAAGAATATAACATACAATAAGAAAAAGGGTCAAAGAGCTGCAATTAGTGCCTCCCATGTAAATCTAATACTGTGGGTTTTACTGTAACATTTCAGTAAGTCTAGTCATTGATGATTTTCCCCTCCCCTTTCTGTCAAATACCCCCTGTAGTACCTCTGCATAGGGCTACATCTACCCCAGGTTTGGAACCACTGGAGTAGTGGCCAGTAGTATAATGAAGTTGTGGAGAACATAGAACATTCCTATGTAATTGTCTGTAATGTAGTGTATGACTCTTCTGTATGACTGATTTGATGTTTTCTTTTTTTACGCTATTGTAGAGAATAATGGCATTGGAAGGAAACGAGCGACCAGTGAAGAACTGTTAGTTGTGAAACTCCAGCTTTATTTACAGCACTGTAGGCTGCATATAATTTTCATTATTTTTTGTTTGTGTGTTTATATTACAGTATATTATGCTGTATACATTTTCCTTTTACTCTGATGTATGGAAGTTACTTTATGTGTGTGAATGATAATGGTTACAATTTCCTTGGCAGTATGAGTGCAATATATGACGTCAAACCTTGGAGGCTACTTCTTACCCTAAAATCCTGTCTTTTTTCAGTTTTACACACAATTGTATTCTGTTAGCTAGACAAAAACTGTACAGTAACCATTGTCAGTGAAGGACTGGACTAAGACTGAAAGGTGGACATGAGGGATATTTGCCATAGTGACAAAACATCTAAACATTTTGACTTGTAGTGCTTACACAATGCCAAAGGAACTAAGCATTTTGGGGGCACTGACTGTTTAAATGAGAAGGAAATTTAGTTTTGACACAAACAGTTTAAACTGATGTGCGTCTGTATTTCTCCTTTATGTCATGAAATATTCAACAGGTCTTGATTAAATGCAATAAAAGATTAGCTAACATATAATAATTGATATAGTTTAGGATTGTGTTTGTTAAATACATCATCCTACTTTGTCATGTCCAGTCAACTATGTTACTTTTGTCAACTATGATACTGGGCTATCAATTAAGTTACCATTATGTTTTTTTAAAAAATATATGTATTTCAATGGTTCCCTAATCTCCAAGTAAATATTTAGAAACTGAGTAGCTGTCAAATATATACCTCAGCATAATTTAATCAAGAAAATTATCATGAATCAAGCAGTTTGGAAACAAAATATACAGACTGGTTACTTCTGTACTTGAAATTTGGGGTTTCAATTGAACAAAATGTGTATTTTCTTAATTAATTGGGTATTTTAATTGAAAAGGTAGGTAAATAGACACATATTCTTCCAAGAGTAATGATTTTTTTAAATGTCTGCCATTTACATAAAGTTAAAACTTATAGGTTTTGTCCGTAACATAGTTGACCAAATAATGAGTAAACTTCTTGTTTTTAAAACTAAATATCTGAAATCAATTATGCCTGAGCTTGGCAATTACTAAAAACAAAATATTTCAGGGATGATTTATCAGGGAAGATAATAATATTTTGTAAATAAATATATTTTTTCCCAGAATTATTCAAACTCAAAATCTCCCACAATTATATATTGACCCTACAGAAAGCAATAACAAGAGAAAGAGGATGAAAAAGGATGTGCAGGGGTCTCTTTTTCTCCCTCAGACCCCACCCTGCTATAAATTTCTCTCTATTCCTACTTCTTCCACACGGTCTCTGTCTCGTTCAAACCTTTCCTATTCTGTTTTTCAGAATATTTCTTCTCTCTTAGGCTTTAATTTTACAATTAGGAATGTATTGTGCTTTTCAATTCCATCATGTTTACTTTCATTCAATTCAGGTCTATTAATAAAATGCATCCGCCTTGATTATATAAGATAAAATATGCACATAGCTTACCAAAGGGATAAGGATGAGTGCTAAAAACAGGTGCTGACATTTTCTCACTGTGGAAGCCATTTTGTTTGGATCACTGATGCTATTATATCCGTCGATCAGCAGCAGCAGAGAGGAACAACAAAGTGCTGGATGGTAAACAGGTTCACTGGAAAACTGCTGCAGTTCTTCAAATCATCATCAGATCTGAAAAAAAAAAAAAAAAAAAGTTTTAGATGAGATGCAAGTGAGAATTTAGTTCCTGCTTAATCCAGTTTATGCGGCATTCAATCAAACTGTGTCAAAATGTCAAACCTTAAGAGCTTTGTAACCTTGCGTGGACCTAGAGGTAACTGTTCACTTATGTGAGGTTTTCCTCACTAGTGAAAGTAATTTCAGACTGCTAACCAAGACACGGGTAATAAAATGCTATTAAACTAAAAAGAAAGAGCAGCTCTGGGTGTTTCTTCAACAACGGACAATGTCCCAGGGACTAACAGATTCAGTTTGAAGGTAATTAAAATTGTCTTAGAAACTTAACTTGAAAAAACAGTGATCATGCAAACATCAAGTAAAACAATTCTACACAATTTCATTATAATCATCATTTCCATCACAATCAACATTTTTGCCAATAAACAAAATTAAATCCAGAGCAATTAACAAATTACCAAGGAGACACAAATCAAGCATAGCGTTAGTTTTGGCAGGTCACGTCAGCCAAGCTCGCATCAGCTGACTCTCAGGTGACTCATTTATTGGAATACGACGCCTATTGCAGCATCCATATATAAGCTCCTTCAACATTATCAGCAGCTATCTTGTTTCTCAGGAGCTAATTACCCTCCTCCATCCCCAGCTCCACCTTCTCATCCAGTCAGGATTTGGCTTTCTGATTCCCCTTTGAATCAGACTAATTTCTTGAACAGGTTGTACATAAAAATATTGACATGAATGATATCTGCAATGCATTTATGTTGTAAATACTCTTATTCATGCAAAGCTGCATGGATGTGCAGGGAGTTCTTGCCCAGAACCGAACCATAACGCCAATCCAAACTCTATGCAATTGTCAATCATCTTGGTCCTGACAGAAGAATTAGTGAAGTACCTCAATTTCATGAGGTACCTTCATGTGCAAACACTGCCTGCAAAGTCAATGCCTGATAGGGCAGTAAAACAACAAGTCACCTGTCTAATAAGCTTTCGGACGCAGCCTTTGTAGAATCTCATACCATTTCATACTGTCTGCTAACGCCCCACTGATGGTTAGGTTTAGGGATGGAGTAGTTTTTTTATAAAAAAATTGTATGTTTAGACATGAATCGCTTTATATGAATTCATACTAAATCACCACCTTGTAAAATAGTGTTTCTCATGTTTTCTCATGAGATCGGGTTGTTTTTTTAACAACTATAGATACTGTATATTACACCACACATGCAACCAACTACACTGACCACATAAAATATAGGTGTGGACTGTGGAGTGGAAAAGATATGGCATGTGATTGTTGTTAAGTTGTTTATCCAAAAGGCCTGTATCATAGAGCATAGCCTTATGACGCAACTCAGACAACTGCACGGTATTGTTTAGGGATAATTGCTGATTCAATTCTGTTCAGCACAAGCACCAATCTCATGAAGGCAGGGGGAGGAAGGAGCTATAGGGGAGACTTTGGTACACTCAGATGGGAGAATGAAAGAGATAAAGAGAGCATAAGTGTGATGGATGGTTGGATGGATACGTAGCTGAACGGAGGACTGGAGGGAGATAGGGAAGAACGAGTGGAACAGCTGCTCTGGAAACTGCTCTTGCTGTAATTAGTGGGTATAATGAAGCTGACTGGCTGAGAACTCCCCCAGCGATGCCTCAAGATCACACTGAGCCATTCTAGACGAGGAGGTTTGCAAAAACAAACATGCACACATGCACAAAAAAAAAAAGTGACATTTATAGTACGTTTCCGATTACAGAACAACCTTTCATGCTCGCCAAAAATAATAACATGCTCGTATAAGGGCAAACTTGGGTTTTCTTACCCCATTCATTGAGTAACGAGGGTAAAGAAAGTAAAGAAAAAATCTTTTTTACAATGAATGTCATCTCTAGGAATGTGTGTGCATGTGTTTCCACTGCCTTTGAAGTGTGACTATGGGACTCAGTGGGTGATAGTATGGCAGTATTTGCATGTGTGTGTGTCAACATTCCAGAATGTGTGCTCAAGCTATCAGAGGCCACAGAAAGGCTGCATGTCTAAACACTTTCCCTTTGCACACTCCCGAGGGCACATTTACCACAGTAAATCTTCTCCACAAAAGGGCATGCCTTCACAATTAGGTACAATTAATTCTACTGACAGGACAACATATGGGAAGTGGGCTGTATATATGTCCCTCATATATATATCACTCTCCAACAGCAAGTTGACATACAAACCCTCCTCCCCTTTCTCACTTATTTAATTTGTATTGGATGAATATTGTCTGTGTTACAGGGCTTGAATTTCTGTGTGGGACTACACAAATTGCGCATAATTTTACTCATTCCTGCAGATTTTGTGCTCAGACCCAATTAGTGTGCGCACATAAAGCCACCTCTCAGTACTAAATTGAGTTTTTTTTCCTGCTTATTGCATGTAAACAGTCAAATACACACAAAATACTGTCAAAATGCCAGTCTTGCCAGGTATTCACATAAATACAGTCAGTTAAGTTTTAAGTGAATACAAAACAGTTGAGAAAGAAAATGCATGTGTAACAATAAAATGGATCCATGTGTCAGGTCTTAAAGTGACAGTAACATAATATTTCTGCTGCCAAATTATGAGATATTAAAAATATCTATATGCCGTTTCCCCATGTTATCAATGCCAAAACCCAAAGTGGCTGGTGAGCCAAAAAGTTAATGTCATGCCCTGTATATATATATATATATATATATATGTATGTATGTATATGTATATATATATATATATATATATATATATATATACACACACACACACACAGTCAAACCAAAATTTATTCAGACACCTTGAACATTTCATTCATTAATACAGTTTATTCACTATGGTTTAAAAAAAATAGTAATAAAAAAATGACAAGATCTCAGAATTGAACTGTGTCAGAAAAAAACATCTTAATTATGTCATATAACTCTTAAGCAAAACATGGTCAGGTCAAAGTGTCTGAATAATTTTTGGTTCCAAATTGTTATCAGTTGTACTGGTAGTCCATTGTATGAAGAATTTTTGGGTATAATATGTCAAATTTTACTTTATTTTGCTATCCTCACTTACATAAATGAACTATAGTGTCCTGCACCCACTAGTAAAAATATATCAAAAATATCAGAAATGTCAATGAATAATTTTTGGTTTGAGTGTATATATACATATATATTGAATTGCATTGCATTTTTTACTTTTTGACAAAATATTATGCTGAGTGTTACCATTTAGAGGTCAAACACTGCTACTGACAGCTTGGCTAGCTGAAGGACATACTTCAGGGACAGGTGGCACTTCATAGCCTACAGTATGTGACAGATTTAGAGCCATGCCTCTAAATCTGCATTTTTCTGGCTTTCAGGTCTATGACATCCAATTCAATTTCACTCAATTCTGGGGCAAAATGTGATTTATTTTCACATACCATTGCAGAAGTAATGACATTTGATTTTGTGTTAATAACCTGTTATTAACCTCTCTTATTTGGTACACATTCTGTTTTGAAATTATTTTTAATATGTTGAATTAATGCACTATATCATTCATTGATTACACCATTTAAAAACGGGGGTTGGTAAGATTTTTATTTATTTATTTATTTTTGAAAGAAGTCTCTTATGCTCACCCAGGCTGGGCTGCATTTATTTGATCAAAAATACAATAAAACAGTAATTTTGTGTATTAATATTACAATTGAAAACAACTGTCCTGCGATGGTATAGCTGAATTTTCAGCAGCCATTACTGCTGTCTTCAGTGTCACATGATCCTTCAAAAACCATTCTAATATGCTTATTTGTTGCTCAAGAATTATTTCTTATTATTATAAATGTTGAAAACAAAAATGTGATACATTTTTTATTTATTTGAAATATAATTTTTTTTTTTTTATATTTTTATATTGTGATGGAAATTTTTAACTAATCATAATTAATTATGAACTAACATTTCTTTTTCCTACAGGCCTAACAAGTTAAATTTGAAAATAGAGAAATAGTCACTAGAACTGTGTGTTGTAACAGTGGAAAATTTTGCTGTGCTGGCTAGACAGCATCCCTTCAGACATAAAAATGTTTTGACCTATTGAATAATCAGTGAACTATTAACCCTGTAATTTTTGATGACTCTGTGATTCAGTTGTTCTAAACTAAATTTACTCTGCAAGTAAGCGTGGCAGAGGAAGTATGTTGTTTTTCTCAAATCTGAACCAATCATATTAAGATTCAAGGCCAGTTGTCGACCTGTAGATGCAGAGCTAGAGTATAAAATTGATTGAGTGTCCTCAGTAGACGCTCAGTGGTGTCGACTAGGAGACGCCCCAGTTAAACTTAAGTCAGGTACAAAGGCGAAAATCTACCACAATATATTTAAATATAATGCGCAAAAGTATTTACTGTCACTTTTGGTCAAATTAATGCATAAGTGAATAAAAGTATTTGTTTCTTTCAGAAGAAAAAAAGAAAAAGAAAAACATACTAACCCCAAACTTTTGAACAGTAGTACACATACACCAATGGAAGGAAGGCTGGAAGTCACTATTTTAATGTTTGAAAAAAACATTAAAAATCCAGAACTTCAAGAACAAAAATATTGCGTTACATTTCATGTTGGTGTAAACAAAAACAAGTCAATCCAACTCGCCCCAAGCTCCTGGGGCCAATGGTCCAGCTATTACCACACTCCAAATGACTTTGAGGAGGTAATAAGGCATGTCAGTCAGACCAGCTGACAACCCAGGTTTTCACTCCCCACAATAATATCTATCAAATGCACCCACAGCGCAAAGACACCACAATGTTCAATGTTCCAATATTACTGTATAGCTATATTAGATCTGCCCTGCTCCACTTGCTAGTGGTCATTGGAAGCTAAAATAATTTGTCACGCCACCACTCACAATATGTCCAGACAGGTCATACTGTTTACGAGGTAAGGATTTAGTGTGCAGAAAGAAAGAAAGAGAGAAAGAAAGAAAGAAAGAAAGAAAGAAAGAAAGAAAGAAAGAAAGAAAGAAAGAAAGAGAGAAAGAAAGAAAGAAAGAAAGAAAGAAAGAAAGAAAGAGAGAAAGAAAGAAAGAAAGAAAGAAAGAAAGAAAGAAAGAAAGAAAGAAAGAAAGAAAGAAAGAAAGAGAAAAAGAAAGAAAGAATATGGAGGGAAAAGAAAGGGGATATGCAGTGGATATATCCATTTTCATCCTGGAGGATGGATGAAATCTGTCTCACATGCATAATAAGATGGATCTCTGGCCTCATTTCTGCGCTGAATATTCCTCATAAATCTCATTAGAGTGTGTTAATGCCACACTAGGCTGACCAATCGTGAACTAAGTCACTAAAGTCTGCACAGCTTAGATTGTCAATGCTTGTTTGAAAAGGAAGGAGGAGGATTACCATTAGCATATAGACACATTTCTTTCTTTAAAACATATACATTGCATAAATCAGGAATTAGGGAATTTTGAGCCTCTCTTTCTCCCTTTCTCCTTTTCTCTCAGTACAAATCACAAGGGATTGCATGGGGTGACTTCAATTACTGTGACATGAGCCCTCAGGTAACAAAGTGATTTGTTATTATCAAAGCAGCACTGTAGTGTATGTGTGTATGTGCACAAATCATTTAAACAGGGTGTCAGCAGCTGACAACAGGCCAGCAAAATGTGATTGTAGAATTTATGCCCAATGTCAAAAAATGCTGAACACACAGAAAACAGTGAGGTCAACAAAGCTGGCCTGTCACAAAAGTAAACTAAGTGTGTGTGTGTGTGTGTGTGTGTGTGTGTGTGTGTGTGTGTGTGTGTGTGTGTGTGTGTGTGTGTGTGTGTGTGTGTGTGTGTGTGTGTGTGTGTGTGTGTGTGTGTGTGTGTGTGTGTGTACAATGCACACTAATGGCAGAAGACATGCAATCAGCAGGGACTATTCAGTACTAGTGTCTCACTGCTGGATTTTGCAGGGTTGATTCAGTGACCTGATCTCATCCACTCATGCCTTTTGATATTTGCTCAGGATGTACATAATATATATATATATATATATATATATATATATATATATATATATATATATATATATATATATATATATATATATATATATATTATATACAAACACACATATAAACCTGTTCGTCTTCAATTCTTATATCATTAGAGGTGAGTGGTTGTAACTGAACACCATATGTGGTGTAATTTTTAATAGTGCACTAGCAGAAGCACACAGAACTAAACTGAGTGTAAAACTGTAAAACATTTCATTTGTACACATGCAATGTAATAACTTTACGGTTTCAAAAGACATCCATGACAAACTGGAATGGAAATGAATCCCGATTTACCAGTTACAGAAGCTTTGCAGTGGATATTTTTTTAACACAAACAGCAATAGGAAAGAGGAAGGGAGGAGACAGAGAGAGACTAATCTCCTATTCACTCCAGTCAAATCAAAGGTTTGTTTATGCAGAGTTCATTATTTATTTATTTATTTATTTTATGCCTTTATTTATTTATTTTATGTAATAAGGACTTAAAAACATTAAAAAAAAAAAAAAAAAAAAGTTGATTTTAAAGGTGGTGTCCATGTGTAAAAGGTGACTTCACACAATGGCAAATTAATTCTGACAAGAAAAAAGAAAAAGTATATAATAAAAATAATAACATGGAAGATGATTTTGTTTTAAAATATTATGTTTTGTATGGTAAGAACAATCAACACAAGACTGTCTTACTTAAATGTTTTAAATTTAGATATTTTACTGGAAAATGCAGAAAATACTGCCTTGCTCAGGCAATATAAATTAAAATACATAAATATAAAGGCAAAACACATAAATTCAACACACTGAATGCAATATTTCAAGTGTTTTAGCCTACATTAACAGTTTCTGCAATATCTGCATTACATAAAATGGACATAAACTAATAGGACTATATTTTGCTATAAATTGGTGCCATTTTATGGCATAATCATCGTACTGTTGGGTGTGGCGTGGGCATAGCAATAAGGCTTCAACATTTATAATTTATGTAGAATGAATATAGTCAAAGTATTGTAAGTCATTGACTATAAATGCAGCATTAACGTGCAAAATAAATCATCACAATACGGTGGACGAATTTTGAACTGTATTTATTGGCTAATGACGCTGTAAGTTGTGTTAATCATGCAAGCTCTCTTACTAACGTGTTTAAATAACAGCGATGTGTGCTTAAAACGGTGCGATGCTGGAAGCTGATTTTTCGTTTTCCTTTTTCTGCTTTTAATGCTTTTGCCTTGATTATAATGAATGCAAACTGCTCTAAAACGGTAAATGTTCAAATGAACAATTCGTGCAAACCGAACTCCCAGCTGGCTACTTGAAACAAGGGCTACAGTAAACCGCAGACCGTCTACAACCCACTGTCCAACCCACCCCATTAAATAGCACTTCAACCACCGATTCCACAGTAAAATGCACGATATAAAAACTGATATATAATATGGCTGTATTTCCTCCATAATTCTTCCATTCGAGAGCTATTGATCCGTAGGCTACTGTACATTCCATTTCATTACAAGCCAGACAACTAGATAAGGAATTAATTTCAATAGAAAATTTACTATAATGGTCACTGCAGGAATGGATAGCAGGCTATTGAATCATGAATCTTACCGTTCCAGTAAGCAGGAGGTCTCGCAAAAAGACTTAATGCGAAGCAGAATGCAGTGTCTCGCGCTGTCAGTCACAGGCGTTCTAACTGCTGCGGCGCGCGTTGGTGCACAAACATTCCCCCAAGACGCCCAGAAAAAACTTCTACGGACAAGTAGTCTCTCTTTCTTTCTCTCGCTCTCTCTCTCTCTGGCATAAACGAGGAAGCGGTTACCTCTCTTACAGACGTCTAATTAAGGCAACGAATGCAAAAGAAAGCACATACATACAAAGCCAAGGTTTGAAGTTAAGGATGTGGTCTGGATATAACTCGCTGCTCTCTATATTGTGTTGCAACACTCCGCGGTTATCCGCGCAGACTCACAATGATCCCTGATATGCGCTGCGCATTTAGATGAACCCCCTCAAACACCCCAACTCTCTCTCTCTCTCTCTCTCTCTCTCTCTCTCTCTCTCTCTCCCTCTCTCTCTCCTGTTTTGAGGCTACAATAAGTCGTGTAAGTCTTATAAATCGAGGTCAAAGGAAGTCAAAGGTGTGAGTAGATCTCGAAAGTAATATTTTTACACGCACATACATATAGGCCTAAATATTTCAACAAGTCTGAGCAGTTTGGAAACGAGAACACTGTCGCGTGAGCAGGTAACCATAGCAACCATTCGCAAGATTCGCGGCGGAACGCTTTCTTTTGCATCGGGCGGTGGTCTGACCTAACGATATGTAATTATTTGTGTTTATTTTAAATAAACCTCATAAAATGACAAATACATAAAAATGCTTTACTACGAAGTGTTTAAAAAAAAAAGAAAGAAAGAAAGTAATTTGGTATTTTGTTTAAAAATACCAATACAGCATTAACCTTTGTTCTGTGCACTCTGTTCGGTGAGGTAAAGGATTTCACTATTCAGCTCATGCTTGACCCATATCCGGAGACAGCCGCGCTGCAGTACAGCTACTCCAGAAAACGCCTCAGGACCCTGGACAGCGGCCGACCAAACATTTCATCGATCATCTTACGTCACTCACAGCCTTAAAAGAACCTGTGGTTAATAAAATTCCCAACATTTCAGACATTTTAAGATTTTTATGTTGTGTAAAATAGTGTGCTGCAAGTTACTCTCAAAGACTTCCAGATTCAGCAGACCAAACCTAAAAATAATATAGGCTAGGGTTCATTTGCAGATGTGAAATCTAAATAGTCTATAGCCCACATTTTTTTGAACTCAATTTTCTTTAGTAAGACTAGTTAAATTCTAAGTTATCAAAAAAGTTCTACAAACATAGGCAGTAAAAAAAATACACTAGAAAGACAAAAAAATCTCAACAGAAAGACTGGTAAATCTATTTGCACTCAGATTTGACACCATTCCTTTCTTCTCTATCATGTCTCAATCTCTATTTTTCATGAGTGTCCCCTTCTGTCTTGTCCTCCTACACAGTCAACTAGTGATGAGTCAGTCTCCAGTTGCTTATATGAGAGACAAAAGTGAAGTCATGGCACATAGCAAAAAAGAGGTTGTCTCCTCAGTGCATAGATGAAGCTGTCTCTGCCTCTGGGTGACAGGGTGACAGGGAGACAGGGATGCCTGACCTGCTCTGAGAGGGTGGACGTCTGAACAGAACCAACAATGCAGCAGACAGTTCCTGGAAAGCTGTCTCTGCCTCTCAGAGTGACATACTGTAGCTGCTCAGTTTGGAGAGTGCAACATTTTCTGTCACCCTCTGCCATCTTATATTGTTACTCTTAATTTATCAACATTAGCCATGACTCATTTTCTACATGTCAATATAATGCTCCCATCTAAACTTATTTTGCTAAAATTAGCTCCAGTATCACATTTTCTTGTACCCCATTGAAGTCCACTATATGGAGAAAAAGCCTGGAATATTTTCCTCAAAAACCTTAATTTCTTTTCGACTGAAGAAAGAAAGGCATAAACATGATGGCATGTGGGTGAGTAAATTATTAGGAAATTTGAATTCTGAAGTGAATCTTTAATGAGCAACTGAGTCTAATCTTAACCTTTTTTTTTTTTTTTTTTTTTTTTTTAATTGGTGCGACCAATAAGTGAAGTTCCTAAACGTAATTTAGGGAGGAGTGAGCCCATCTAATCTTCCAATCAACAGCCAGAGTATATAAGCAGCTGCTTACCTCTCTTCAGTCTCAGCTGTTTCAGCATCCCTCCACCTCCCCAAACTCCACCTTCATTTCAGGTACCTTGCCCTCTGTACTCATATCCCATATTTATTCACTGGGGGGGTGTATCAGAGCTCGAGTTGAAGATGCTTCATCGAGCCCCTCCTCAGTGGACAGCAAGCAAAATTAGCTAACCTAATTCTGTCAGGGTTTGGAAGGGGCAAGGACTTAAATGCAGGAAGAAGATGGGTCTTTATTAAATGAATAAAAAATAAAACAAAACATAACAACAAAAACTACCCCGTGGGGGAAAACAGACTTGACCTAGGCTGGACTTGATTTGAATTGACAAAAAGGGAATACACATGGGAAAACACGACAACCAAATATACAACAATGAACCAACACAGGACTGCAAACACAAGGAGAATAAGTATGGAACAAACAAGGCAGGTAATGTGTGGAACAGATGGGTCAAATTAACCAAAGAACAAATAACAAGATGGGCGGGGTCCAGAAAATAGACAGGTGAGCACATGGCACAAGGAAACACAAAACAGCTGGGTGCAATGAAACAGGATAATGAGCCCAGGAAGTGTGTTATGGGAAATGGAGTTCACGGGTGTGGTGAGGAACAGTCCGGGTTGGAGTGCCCTCTGGTGGCTAACTAGGGCACTCCAACTGATGATCATGACATAACCCCCTCCCTACGGAGCGGCTACCAGACGCTCCACCAGACAACAAAACAAAAAATAAAACATAAAATCTCAGGAGGGAGGTGGACTGGAGGAGGATCAGGGGGAGGGTTGTCCAGAGTCCCCGACTGAAGGCCAGGGGGGAGCCGGAGGAACAGACCATGGGGACTCCATGAAGGTCGGAGTCATGGCTGAGAGCCAGGGTGGTGCTGGAGGAACTGACCAGGCGGGTTCCGGCAGGTCTGGAGTCCTGGCTGATTTCCTCCAGCGCCGCCCTGGCACTGACCAGGCGGGCGCCGGCAGGTCTGGAGTCCTGGCTGACTGCCAGGGTGGCGCTGGAGGAACTGACCAGGTGGGTTCCGACAGGTCTGGAGTCCTAGCTGACTGCCAGGGCGGTGCTAGTGGAACAGACCAGGTGGATTTCAACGGTTCAGACGGCCTGGGCGGTGGCAGGGCTGACCAAGGGTGCTCCCTGGCCGTATCAGGGAGAGCGGGCAGCTCGGTGACGGCCTCCGTGGCCATATCAGGGAGAACGGGAAGCTCGGTGACGGCGTCCGTGGCCGTATCAGGGAGAGCGGGCTGCTCCAGGACGGCAGCGGGCTCGGGCTGCTCCGGGACGGCAGTGGGCTCAGACTACTCCGGGACGGCAGCGGGCTCGGGCTGCTCTGGAACGACGGCAGGCTGCTCTGGGACTACAGCGGGCCTGGACTGCTCTGGGCCGTGGTCACCAGACCCTACGTGCGTTCTCCAAGCCCGCAAAACTATCAAGACATAAAAGACAAAGACAGTCTTCTTGGCCATGTCAGGACTCACCGGGGAGGCGTTAGACTCCAAAACCTCTGGGGTGGCCTCCAGGCCAACAGAGTGCTCTGGGAAGGCCTCCGGGCCTGCAGCGTGCTCGGAGAAGGCCTCTGGGCCGGCAGCGTGCTCTGGGAAGGCCTCCATGCCTGCAGCGTGCTCTACAAGGATATCCACCCACCCCTCAAAAGACAGATGTTCCTTGCCGAACATTCTCCATCTGCATATGGGCTCATCAAGAGCATTATTAAAAAGGTCCTTGAGAGCAGAGTCGTTGTACTCCAGCCCCTCAGCTACCCTCCTGAACTTCTGGGCAAACTCCATCAGAACAGTCCCCTGCTGATGGAGGGATCTTAATGCAGTCACCTGGAGCATGCGCTGGTAGATGGGGTTGCAGGCAGTAGAACTTGGCAGATGGTGTGAGTCCCTTCTCTGCTGAGTACCCTTGTTGGCTCTTTCATCCTCTATGCCCCTGAAATTAGGAGATGGAAAGAGGAAGATACCCATCTCTGCTGAGTCCTCTTATTGTTTGGTTCGTTCTGTCAGGGTTTGGAAGGGGCGAGGACTCAAATGCAGGAAGAAGATGGGTCTTTATTAAATGAATAAAAAATAAAACAAAACACAACAACAAAAACTACCCCCTGGGGGAAAATAGACTTGACCTAGGCTAGACTTGACTTGAATTGACAAAAAGGGAACACACATGGGAAAACACGACGACCGAATATACAACAACGAACCAACACAGGAATGCAAACACAAGGAGAATAAGTAGGGAACAAACAAGGCAGGTAATGTGTGGAACAGGTGGGGCAAATTAACCAAAGAACAGATAACAAGATGGGCGGGGTCCAGACAATAGACAGGTGAGCACATGGCACAAGGAAACACAAAACAGCTGGGTGCAATGAAACAGGATAATGAGTCCGGGAATAGTGTTATGGGAAATGGAGTTCACGGGTGTGGTGAGGAACAGTCCGGGTTGGAGTGCCCTCTGGTGGCTAACTAGGGCACTCCAACTGGTCATCATGACAAATACCCTAAAGATTATATGGGCAAACAAACTCATTAAATGGCATTTTTGATTTTTAAAAGACAATTAATTTAGGAACATTCTTTTAGCGTTCATTTATGTATGTATATAAGTTTGTTTTCTTTTTTTCCTTTTTTTTCAGTGTAACATGACCAGGCCTGACCCTGAATTTTATTGAATTAACCATCAATGTTAATCATCACTTGTGTATTTGTTTTATTATTATTAATTATTCATTGCCTACTACAGTATGTAACATTTTTACAACTCATCAAATCCATGCTACTAAATTAGTAACATCAATTAGTGTTAGTTAGCAATGCCTTTGAACATGACATTTCATAACTTTCAAGAATATTTTCAGTCCTCAGCTATATATGTGTATTTGCTCCTTTGTGTTACAGATCCCTTGTTTCCCTGGACTCCATTTCCCAGCATCCTCCTGTTCTCCACACCTGCACTCACTTCCCTCGTCAGCTCCTCATCGTCACTCATCACCTGCACCTGGACTCTATTGTTAGCACTCCTATATAATGCACTCACTCCCTGCACTCCTGGTCCGTTCTCTGTTTTGTTAAGGTGTCTGTCTGTTGTTCATTGCCATTGTTTGAAGTAAAGTCTCTATTATCGTGGAAATCCGTATCTGCCTCATCTCTCTACCAGCCACCCGTAACAGAAGAACGGACCATAACCGACCGGATTTTCCACGAAAAAAAAAAAAAAAATAATGGAGACTTTCCCCAGCTCCCTGGATCCAGCTCCTCCATCGCCTCTCACCCTAACAGCCAGCGAACGCATTATCGGGCTCCTGCAGGTAGGACGTTCGCTGGAGAGGTATGTGGAGGAGTTCGTTGAGCTTGCTTACTTGTCTAACTGGCCCGACGCTCAGTTGATCTCCCTGTTTTTGGATGGATTGGATGACGACACTATCCGTTTTGATGAACCTGTTTTTTGTTTCTCCTTAAGCGACACTATCAATTTAATTTTGTGGTTGAATGGCTCCAAATTCTTAGTGAAAGAGGTTCAGGATCAGTGTTGTCGTCCGGTCCATCCAGAAACACGGTTGGCCGGGCCAGTTAGTCAACCTCCGGCTTCCTCCGCATACCCCTCCAGCGAACTCCCTGCCTGCCCCAGGCTGGACCCATATTCCGCTACTGGGCCCAGTAAGCGGAGGAGGAGGAAGAAAGCGGCCCCAATGTCTCCAGAGCCCGCTCCAGTATCTCCAGAGCCCGCTCCAGTATCTCCAGAGCCCGCTCCAGTATCTCCAGAGCCCGCTCCAGTATCTCCAGAGCCCGCTCCAGTATTTCCAGAGCCAGCTCCAGTATCTCCAGAGCCAGCTCCAGTATCTCCAGAGCCCGCTCCAGTATCTCCGGAGCCCGCTCCAGTATCTCCGGAGCCCGCTCCAGTATCTCCAGAGCCCGCTCCAGTATCTCCAGAGCCCGCTCCAGTATCTCCAGAGCCAGCTCCAGTATCTCCAGAGCCAGCTCCAGTATCTCCAGAGCCAGCTCCAGTCCCCACAGAGCCAGCTCCAGTGCCTGTGGGGATTTTAATTGTATTTGAGGGGATGAAATGGCCCTCAACCCCAGTCTCCGCCGAGCCAAGTTCTCCAGTCTCCTCCGAGCCAAGTTCTCCAGTCTCCTCCGAGCCAAGTTCTCCAGTTTCCTCCGAGCCAAGTTCTCCAGTCTCCGCCGAGCCAAGTTCTCCAGTCTCCTCCGAGCCAAGTTCTCCAGTCTCCTCCGAGCCAAGTTCTCCAGTCTCCTCCGAGCCAAGTTCTCCAGTCTCCTCCGAGCCAAGTTCTCCAGTCTCCTCCGAGCCAAGTTCTCCAGTCTCCTCCGAGCCAAGTTCTCCAGTCTCCGCCGCCGAGCCAAGTTCTCCAGTCTCCGCCGCCGAGCCAAGTTCTCCAGTCTCCGCCGCCGAGCCAAGTTCTCCAGTCTCCGCCGCCGAGCAAAGTTCTCCAGTCTCCGCCGCCGAGCAAAGTTCTCCAGTCTCCGCCGCCGAGCAAAGTTCTCCAGTCTCCGCCTCCGAGCAAAGTTCTCCAGTCTCCGCTGCCGAGCAAAGTTCTCCAGTCTCCGCCGCCGAGCAAAGTTCTCCAGTCTCCGCCGCCGAGCAAAGTTCTCCAGTCTCCGCCGCCGAGCAAAGTTCTCCAGTCTCCGCCGCCGAGCAAACTTCACCACGCTCCGCCGCCGAGCAAAGGTCTCCAGTCTCCGACGCCTACGAGCCCTCAGCTCCAGCCGCCGCCGCCGAGCCCTCAGCTCCAGCGGGCGACGCCGAGCCCGCCGCTCCAGCCGCCGCCGCCGAGCCCGCCGCTCCAGCCGCCGCCGCCGAGCCCGCCGCTCCAGCCGCCGCCGCCGCCGCCGAGCCCGCCGCTCCAGCCGCCGCCGCCGAGCCAGCCGCTCCTAGTATGGTCTCTGTGATTGAACTCTCCAGCCCAAAGACTGTTTTCCCACCCTGCCTCCCTCTCCCGCCTCCTCCAAGTCATGTCTATACTGCACCTCATCCTCAAGCCCCCTCGCCCAGATCTCCACCTCGGACCTCTGGGCGATTACCTTCACCCCGGCTCCAACCTCCCTCTGCTCCACCGTTGCCCATCAGTCCTCCAGCTTCACCAGTCTCCATCCTGCCTCCACTCACACCTTGGTCATTCATCAGCCTGCCCTCCCCTCTGGACTTCACTCCTCCGTCTCCGCTCCGTCCCTCGGATTCAGTTGGCCTCCTCACTCCCCCCGGTGTTCGTTTTGCTGGCTGTCCTTCTGCTTTCACTGCGGCCTTCTGGAGCCCCGGCTGCGCTTCGGTCGGCGGAGCCTTCGGTTCCGCCATCACCCGCCAGTCCTTCAGCGACGCCTGGGTTCAACGCCTCGAAGGCTTCGGCTCCTGACCCGCCATGGCTGCCCGCTGCACCTGACCCGCCATGGCTGCCCGCTGCACCTGACCCGCCATGTATGCCCGCTGCATGTCTGCCCGCTGCACCTGACCCGCCATGGCTGCCCGCTGCACCTGACCCGCCATGGCTGCCTTCGGCTCCTGACCCGCCATGGCTGCCCACGGCTCCTGACCCGCCAAGGCTGCCTTCAACCCCTGACCCGCCATGGCTGCCCACGGCTCCTGACCCGCCATGGTTTTTGGACCTGCCCTGGAGACCTCCACTCCAGTTTACTCCTTCCCCTGCTCCGGTTTGAGGTCTCCAGGGCGCCCGCCCCCCTCCCGGTTGTTACATCTACGGCGCGAGGACGCGCCTACCGGGAGGGGGAGGTACTGTTACAGATCCCTTGTTTCCCTGGACTCCATTTCCCAGCATCCTCCTGTTCTCCACACCTGCACTCACTTCCCTCGTCAGCTCCTCATCGTCACTCATCACCTGCACCTGGACTCTATTGTTAGCACTCCTATATAATGCACTCACTCCCTGCACTCCTGGTCCGTTCTCTGTTTTGTTAAGGTGTCTGTCTGTTGTTCATTGCCATTGTTTGAAGTAAAGTCTCTATTATCGTGGAAATCCGTATCTGCCTCATCTCTCTACCAGCCACCCGTAACACTTTGATGCTTGCCTTAAATTTTTTTCTCTTTTTTCCTTCATTTAATGGTTCTTATTCTGAGCGTGGATGCTTTTTGAAAATTCATATCTGCAATGTGGATATCTCTCTATGATGCCTCATTGAAAGGTGGGAAATATTATGGTACCGTGTGGTTACCACGGTAACAGGCATTTTGGATGTGAAGAAGCAGAGATAGCTGAGTACTGTGGGAAAAGGAGAGGGGCTGAGAGACAAGCGGTGTGTGCTTGTGAATGCGAGTTTATGAAAGCAACGGCAGTAGTCAAAAGAGAGTGCTGCTGGGTTCACAGAAAGCATGTTTAAGTATTTTGCCTTCATGACCTTAAAAAGAACGAGAGGTCCTAGATGATAACATTATGTTACATTAGTGAACTTCATGGCTGATCTTTTTCATGTGTGATGCTGTCATTGCAGCAGCTGTTTGAACGGAAGTCTCTTCTAGTCTAATAGCTGGTGGCTAGAGTTCATTCAAGCCCTGTTTCTTGGCCCTCAAACAGCCTTTGATTCCTGCAGTAAGGCCCCTCAGGCTTTGAAGTTCACTCAGGATCCAAATGGATTTGAAGTGGACACTTCGTCAGCAGGGCAATCTTAGAGAGTGGCAGTGGCCAAATGGCCTGTCTTATTGGTACTTTGTATGCTTTTCCTTCCCTCTCTTTATAATGTCACAGTTTGGCACTGTTGTGTTTGAATTTTGCTTTTAAAAGAAGATTTATGGTTGTGAACACTATGTTTTAAACACATAGTGCTCAAGGCAATATGTTTGTTTCATAACCTTAGACTCTACGATAGTTCAGTGGATGCCAGTAAATGATGCAAGTAAATGTCCATTATCATTATATAATTATTTATATATTACTATAATTATATTTTATTTGTATAATTATTATTACAATAAATATTGATTCATATAAAAAATAATACAATTATAAATATTTTAATTTGGATTATACATATACATGTGTATATGGTGACAAGTAACTGTCTTTTGTCTGTTTTTTATTCATTCACTCAACTAATTCGTTCAAAACACTGATTTATTCAGGCATTAATGGGTACTTCTCAAATGGAAGGCTGCATCCTAGTGAGGCTGCATCCTTACTAGTCCAGTCCTTCTCAGACTTGTAAGCTACAGTCACCCTCAGCATTAAATGCTAGAATGAGATGGTCTAGTATAAGTGCACATGGCAAGGATCCTTTAGTCACCCACAATCCTTTGCACAAATTCCAATTTATGAAAAAGAACTGATGGAAAAAAGTCAGTTTGAAATGTAAAAAAAAAAGAAAAAAAAATGTAAAAAAAAAGTTTTTATGAAATGTAAGATAAAAATGGTGTAAATTAATCAGGATCATCATTTATCGAAAATTAAGTATGTGTGACCGTGGGAACATGTGTTGACGTAGCCATGTGCACTTACCCTTACAAAAAATAATTAAGTTAATAAGTTAATTTAAAGTATACTTAAGTAAAGTTGAAGTATATTTTATGTAGTATGTATACTAATATCATTGTGCTAGTAAATGTACTGTACTATTTCAATACTACTTGGGACTAAATTGGCCAAATTTTTTGTAATAATTTTAAGTATACTTTAAGTGTAACAGTCGTAAACTTTGAGTACACAACTAGTTTACCACTACGTTTTTTGTTTGTACTGCAACTATTCTACAAGTGCACTTTTATAGGTGTACTAGTAGCACTTTATTTTACAGTCCTGTTCCACATGTACGTACTTATCCTAGTAATTACAATAACTGGGTAATAAGTTGGTACTAGTCCTTCTAAACCTAATCTGAATGTTCAATGCAAATGGAGATATTGTCTTTTAAAGTTATGGCAGTTTAATGCCTACAATTATGGACTCTAGCCTACAAGCCTGAGAAGGACTGGACTAGGTAGAAGCCGCACTAGGATGCAGCCTTGAGAAGCACCCTAGATCAGGGGTGCAAAACGGCACAGGCCCACAGCCCTGCAGAGTTTAGCTTCAGCCATAATTAATGTCAAAATTGACATTTGATATTCAATAGTATTATTGACAGTTATTCAACAATCTGCATTGTAAAAAGCGCTATATAAATAAAGGTGACTTGACGACTTAAATGCACCTAAACCAGCTAATTAAGTCCTTTAGGCTTATTTGGAAACTACAGGTTTGTGTTGGAGCAAGGTTGGAACTAACTCTGCTTGGCTTTGGCCCTGCACTCGATGGATCCTTCAAAGTGAGCTGAACGAAGGACGCAAAAAAAATAAAGGCTACCTTTCAAGGATCCTTCGGCAGTGCTTGAGAAGCACCCAATGAGTGATTCATTGAATCATTCACTTGATTGATCAGTTAAACAACACCGATCAATTCAAGAACAAATCACCACTACTGTGCTGCTCAGAGAGGCACAATTTTGATTTTCCTTGATGCTGTTTGAAAGTATTTTTGCTGGCGGAGCTAAAACACACAACAGAGACTAGCTGGTAATATTGTGTCTAAAGTGTAGGTTACACTGTAAAAAAAATCCCGTTGTTTCTACGGAAAAATACCGGCAGCTGTGGTTACCAGAACAATACTGTAAAAATGACATCAAACCGTAAACATACTTACGGAGTTACATGTGAATTTTACATTTTAAATATGTATATTTAACATTGGATTTCAGTACACTGTAAAAAAAATCCCAGTAAAATTTACGGTAAAATAACATATTTCATTAACTGATATAATGTTAATTTACCAACCTAATGAAGTACTAATATCTGTTTTGTATCTTTATAATACACTGACAATCACCAATCACAGTGGTGAAAAGAGTCACATGATGAATCAAAGTTCATCACAAGCAGCTTTTCCACAAGCTGAGAAGGACAACACTAACATATAGAAGGTGCACACAGTGTCATTCACACACACACTAAACACCATCATGGTAACATGCATGAAATTTTAAAAATGCAATAAACATTAATTTAACAACATTAGATGTAACATAAAACCCTAATGTACATAACTGATTAGAAAAAAAATTAGAAAAACTAAGAAGAAACAGAGTTATTTCAACAAAAATATATCAAATGTGAAGTGTCACGCAGGGAATTGTGGGAATGTCAATTTATGGTTTTTCACTGTAAATTTTACAATGAATTGTTATTTTTCACTTTCAAAAACTGTGAATTTAACTGTATTTTACCGTAAAATTACATTAAATATACCATTAGATCTATTACAGTTATTCACCGTATATAGTACGGAAACTTTCTGTAAACCAATTAACAGTTTTTCACAGCAGCATTTTTACAGTCTTTTACTGTTAAAATCACGGTAATTTTTTACAGTGTACTTAACATCAACTTCTTGTTTTTTGAACCGCTGTACACTGTGTGCAGAATTATTAGGCAAGTAGGTTTTCTGATCATATTTTTTTTCAAGCACATTTTACCAATTCCAATCCACATCAATCTTAATAACTACTATTAATATTGTTTTTAATAATTTATAAGTGATATATAATTGCTCATAAAGCCGCAAATGAAAAATGCCTTATATTCAGGTGTGCAGAATTATTAGGCAGGTTTGCTTTTACAGGCAAAATGAGCCAAAAAAGAGATTAAACTCAGCCTGAAAAGTAAAAAAAATTATTAAATACTCATGAGAAGGATGCAATACTAATGTAATACTAGAAATTGCAAAGTTAAAGCATGACCAAGGGGCATCAAAATGCTCACTGGGTCAGCGGGGTCATACAAAAACAGGTGGAAAAGAAAAGACAAATGTTAACTGCAAAATAATTAAGAATTAAGATGAAGAATTAAGTGTGAAACCATCAGGAACACTTTAGTCTCCAGCGCCACCATTTTCCAGAACTGCAACCTACCTGGAGTCTCCAGAAGTGCAAGGTGTCAGGATCTCAGAGACTTAGGTTGGGTGAAGAATCCTAAAAAATGACCCGCTCTTAATAAGAATCTTCAAGATTTTGGAAGATAAATTCTTCAAACAGTGGTACAAGAGGATGTGGTGCTGGTCCTTCAAGAGTCACTCTCAATCTGTCTGTCTATAAGGCCTATAAAAACCCAGTCTTCATGTATTTTATAACACTTCAGCTTGTAATTCTTATTAAGAGCGGGTCATTTTTTAGGATTCTTTAGCTAATCTAAGTCTCTGAGATCCTGACACCTCACACTTCTGAAGACTCCAGGTAGGTTGCAGTTCTGGAAATGGTGGCGCTGGAGACTAAAGGGTTCCTGATGGTTTCACACTTAATTCTTCACCTTAATTCTTAATTATTTTGCAGTTAACATGAGTCTTTTCTTTTCCACCTGTTTCTGTATGACCCCGCTGACCCAATGAGCATTTTGCTGCCCCTTGGTCATGCTTTAACTTTGCAATTTCTAGTATTGCGTCCTTCTCATGAGTATTTAATAATTTTTGACTTTTCAGTCTGAGTTTAATCTCTTTTTTGGCTCATTTTGCCTGTAAAAGAAAACCTGCCTAATAATTCTGCACACCTGAATATAAGGCATTTTTCATTTCCAGCCTTCATGAACAATTATATATCACTTATAAATGATTAAAAACAATATTAATAGTAGTTATTAAGATTGATATGGATTGGAATTGGTAAAATGTGCTTGAAAAAAAAATATGGTCAGAAAATCAACTTGCCTAATAATTCTGCACACAGTGTATATAAGCAATGTTACTCGCATTCATTAGCGTGGCTCTGATTACCTGTGGCACAAGTCCGGAACAGTGCAGCAAATCTCTTGCTCATCAAATATTGATCTGTATATTAACAAACTAGGGCTTTCAAAACAAAGCATTCATTTTTGTCATTAATATTTTGTTAATTTTTTTAATGCCATTAACATAGCATCCATTTTTTAATCCGTTCTCAGGCAAGCTAGTGTTTACAGTAACCATATGATAACACTATCAGGGTTTCTCTCAGCAGTTCCGCAAAGCTAGAGAGAGCGACCGACCGAGGCTGGTCTTATGATCAGCCATTCAATCATTCAAGTGCTTTTAAACCATTCAAGCATGATAAGACACTCAAATGTCCAAATGAAACCTTTGAAGCCATCTTTAGTAACTTAGGTTCTATTCTATCACTTTTTTTGTCTATCCTCCCAGGATGAGTGTTGTCAGAAAACAATGGCTTTCACATTGACTGTTCGGTGAGACTCTCAGCAGCCGAGCTAAATTCTGAAGATATAAAACATTTCTTTACATCTATATTTATGTGTGCTCCAGAGAGAGACAGAGAGGGAGACAGAGAGGAAATCAGGTATAAATTCTACACTACATACTACTAGTAGTATAAATAATACTAGTTTCTGTAGATAGAAGTGGCTTAGGTGGAAAACCATATGTAGCAGACAGAGACTACTTATGTTTAAACATGCAAAAATAAGCATCTTAGTTCTCTGAGACTATTGGCGTTGTCATGGAAACAGATTCCACCTTAAAGCTGGGTTGTGTAGAGTGAGGGGGAAAAAAACAGAAAATGGTGGAAACCTGATTTTGCCAAGAGAGGTTTATATAGAACTGATGAGAAACATTACAGTACAGGGATAAGGAAGAGAAAGTAAAGAGGTATTTTTATAGTGTAATGGACATCATATAGCACCATATTATTTAATTAGGGAAGTGGAAGTATTGCTCAATGTTGCTTTTAGCTACTGTCATCTTTATTTTTCTGTGTTCATAAGACAGAGTTAGAAAAAATCACTGGTGCCCTGGGCCTGTTTGGTTACTGACATTCTTCAAAATATCTTCTTTTGTGTTACATATTAATTTTAACATATCAGCAAAAGAACAAAGGAAACGTTGAGCTAATTTAAATGAAAATTTGACTGTTTTTACTTTATTAATTTTACTTCTACTTGATTAATGACATGCATGTCATTTTGTTTTGTATATTGTGTGTGGGTGTGTGTGTGTGTGTGTGGGGGGGTATATATATATATATATATATATATATATATATATATATATATATATATATATATATATATATATATATATATATAGACAAGAATATCCTGGATTAATCTGGCCAGAAATCATTACAAGTGTAGTACAGACCTGAGAAAGAGAGGAAAGAATGCAAGTGTGCATTTTAGAGGTGGGCAGGATGCATGTCAGCAGGAAAGAGATTAGACAGAAACACCTGACATCAGTCCACATAGAAACTCTATTTTTATTCTTTCTTACAGCAATGTATTTAATCTGTAATATTACTACCAATATCAGCTTAAAAATATGTAAAAGTTGAAGGAGAAATATAAGATTATTGTAATGTAAAGTACAATCCTCAAACCAAAATTTACAAGACATTTTTACTTAAATCACTCAAAAGGATGTTTTAAAAATATCTGTATTGATTGTTACTGAAAGCATCCGTTATTTTAGGAGACGGTCGAATTCTGCATGCACATATTAAACCTGATATGACCATGGTGAATTGTGCATTGAATTATTACTGATGTTACATTTATTGAGTGATACAAATTATCCCTGCTCTCTCCTACTGTTTATTTAAGGGGCTTCTAGGTACAGTAGATCATAAAGAGATTATCATTTACTCAGGTATACGTTTTTGTTTTGACTAGGGGAAAACATTTCTGCATAAAGTGTACACTTATACATTTAAATACAGTGTAATTATACATTTAAGTATTGAGTATATGTACTTACTATAGGGTTAGGATCAGGGTTTGATATTGGGTTGTTTGCATGTAATTATGCATAATTTACTGTTATTATTACTATAGTAAGTACACTTGTAACAAGGATACTGTAAAACAGTTTTTCCAAAACATTTTACCAAATAAATAATAAAAATAAAACTCAATTAAATACATTTATAGTATCCCTATATTGCAATTTGCGAAAGACATGAAATACGAAGTTCTGTCATGAAACTCTAGATGGCACAGGCTAATAGGTCCTTTAACTCAACCTGCTTCGTAATCACATCATTATCTATAGGACACAGCTGATTGGTTCCTGCTGTATCAGTAGCAATGAGCTTGCATGCTCAACCTTCAAATACATGGGTAGCATTTGCCTTAGCAGTGAGGCACACTTTCAGAAGCCCTCCACCTTCCCCAGCTCCACCTGTATAGATCTGCTATGGGTAATTGCATGTCTTACTTGCTCACAGCAGCGTGTCGTCTATGTATTGGCAGTAGCAAGTCCCGTATTTGCGCTGCAGCAGTAGCAGCAATAAAAGCAGCAGCAGCGTAGCAGATCTATTCTGCCAAGGCCAAACATGTTAACATTGTCATACACATTACCATGCTAAACACTCAGAGAGCTGCCATGACATAAGTTATTTTATTGGTGGACCCATGTGCAATGACCCAATGTGTTCTTGTTCTTTTATTACTGTAAAAGGGTTACATGAAAGTGAATATATTGCTTGAAAACTTTTATTGATGAAGTCAATTGTTTGTATTGACCCTGCTTAATTGACCCTAAAAACAGACACAGTTTCTCATTCTCTTGTAGACCAACACACACACACACACACACACACAATTACATTAGTGAGGCCAATGTGACCTCCTCACATACATACATACAAGTAACTACTTTTTGAAAGGAAGTCAGAAATATTTCCATCTGTATCCCTCTTTCCTGTTTTTCTTCCCTCTCTCCCACCTCCTCATTTTTATTATAATTCAGCCTCCCAGTCCCCATAGAAACTCAGCTTTACAAATACATTCAATTTCTTATTTCACTTGTCCCTGGAAAAAAAATGATCATGGGGTGATGATCTTGGAGGGATGCCAGGGGATATTTTGAATCTGACAGATTGAACAATGCGACTCTGACCCACCAGACCTCAGCTTGTCACAGCAAAGGCTGTTTGGAACAAGTGAGCTGCCATCCTAATGTCTGCGTGTCACAGTCTGTGATGCAGAAATGAACAGTGAGCAAAAATAAAGTAGAAAATTGAACACAAGAAGAAGGGTAATAGATGACAACATAACATTTCTTTTTAAATAAAAACCAGACTCATTTAGTAAGAAATGATCTTTTTAGAGAGATGTCTGGTTGAATGCACTTACTGTTTTGACAGCAAGGTTGCAAATGAGGGTGAAAGAAAGGACAATTGCGTAATGCCATTGAGATTGGAAATTGAGGAAACATATTACTTCTTGCATGTTAATGACTAACAAATCACCTTATTTTCAATTTCTCCTGTATTTTTGTGGTGTCTTGTAGTCATCAATACACATTTTATCTGAAGCGTCATACAATAGCCTACTTTAGTTTGCTGAATAGCTGCCCTGGAGCATGCCGGCATAAGGCAGCTGGCTCAAGGGCATGAATTGGACATAGGTCAGAAGTGGAATCAGTAATAAGCTCCTGAGGATGTGTGAAGTAGGGCTCGGTATCTCCTTCATATGGTCTGTGCTCGTACTATAGGGACAGTTAAGACTTTATTTCTTCTGCAGAACACACAAAAATATATATTTTAGAATAAAGTTTCAACTGTTTTTGTCTGTGAAAACAGTGGGGACCAAAGCAATGCTAGACCCCATAAAAAGACCAATTCAAAATAGCACTGTAGACATTTCTCAGTCTGACAGTATACAATTACGACACAATTACAGTGATTATTCTGTGATAAAGGCTGGGATTTCGCCTGAGATTTCTACACAAAACACAGTACACACATGATGCACTGCATAATGAAAATGAATACTGAATAATGACTAATGTGCATAAAATTCATATTTTTTAAATTGAGCCAGAGATAAATTCCCTTTCAGAGAATTCAATTATTACTGAAGAGATCTCAATATTACAAAATATTTCAATTTTCACTGAAAACTTTGAGTCACATTTTGAAGATATTTTGAAAAATATGTTTTTCTCCTCTGGTCCAAATGTCACAGCACTAAACATCAAGTAAAACATATTACATTTACATTTGGTTGCATCTGCACATGCATACCCTGTACAATTGTTCTTCAAATAGCCATTAACATGCACTGGAGAAGACAGGAAAATATTTCACAGCTATAGTAAGTTTACACTTGAGGGTTTTAGAGACCACTTTTGTTTCCTAATTTGGATTTTTCAGTAGTGAAAGCAGCTATGTCCACCTATTGGTCCATTTGTGCTTAAAGGAGGTTGTTTATTGTCTTGTACAGTGTTAGGGTCATGTACAGGTAAAAACAATGTATTTATTAAGAAGTTCATCGGGAGAGACAAAGGATTGTTTGGCAGTCTTCTATTTGAAATGCACATTTTTGTTGCTTTACTTGGTCCGCTGTGCTTTAATGTGAGGCTGTTGTGATCTCATTATCCAGTTCTTTGAACACAACAAAAATCAATTTACTTTCCAGGATTTTGGAGAACTCATTCATGGGTTTCCCCTAAAAAAACAAAAGGTCAATCATGAAACCATACTTAGGGAAAAGCACAGCAGTAATAGATTAGATGTGTAGTAGAATGTATGTGGACTCACAGTTGTTGCAAATGTTTCAGTGATCTAAAATACAGAGAAACACTCATCCAATCAAAGGGACATTAAGAAGTAATTTCCCTGTGCGCAGAAGATCAACTCTATGAGATTTGCCTTGAGTACAAGAGGAAATGATAATCAATGTCTCTGTTAAAATATAAATCGTTATATGGGGATTTCAAAAGATGAAGCAAGCATCTAATAGCATTAAGATGAATCATAAGATGTTGAGGATCAGAAGATGCTGCATAGTGAATGCACAGGCTTTTTCTATGTTGTTGCCATGGAGATGTTCCTTGAACACCGTTCTTCGCCTGTATATTGATTAGTTGCCTTATCGGTGCCCTTGTTGCAATGTGAATAGGACAGTTTTTCTTGCACCATTCTATAATTCTTGCTGCATAATTCAATTGTAAAGAATATTGTTGCATATAATCATGGTTTAAGAATACTATACAGCTGGCTGACTATCAGTGTTGTTTTGGCAAGCTCAGGGCTGCAGAGAGAAATGCACTTCTGATAGGTCAAAAAGTATAGCTACTATCAGAACATGAGGAGGGCAGTAATTACTTTTTCTTCATTGTGTTGATTGACTGTTGATTGTGCTGTATTTCTCGAAGATAAAAGGGATTGGAATACACAGTGAGCGGCTATTTACATGGAACACATTTTTGCATTTAAAAACATGAGACAGAGCAGTGGAATGGTATAGAGGCACGTTATTTTAAAGTTGAACTCAAGCACTGTGTCTTAACCCTTTGATGCATAACATGGGTCAAAAATGACCCGGCTAAGTTTTTATTTTCTATATCTTTGCAAGAAATTAATTTAATCATTCAGTATTCCAGGTATTCCTCAATTAACTTGTTTTTGATCATAAAAAATCATCATTTTAATTTTTTCTTTCTTACTTTTTTAATAAAAATCATTTTTGTATCACTACCCTTCTAATGCGCAACATGGGTCAAAAACGGTTTGTGTCATTTTTTCTATCTTACTTTATAAACAAACACAGTTTTTGTTTGTCTACATCAATTTTACACACATGGGTCAAAAATGACCCGTATTCATTTCCTATGGTATTTCAGTCAAGACTGAGTGTTTATTTGCTGAATCTTTGAAAGAAATGTATTTTGTCATTTATTTATTCCAGGTATTCCTTAAATATCTTGTTTTTGATTTTCTACAAATAATTATGTTTATTTTTTCTTTCTTACTTTATAAACAAACACAGTTTCTACATCAATTTTACACACATGGGTCAAAAATGACCCATATAGAAATCTTTAATATTTGCAAATTTTTGCAAGTAGGAACATATTTACTGCAGACAACTGTTCATCTGCCACACATTTCACATCTTAACAAGGCTACTTTTGTATATTTGATGGATGTAAGTCTTATTATATTTAATATATTAGGCTATATATTTCATAATTTTAAATTTTTTGTCATAATGCAATTGGTCACCCTTTAGGTCTGTCAGTGTTCCTAAAAAGTAACATTTTGGACGTATACAACATGGGTCTAAAGTGACCTGAATGAGTTATTACTTTCTATATCGCATATATTACAATAAATTAATTTTATCATTCATTATTCAATCTATTACTCAATAAACAAATCCTTATTTTAATTTTTCCTTTCTTTTTGAATGATTTTTTGTGTGTGTGTGTGTGTGTGTGTGTGTGTGTGTGTGTGTGTGTGTGTGTGTGTGTGTGTGTGTGTGTGTGTGTGTGTCATTACCATTCTAAAGTATACTTCACTTTTGTATGCGTATGTGAGGATCAGCATACAGATTTTTGTAACTTTTTATAATTTCCGCCGGATTTCTGTAACTTCTGTAACATTTAAATTGCGTTTGTGCGCAAAGTATACTTTCAGCTTTTTTTACAGTGATGTCATCATCCACCTCAGTTCTGTTGAGGACCAGCCATTAACACTCTAGATAAAGAAAATCAAAAGCACTGTTGATCGATTCACTTATTATATATTTTCACTGTTGGACAGAAACCTTGTTCAAAACTGTTACATTTCAGGAACACTGATAGATGTAAAAAGTGTCCAGTAGCATTGGTTTATGACAAAAAATACAAATTATGAAATATAATATAACCTATTATATGAAATATAATATGACTTTCATCCATCAAATATACAAAAGCAGCCATGTTGAGAGGTGAAATGTGTGGTGGATGAATAGTTGTCTGCAGTAAATATGTTCCTACTTGTGAAAATTTGCAAAGGTTTCTATATGGGTCATTTTTGACCCATGTGTGTAAAATTGATGTAGAAATACAAAAGCTGTGTTTGTGTATAAAAAAGAAAGAAAAAATAAACACAATGATTTGTTAAAATCAAAAACAAGATATTTAAGGAATACCTGGAATAAATAAATGATAAAATACATTTCTTTCAAAGATTCAGCGAAGAAACACTCAGTCATGACTGAAATACCATAGAAAATGAATACGGGTCATTTTTGACCCATGTGTGTAAAATTGATGTAGACAAACAAAAACTGTGTTTGTATATAAAGTAAGAAAGAAAAAAATGAACATAATGATTTTTGTCAATCAAAAACAAGATATTTAAGGAATACCTGGAAGAAATAAATGACAAAATAAATTTCTTTCAAAGATTCAGCAAATAAACACTCAGTCTTGACTGAAATACCATAGAAAATTAATACGGGTCATTTTTGACCCATGTGTGTAAAATTGATGTAGACACACAAAAACTGTGTTTGTTTATAAAGTAAGAAAGAAAAAATGAACATAATGATTTTTGTCAATCAAAAACAAGATATTTAAGGAATACCTGAATAAATGAATGATAAAATACATTTCTTTCAAAGATTCAGCGAAGAAACACTCAGTCATGACTGAAATACCATAGAAAATGAATACGGGTCATTTTTGACCCATGTGTGTAAAATTGATGTAGACAAACAAAAACTGTGTTTGTATATAAAGTAAGAAAGAAAAAAATGAACATAATGATTTTTGTCAATCAAAAACAAGATATTTAAGGAATACCTGGAAGAAATAAATGACAAAATAAATTTCTTTCAAAGATTCAGCAAATAAACACTCAGTCTTGACTGAAATACCATAGAAAATTAATACGGGTCATTTTTGACCCATGTGTGTAAAATTGATGTAGACACACAAAAACTGTGTTTGTTTATAAAGTAAGAAAGAAAAAATGAACATAATGATTTTTGTCAATCAAAAACAAGATATTTAAGGAATACCTGAATAAATGAATGATAAAATACATGTCTTTTAAAGATTCAGCAAAGAAACACTCAACCGTTATTGAAATTATATAGGAAATGAATACGGGTCATTTTTGACCCATGTTATGCATTAGAAAGGGTTTTAATAGCTTGTGCATCAAAGGGTTAAGAATGCCATGTAATGCACAAGATGCTGCAAAAGATGCAAGATGCAAACACAATGGTCAGACATGTACTTCTAGCACGTTTACATTGAAAACAATGTAGTGCACTTGAATTAAAAAACGTGAGAAGCCCTAACCAAATCTTGAACATTGGGGTGACCAATTTTTTCTTATAAAGCATAAAGAAATAGAACAGTGAAGGAAATTCTGGGTCTAATTCTAGTTGAGAAATAATAATTTTGAATTATTTGCAAATAATATTTGCATTAAAATATGCATACATGCACTTTTATTTCTATGCCTAAAGCCCTGGGTATATTTTTTTACACGTATGCGCACAGTCAAAAGTACAGCCTTGCAAAGTATACTTCTTTGACTCGACGCATGCACAGATGTTCGACGCATGTGTTTTGAGCAATCAATCGCCATGAGTTACAACCCATGTAAACATCTTTGCTAGAGTTGTACAAATGAGAGTACTTTCTAACCTCTTTGCACAAGCTCTCGTCTATGTAGAACTTAATTGTCCCCCTCAATGTCTATGGTGGATACAGCTCTGTTGCGTATTAGAATGCAATGTCATGCGTGAGATGCTGCAAAAGTCACGAGATGTTAGCGCAATATAGAGCATGTTCATAGAAAAACAATAGAAAAGAAGTGCAGTGGAATGTAAAAACCCCTAAATGCCCGTTCACAACAAAGACGATAAAAAACGTTCTGAATATAAAAGAATAGCAGTCCACGACACAATTAAAGGTACAGAGAAACGATACTATCTTTGGAATCAGTTTTGAGAACTTTTTTTTCCAGCTGATGAACGATAAGAACAATGACAGCCAATCAGAATCCATCCAATATGTGGTTTTTCTTTTGGTTCCCCTTTTAATGGTCGCTATAACCCCTTTATCTTGTCACCTTTGTAATTACTTGGACTATTGTATGTAGCTATTCATGAAAAAGGTGTTTGTTTTTTGGGATGAAAGGGATGACTTTACCATCAAAGGAGTAGAGGAGCTAAATAACAATTAGACATTCAACCTGAATTATCATAGTAAAACAAAATGCGTTCACTTATTGATGACTTATTTACTTTTCATACCCTTGGGCGACATGCACAGCAGATTCCGCCAGTCGTTGCCTGAGTAGCATATGTAGTGGCAGAGGCATCAAGATAGGGGTGTGATCCTTTTGGGTAAGGGCGTTTTTGTTTTGCTGATTTCAAATATCAACAGAAATCGCTTACTGCACCTTTAAAGCTGCAGATGACAAAACTGCAGCAGGCTCATAATGAATAGAACAATATTGTGCACTGGTGTGGATGCTATTATATTTATCATTATAGTTATATCTTTATAGTTATAATCCTACTAAAAATAATGTTTTTCACACTTGTCCTGCCTTCAAACTCTGCTCTCAGACATTCCAGAGATCATATTAACCCTGAAAATCGTTTTGTGAACATTTGTGATTCCGTGTGACACAGTCCACTTACTAATTAGCCAGTAATTGACCTTAGTCTCACAATAGTGCCCCCATTACTTGGGCCCCACATCAGGGACAGGGGGTGTTAAGGGCTACAGACGAGATCTGCACTGGCAGAGGAGGCCCTGGCATTTGGATAATTGCTGTCAAATCTAATTAAAGTTTCTCGTTTGGACGATGTAGAACCACACAGGGGATTTTGCAACTATTTCAGCTCTATTGCCCACTTAAACACTTACACAAAGTAGGTTTGTTTGTGTGGTGTATTCTTTGAATTTCCTTGATCAGAGGAAATAGTCGAGGAAAATGCATTGCATTGGAATGAATCCAATTGTTATAATGGACAACAGTAGGTCCATTTGAGGGCTGAATCCAGCATGCTTGCTTTTCTAATTGGCCATCACCATCCATATGAATAAGAGAAGTAAAGTGATTATATGTGCATTAAAGTTTCCTTTCTGAGCAGCTTAGAGTTTATTGAGATACATGGACCCTTGACTTGACAACACTGACTAAAAGTCTCACAAAAGAAGAAGAAAAAAAGTCTGGGAATTTGAGATTCTACTGAAAAGGTCAGGAAATGAATTTTGATTGACTGAAAGGGAAGCAACTCTGTGGTTGTCTATTTACATAGTACAATTGGATTAACAACTACAGACAGCCCTGCTGAAAAAAACAGCGTATGCTGGTTAGGTATGTTTTGAAGCATGGAAGCTGGTTTGAGTTGGTTTAAGCTGGCCAAGTGCTGGTCCTAAGCAACTAGTTCCAGCTCAGGACCAGCTTAAACCAGTTCAAACCAGCTGCCATGCTTCAAAACATACCTAACCAGCATATGCTAGTTTTTTCAACAGGGAGCTGGCACCACACACTCTTAACAATAATATTACAGGAATTTCCATTCACCTGAAATGTAATGAAGTAATTAGTAGGTAGAATTATGGGACTCAGACAATGATTTCTGTGTAATTGTGTGAAGTGCTTAAAAAGGTTAAAGCACAATTGTGCCAATAAGACTAATAGAAACACTGTAGCTCTCTATCATAGAAATGAACTCTTCCTGTTAATGATTGTTTTAATCAAGAGCCATTCGTGAAATACTAAAACCATATAACTGTTAACATTAATTTTACCAGTCTAAACATTCACACCTACACATTTTCCATTAAGTCAAAAAGAGTGTGGTGTGCATTATTTTAATAGAAACCAATGACCAGGAATGTGGTAATTAAGAAACTGATGAGTGTGAATGTGACAGAGCCTAGAAGACACAAATAAAGCATCTAACGACACAACGTGTCATCTGTATCGCTTACTGCATGTTCCTGTGGACACGGACATGACCTCTTGCCATCAGAAAATTGTTGCCATTAACAATGTGTTGCCCTGAGCAACACTGGCAAGTGAACACGGGCCATTTATCTAGTCTCTAGAGACAATGCAGCAATGAGATGTGCTAAGTCGTGTGTTACAAAAGCGAGGACATGACAAGTGGCTTTGTTACAGAGTCAGGAGTGAATATAGAGACATATGCATATTAGACATTAAAGGGATAGTTCACCCAAAAATGAAAACTTGATGTTTATCTGCTTACCCCCAGCGCACCCAAGATGTAGATGACTTTGTTTCTTCAGTAGAACACAAATGATGATTTTTTAACTCCAACCGTTGCCTTCTGTCAGCAGTATAATGCAAGTCAGTGGGAACTTTGTCTATAAGAGTAAAAAAAAACGTGCAAAGACAAATCCAAATTAAAACCGTTCTGACCTCACTAACAGGATGTTAAGGCAGTTGGACATAGAGGAGTTTTAGAGTTATATAAATACTGTTCGGTTTCTCGCACAAACCAAACGTTTCATGTCTTAGGACATCAATGTGTCGTCACGTGCCGCAGGGTTTAATTTGGATTTGTCTGTGCACAGTTTTCTTACTCTTATAGACAAAGTTCCCACTGACTTCCATTATACAACTGACAGACCACAACGGTTGGAGTTAAAAATCATCATTTGTGTTCTACTGAAGAAACAAAGTCACCTACATCTTGGATGTCCTGGGGGTAAGCAGTTAAACATCAAATTTTCATTTTTGGGTGAACTATCCCTTTAATATTATACAAATTCAATAATTAAAGTTAGTTCACCCAAAAACGAAAATTCTGTCATTGATTACTCACCCTCATGTCGTTTCACACCCGTAAGACCTTCGTTCATCTTTGGAACAAAAATTAAGATATTTTTGATGAAATCCAATGGCTCAGTGAGGCCTCCATTGCCAGCAAGACAATTAACACTTTCAATGTCTAGAAAGCTACTAAATACATATTTAAATCAGTTCATGTGACTACAGTGGTTCAACCTTAAAGTTATGAAGCGACAACAATACTTTTTGTGTGCCAAAAAACAAAATAATGACTTTATTCAACAATATCTTGTGATGGGCGATTTCAAAACACTGCTTCATGAAGCTTCGAAGCTTTACAAATCTTTTGTTTCGAATCAGTGGTTCGGAGCGTGTATCAAACTGCCAAAGTCACGTGATTTCAGTAAATGAGGCTTCGTTATGTCATAAGTGTTTCGAAATTTCAATGATTCACCACTGGGGGCGTGACTTTGGCAGTTTGATACATGTTCTAAATGACTGATTCGAAACAAAACATTTGTAAAGCTTCAAAGCTTCATAAAGCAGTGTTTTAAAATCACCCATCACAATATATTGTTGAATAAAGTCAGTATATTGTTTTTTGGTGCATAAACGCTTCATAACATTAAGGTTGAACCACTGTAGTCACTTGAATTGTTTTAAATACGCCTTAGCTTTCTGGGCATTGAAAGTGTTAATTGTCTTGCTGGCAATGCAGGCCTTACTGAGCCATCGGATTTCATCAAAAATATCTTAATTTGTGTTCCAAAGATGAACAAAGGTCTTACGGGTGTGAAACGACATGAGGGTGAGTACTTAATGACATAATTTTCATTTTTGGGTGAACTAACCATTTAATGTCTACAAATTAAGATGTTTAATATCCAGTTGAATTTAGCCTATGTATTTCTTTTTCATAATTTGAACTAAGAATAGGTGAGGAACTAATTAGTAACTATGGAAACTAATAATGACCAGGAATGCAGGCAAAACGGGAACAGGGAAAATGAATCATTCTGTAGTATTTTGGTTTTGTGGGGCTGTAAACATTTATGACATAGCCATGCACACTTACTGGACCATCTTACATTGTGTTTAATGCTGGGGTGGACTCTAGCCTACAAGCCTCAGAGGACCATGTTAACATGAATATAGTCATATATATTTCATACAAACAGATAAGCTATACTTGACATAAGACTTGTTTAGAAAACTTGTTTAGAAAATGGCAGGAGAAAATGTATTCTGAGTCCTTATGTCAGGACAGCTTAAATCTTTAAAATGCAGCTCACACTTAAGCTTACCGCAAAATTGAAAGAAGAAATGGAGTATCGCAGGTAACACTAGAGGTGTGAAGAGAATGGGATGGAAATAATATAAAGTGATGAAAAGGGAAAGAAAATTAAAGGGTAGAAAGGAATGCTCAACAGACACACACACGCTGTGACAGTGATGTGAAGTTACTGCTCAGGCTCATTGTGAATTGTGTTGGTCATGCCTCATAATTCACTTCAGCCTGTCTAAAGCTCAGCAGAGTCAGAGGCAGCTTAATAGATGCAGGGCAGCAAGGAAGGCACCATTCATCTTCCCATATTACCAATGAGAATGTTGCACTTACACGTCCTCTCCCTTCTCCAGCCCTGCTCAACAAATGTAGGTCTTGTCTTATAGTATATAGGTATAATAATAACAGAGCAAAAACATGTGACTACAATGAAAATGCTGACTGCACCAAACAGTATTCTGTAAAAAAAAATAAGTAAAAGGTTAAGTAAACATTAAATTACTGCATTTATTTTCTTTTGTTTTATTATTTAATTTTATTATAGTGTTTTGTTTTATTTCCCTGCAACCCTGCATTAGACAGAATATTTAGGGCCAAAGCCCTAAAGAGGCGAAGGGCCCCATCATTTTTTTTTTATTATTATTTTTTTTTTTACTTTTGGGCACTTTTAGGTCCTTAACATGCTCAAAAACTTTTGAAACTTTGCACACACTTTGGAACCGTCAGCCATCAGGGCTGGGCACAAGTTATCATGGGGGGGGTTCTGTGGCACATCATTTTATATGGTTGTATTTGAGGGGCTCTGTAGCACACCTATTTTCACCTACTGTAACAAATTCATACAGTTATAGATATCATCAGGCTGAACAACTTTTACACTCTAAGTCATATGCCAGCCCAACAGGAAGTTGGCTATTATGGGTGTTTGAAAATCACATGCTCTGGAATTTGAAATACTTCTCCTCTACTTCATCCAATCGCAACCAAACTCAGTCAGCATGAAGTCAAGACATTAAAGATGCTAAATTGCAAGCAGATTTTTGATATCTTGAACTATTTGGTCGTGGCGAGGCAACAAATTTAAGGCAAAAAAAAAAAGAGAAACAGGAAGTCTGTTATAATGTGTGCATACATTGACTGATTTTGATGAAACAGCTGTGTGTTTGTTGTAGGAGGCCGATCACATGAATGTGACTATTCGGTTGTTAAGTCTGACGTCACACGGCAGCTCTTCCGGGTCCCTAACGCTCTATCTCATACCACAAGAAAACAATAAATGGTGCTAATATACACACACGATGTGGTGTAATACTACAAAAAAAAAATTATAATTATAACCTTTATCTCCATACCAAAATTCCAGATGGCCAGACAATGATTCATCTTTTATAAATCGTTAAAATATTAATATCTGTGAAGCTGTGAGCACGGAGACTGTTGTGTAGACTGTAAGTATTTAAAATGTTGAAGTTTTTAAAATGATTGATGTTTAAAATGAATAAATAGCGCTCATTAATGGCCTTCGATGGCATTCTCAAGTGAAACAAGTCGAGGCTTGGACCCGGAAACGGCGTTCCTTACGTCACGACTTAACAAGTGGATTGTGAGTCAAAGTCATAGCGCAGAAAGTGCGTCACTTTCAAAATGCTTTGAAATCAGCCTCTTATTTTTACCCAATTTGCTTCAATCTTCAAGAATAATGTCAAGACACTGCAGATGTATACCTGTGTAAGGATTCTTGATATCTTAAATACTGTTGTCATGGCAACATGTCAAACTTTAATATTCTTTTTGGGTGTTTTTGAGACTTTTAGCATACTTAGCATACAACACACATCAGAGTTGTCAGCTAGAAGACATGGGCAAAGCCTTAAAATTGGGAATGGAGGATGGGCTCTATAGCGCCATCTTTTTGTCTAAAGTTGGGTGTTAGTTTTACCTAGAGTCACCAAACTTGGTACATATATTGTTCTTATCGAGACAGACAACTTTCTAATTTACAGACAACATTAGCTCCGACCAACAGGAAGTCAGCTATTTTTGTTTGAATGTGGATTTTTTTTAACCAAGCTTTAAATTTTTAACTACTGTTTCTAAGGCCATCATACAATTCACAACAAACTTTCTCAACATGACGCCAATATCTTGAAGATGCTAAATTGTGAATAGATATTGGATATCTTAAACAGTGTTGCCATGGCAAGGGATTAAAGTGATGACAAAAAAACATTTTGTAAATAATTAATTATACACCATTAATTTTTTTTATCAAATAATACAAATATTAAAACAAACACATTTTATTCAATTTTTTCATTAAAGCAGCATTTGTAAATTAAACAGTGCCTAATCTGGTTTAAGTAAATAAATAAATAAACTCAAATGTCATACAGATTATAACCACTAAATGGCAGGATATGTAATTTTTAAAGTTGAGAAAACTTGGTGAGAACACGGTTTTCAGGTAAAAACTTTTATGAGGTATTGCATTTGGGTGTAGACATCATATTTGATTATTTAGACATTATCAAAGACTAATTTCTCTCACAGTATAGGTTTTTTTGTTGTTGTAGTTGTTGAACCTTCTGACTTAAAGGGGTGGTATAATGCCACCCCTTAAATATTTAAAATAAGTCTTTGATGTCCCCAGAGTGTGTATGTGAAGTTTTAGCTCAAAATACCCTACAGATCATTTTTTATAGCATGTTATATTAGTCACTTTTTGAGGGTGTCCCTTTAATGCAAATGAGCGACTGCTCTCAAAAGGGGGTGGAGTTTCAGGAGCTCGTGTTAGCATTAGCAGCTCTGATTAATGTTACTTCACTTAAAATGTCAGAAACTGTTCAGCCTTTTATGTTCAAATGGAGTTGGACAATGATGGAGAGACTCAAGATGAAGTGACAACATGTAGAATGCAACAGGACCCTTCAGAACGGTTAGTTGATGAATTTATGTAGCTGATGTGGAGTTAACTTAAGGTCACTGATTAGCATATTCTGTCATGATAATCTATTTCACTCCTGTGGGAACAAGATGCTTATAGAGCCAGAGAATATATGTTGCATGAAAAAAGAACAGGTATAAATGAGGTTATAACTTGTCATTTTGTTACCTTGCTTTTACAACATGCTATTGTATTTGTGTTACATACCCTGTGTCTCAATCAGCTCCCTAGTTCAGTAGTCAGGGTACTGACCAGGGAGTCGGCCATTTTAAGGGCTGTCTCAATCGCAGAATCCTTTCAGGGCACTGAAACGTTCACTCCCTGAAAAGTCCCACAATGCACCGTGAAAACCAGGGAGCATCGATGCTCACTATGCTCCCTTAACGGAAGTTCTGAAGCACGAAACTTGAATCACTTGAGCCAACTCACTACACATAACGATACGCGATAGATGTTTTTAAAAATACAAACCGTTATTTTATTATATTTCAGCATAAACATACATCGCTCGACAGGTAATGAACATAATCTAGCTAACATTTATAATTTATTCATGGCTGAAATGTTGCACGTATATGTAACAAGCAAATAATTTACCATAATGTACTTTAAATAACATTACAAGTAATGTCAGAAAATATCAGCTCTGTTGTTGTTCATAAATACCAGTAGTGATGTTGTACAATGAGGACATTGTCACGTCGCCGGAAATAGAGTCATAAGTGTCCCAATGTGTTGTGAACCAGCATCTTTTACTGTCCTTACCAGTGCCCGAATTCGTGTACACGATATACTGATTCACAAGCTCGGGAGCTAGGGAACTGATTGAGACACACCCATACTCTAAGGCAGTAACATGGCATCACCTGCTTTGTTGCGTGTTCTTGGGGGCAGGGTTTATGTAAATTTTAGGGTTAGTGATATCACCAACCTGGGAAGAAGCTAGTCCTAGAGAGGCGCTGTCCTGCTGAGTTTAGCTCCAACCTTAATGAAACACACCTGAACAAGCTAATCAAGCTCTCGTTGTTTTGTTAGCATGTTGCTAATGTACTGTTAAATGTTACCATCGTTTCTTACTGTATTCACGGAGACAAGAGAGCCGTCGCTATTTTCATTTTTAAACACTTGCAGTCTGTATAAATCTCTCCAACAGTGTAGCATAAGCCCATTAGCCACGGAGCACTATCAAACTCATTCAGAATCAAATGTAAACATCCAAATAAATACTATACTCACATGATCCGATCCATGCATGCAGCATGCATGACGAACATTTTGTAAAGATCCATTTGAGGGTTATATTAGCTGTGTGAACTTTGTTTATGCACTGTTTTATAGTCGAGAGCTTGGGGGGGCAGGGAGCGCTAGATTTAAAGGGGGCACAGCCTGAACAATTGCATAGTTAATGATGCCCCAAAATAGGCAGTTAAAAAAATTAATAAAAAAAAAAATCTATGGGGTATTTTGAGCTGAAACTTCACAGACACATTCAGGGGACATCTTAGACTTATATTACATCTTGTGAAAGAACGTTCTAGGGCACCTTTAATTGCTGTGTGCTTTTGCCTGCATTACAGTATAAGAAATCCCTTAGGCCTTGAATTTTTCTATACATGTTTGAATAGCAAAATAAAGGCATAGAACCAGTTAATTTGTAGGGCACTGATAAAGATCAAAGATAGGTTAACTAGGTAGGTTAATAATTGGGTTAATAAAAATATAAAAAAAAACCTTGAGATAAATACTAGACTTCTGGACTAGACTTCTAACATTGCACTTATTTGAAAGTGACCTATGACATCCTATGACATGATATTCATCTACATTTAAGTGATCTCATGAATGTGGCTGTTGTGGCTTGGGGTCAAAGTGGCACCAGCTTGCTGCAGAAAATGTGGCATATTCAAACGACTTATAGTCTTTTTTACATTTACCCAGATGAAATGCCTATTGCCTTATGCACAGTTTCCCTTCAGCTACCGGGGTGAAGGTGGCGCCGGGGCTTGGGCCCGTCATCACTGCTTGCAGCTATATTTTTGTTTTGTTTTGTTTTCCTGCCATAACACCACATTGGAGAGGCAGTATAGATGGTTTTTTAATTGTTTTTTGTTTTATTTTGTTTGAAGTGATGTGTTCTGACACCGTGAGCCTATTCACATGGCAGGAAAAAAAAGATTCTTATGAAACGGCACAGTATCCATGAAATCTGGTCGCTATTACTGAGCTGTCACTGCTCAGTTCAGCTATGGTGTTTATAAAACACTGTCTAAATATTTTAGCTGGTGTGAGAGGAGGCTTATGGTTACCATTGAAAAATCTATGTGGGTTTACATTGGACATGTTATCTTAATTGTTCTACAGAAAGCTCAAATCAATCTCACTATTTGTGTATGTTTTTGCTACTCCTTTGACAGCTCGCACTGACAACCAGAGGTCATTAGGTCACTGTACCGTTGGTCGCTAGTAGTAACATAATTGATGGACTGTATAACTGGCCATAGCTTTTTCACAAATTAGAATTAGATGCATTTAGATGTGAGAAAAAAATAGCAGCAGATCATAATGCGTCATATTATTTCTGACCATTACTAATATGAATTTCCATTTATTTTTGTATTTTATTGCTGTATGTGGACAGACATACAGTATTATACTGTATACAGTGAAATCACTTAGTAACATTATCGTCTCCATTTTGTCTGCATTTAACTACAACATCAGATCACAGTGCCAGAGCTCCATTGATTTCATTTGCCTTATTAAGGTATGCATTTGCATAAAGTTTAACTTTTTTCAAATTTCTCATATTGCTTTTATTGCCCACATTGTATCTTATGTCAACAGAAATGGTCTATTAGGTAGTGCATATAAGGTAATCTAGTAAAAACACAAACCTCTTTTCATGTTAATGGGTTTTGTTGTATTTTGGGATTTCACCAGTCCTCAGAGACCTTTGCTAATTGAGGGTCTGATGTTTAGTGTACAGCGGGGCTAAAGGAACGCCATAAGAAAAATGTGCTTTTCACTACTCCCACAGTGTATGATTGCATAATATATTTTTTAAACTAATGAAGCAACAGATTTTGTGTGAAAATAAATCATAAAAGTGGTTTGTTTCTTTAAAAATCTTATAAATGTATGAGGTGCCAAGGTGGGCCTTTTACGCCACATAGGATAAAAGTGGGATAAAAGGTTACCCCACACTAAATTTGGTTACGACGACGAACTGCAGTCAGGTCAAGACCCCGATGAGGACGACGAGCATGTAGATGAGCTTCCCTGAGATGGTTTCTGACAGTTTGTGCAGAAATTCTTTGGTTATGCAAACCGATTGTTGCAGCAGCTGGTCTCAGACGATCTTGGAGGTGAAGATTCTGGATGTGGAGGTCCTGGGCTGGTATGGTTACACGTGGTCTGCGTTTGTGAGGCCAGTTGGATCTGGTGGACATTCCTCCAGTCAGCATTCCAATTGCATGCTCCCTCAAAACTTACGACATCTATGGCATTGTGCTATGTAATAAAACTGCACATTTTAGAGTGGCCTTTTATTGTGGCCAGCCTAAGGCACACATGTGCAATAGTCAAGCTGTCTAATCAGCATCTTGATATGCCACACCTGTGAGGTGGATGGATTATCTCGGCAAAGGAGAAGTGCTCACTAACACAGATTTAGACAGATTTGTGAACAATATTTGAGAGAAATAGGCCTTTTGTGCACATAGAAAAAGTCTTAGATCTTTGAGTTCAGCTCATGAAAAATGGGAGCAAAAACAAAAGTGTTGCGTTTATAATTTTGTTCAGTGTGTGTATATATATATATATATATGCGAAAATAATTACAGCCTTTGCCATGCCATAATCACACTAAGCCGAATCGCAATTTCAGTTCGATTTCGATTAATCGCGCATCCCTAATAAGCAGACATTAATGGTCATTATAACGTAGTTCAAACATAATTTATCATAACATTTGAGCCAATGGCATCACTTGGGGTCCTAATGGAGACCCGATTTCGAGGAGGACATGACTCTTCACCACACTGGCAAGAATAAAACAGGACAATCTCACGTACTGAAAATGTCAGAAAGTGTCAGTAGCAGTTCAGCCTTATGTTCTGACCAGAGTTGGACAATGATGGAGAGACTAAAAAAGAAGTGACAACATGTAGAATGCAACAGGACATTTCTGAATTGTTACTTGATGAATTTATGTAGTTGCTGTGGAATTAACTATCTTCATTTAGCAACGATTAGCATGTTCTGTCATGATAATCTATTAATCGCTGTGCTCATGTGGGAACTGTTGTAACTGTTGTTCTCACACACTACTGACACACATTGGTGTTCAAACACCTTACAAAAGTGAATTTTGCATAATAGATCCCTTTTAATATATGATATTTTCCATCTGAATCTAACCATATGTCATGTCAACAAATGGAAAAATCAACCAGCTATTTAACTCCGACAGCAGGAGTGCTTTTTACCCCAAATACCATACTTTTACAAATTATTTAAAAATCATTAATAAGACCTTTGTCTCAAAATATATTTAATAATTTTAGTGATTCTCATTTGCTACTTATATCTACAACATTTTTAACAACATCAAATATTCAATAAGATTAGCGCTGAATCAACTTTGCACTACTGTTCACGATTGCGTCAAGGACCAGCCAAATTTCCATGTGCATCGATTGGCATCTTGTGCATCTTGAAAAGTGTATGTTTTGGAAAGTGCTGTGGCAATTTTATGTGCTATCTAGTGGTTTTTATTGGAGAATAAAACCAAATGCGCCTTTTACCCTGGTGTGCCTTTAGCCTCATTGTACCCTAATACTTATTTTAGTTACTAATGGAGGAAGTTCAGTAATTACCTCAATTACCACAGAAAGGAGACACCAAACTCACATCATCAGAATATGTTTAGTTATGTTTAATAAGGAATGTACCAGTGACTCCCAATAGATAATTAAATCCTCAGTTTCAGTCTAACAATTAATTTTCTCTCTTTTCTAGAAAGCATATTTTATTCATCCCATGATAGTGCCTCTTCCCTCTTTATCTCTTTGTTCCTCTTTCAATGTCCTTGAAACCACTCATAATGCAGTAATGTCATTGACCACGTATAATCAGGGGAGAAGTGGTCTCTCATATACACAGCACATTAACTCCACTGAAAAGAGTATGGGAAGGAGAAGAAACAAGATGATTAGAAAGATTCTACTGGATGGGCAGAAATAAGGGGAGGGTGAATGAAAGAGGTGGGAGAGTAGTCTGTGGAATCCCATCTAATAAACACACACACAAACACAGTCTAATGAGGCAGCATCCGATGCGTGCCGGCTGGTTATGGGTCAACATCAGTTTGCATACATTCCACCAGTCTACACACTACATGAGTGCCCAAAAAGGCTAGAAATGAATAGCTCCATTTATGGTAAGACAAAGACATGAAGGACAACACTTACAGCCCTTTTATACCAGGGGCCCAATGCTGTTTAGAGTAATTGTTTGTTTGTTTGCATGCTACAATTAACGCCTCTCACTTGCTGCCTAAACTTCATGGTAAGTTTCTAGAATAATGGATATCAATGTTATTTACCAGGTAACAAGTAAAGAGGATTAAAGGTGCAGTATGTAGGATTTCTGTCCGCTAGAGGTCGCTAGAGGCCTGTTCAAAACGTAGCTTGATGATGCCAAGTTTGAGCGCGGAATCTTGGGACATGTGGTCTTCACCTCAACGGACGGTGCAAAAGAATAGGAATAGGACTCGGGAAGAAATCATGTTCATGGATGCGATTATTAACGTTATTGTAGTATGAAGCAGAGCAGGACCGAGTGTTGTTGGAGCTGAACGAGGCTGCTGGAGCGATTGCGCAACACACACCTCACGAGCAGTGGAACTTTTATTATGCCGCATTCGCCGGCGCCGCTTCCGCTTTTCCGGTCATGAGTATGAGGTAATGCACCTCTGTTTATCATATTAGATACATTTGCGTGTTGAAAATTATGTTATAAAGTTACTCTGTGCGTTCGCTCGGTGGCTGTTGTGAGACACTTGTTTGAGACACACTGCAGTAAGATCGATTTTAGAATATCATATTAAATGCTGGATGGCTTGTGTTGATAAATGGCATGCAATTCTTTTTAAAACGTATTGTATGATGGAGAAAATTCTGTATTACTGTTACTAAAAATAAAGCTGCATCTGATTATGCTATGTTAGCTGCTTGACAAAATAGTGTTTTTCTCTGAGGCATGGTAAAGCATGGTACTCACAAAAAATCAAGAAAATTAGATTTAAACAATAAGACTAAACGTGTTGAGCTATATAACAACAATTAGTTTTCTGTCTATAAATATATCAAAACACTTGTTCCCTTGTCTATTAAAATGTGTAATATATTAAAGTGTCTTTGGTGTTTCCATGGTTTCTACAAAACAAAACTGGAAACCGAGGGTTAACATGGGTATGACTCAATTGACAGGCGACTCTTCGCACATCCCGGAGCCTTGGTTAAAATTGCAATTTTCTCACGATTTACAAATAGTTGGAAACATTTGGGATATTGTAAGTACTCAAGTGAACAAAATATATAACACTGACCTAGTGGTTTTTTGATATTTTACTGCAAAAATCTTACATATTGCACCTTTAAGCACTAATTTGTGGGTAGGGAAATGCACAAAGGATAGAATTATACAAATGCAGATGAAGGTGTCAGAGATTAGCTGTTCATGCACATGCTCCAATGTCTTTAGAGGTAATATAAAGTAGACCATATAGAGTCCATAGATAAAGTGGCATTGAGGATATAGGGGAATTTTGCAATTTAAAAAGGAAAAAAACACAAATTTTGTTTGAAACATTGTGATCAGATGTAATGTGGGATGTTTCAGAAACAAGGGAGAGTCAGATCCAAATGCAACAAAAGACATTTGTTAACAAACATAACAAAAGTAATTTCCAGGCACATGGACACACAGGCAAAAACAGATTAGATCCAGACAGGAGGCAAAACAGTAAATCCCAAGGCAAGCAAACAGCCCTGAACACAACACACACATAAACATCCATAAAGGACAACACCAGACTAAATACACAGGATAACCAGGGGATAACAAGGGACAGGTGTGGGTAATGAACTGCTATAGAAACTAACAAGAGTAACTATGGAAACAAACAAGGCAGCTAAGAAAACAAACTAGGGAAGTGGAAGTGAACACCAGGAACAATATGCACAGAAAATACATATAAAAAAGCACAAAACAGGGGAAATGAGACAGGAATTTTATAGATGCTCCACAAACAGAAACATGAGTCCAGGAGGGTGGAGCTGAGGTGGACCAGGAAAGGGATGGAGGACTTGGAAGTGCTGAGAACACAGGATTTGGGACCACTGGACTAGGAAGCGCTGAGACCACCAGAAAAGCTTTCATTGCTGCTTTAACCGACATGCGTCCAAAACCTTTGCAATTGTCTTTGCTTCCCATACTGTGTTATTGGACGCTCCAGGACCACCAGGCTGGAATGCGCTGAGACCGCCGGTCTTGAGAGTTAATTTTGTACAACCATTGTTCATTTTTGTCAGGAAAGATTTTTGTTGTCGGAGAAAAAATAGACAAAGTTACAGGCAATATTGCATCTAAAATTTAACTTACTCAATAATAGTACCTTCTTGTTTAATGAGCAGTTGTATAAAAGCAGTGCTTACAAATGCTTATGTTATGTTGCTTAAATAGATAATGACATAAAATGTTCTGTATGGTATGAGTCCAACAATAATAGAAGCTTAAATTTACAATTTTGAAGCCAACCATTGGAATAAAACAATTTGTACTATTTTGAGTCAGTCCAAGTACTGGGGTTTTGCACAGCTTGTCACAGGCGTAGAGGACTCCTGCTCAGAGGCCATATGTACGGTTCTGGAGCATGGTAGAGTGCTCACTGTTGGTGGCACTGTTTGAAACATAACTGGATGAGGGGAGACCAAAGCATCATGAAATGATTGCCTATACTGTACTGACATCAGTATGTTCATACAGTATACCTCACCCTCAGTCACTCAATTGCTCATGCATAGATCACCATGGCAACTTCAGAAAAGTCTCGCCTGTCTCTCACCTGTCGGGAATGTGAATAGAAGGCTCTAAAATGGAGCACTCATCATGATATAGCTGTTACCAACCTCAGTCCCAGTAAGCATGAAAGCAACACATTTGATGTTCCCAGAGACTTTATAAGGAAAAGTCTAGTTTTTTAAATATCAATGCACTAATGTAGTTGAATTTACTTATATAAGCTTCTGTTTTGTTTGCTATAAACTATTAAGCTATTATCATAATAACTTAAATCTCTATAAAGTCAACATGAATTAAAAATTGATTCCATTTGCTATCCTAAGACATTTTCCTGGTCTTATTGGTGCATTATTCACTAGTGCATGTTATTCTAAAGAAAAAGACAAACTATTGAATATGATATAGATTTATCGAATTGAGCACTCCAACACATGTAATCCTGCTTTCAAAAAACAGCAGGAAAAACAGAAAAATCTCTGATCAAGTGTCTTGACTGGCAATCATGGTTGAAATGTAGAAACTATAAAGATCCTCAGGGGAGGAATTATGTGAAAGTGACTCCACATTTCGGTCTAGTTGAGATTTCCTCTGAGGTTGGTGTATTTGTGTAATTGCATTTGCACATGAACAAATGACTCCTTGCCCAAAGACATTTGAAAATTCAGTGTTGTGGTATAGATCATTCGTTATAACTACACTGTAAACCCGAATAAGTTGGCAAAACTCAAACAAATTGAGGTAACTGGTTACATCAAAATGAATAAATGTAAAGTTTAAGTAAGCAGAACTAGCATTTTAATTGTTCTTAAATTGAAATATTTGAGTAAACTAATTTAACATTTAACTTAAAATTATTATGTAATCTCAAGATTTTTATTAGTGCAACTTGGCTAGCTTTAACTAGATAATACAGAAAATGCTAACTTGCTAATATGCTAACATGTTAGCAATAGCATGGTATAGCACTTGCTGAAAGCGGTATGCATCACTTGTCATTCTCCAAAAACCCATATTAACAGAACATCTTCTAAATTACTATAACAAAACATTAATAACTTCTAAATATCACACTTAAGATGAATCTTGCACAAAAAAAAACAAAAAAAACAAAACACATTTAACACTTAATTTTAGCATTTAACAGCCTAGTTTCAGTTAAACTTAAGTTTGTCTAAATTAAAAGAAATGAGTTCATAAAACTTAAAGCAATGGAAAAGCTCAGTTTACTTAACATATATCAGTTCTGTGAACTCAAAAGAAAAAGAAAGTGCTAAATACTCATAAAAGTTAATTTGACTAAACTAGTCTGTTTAATTTAAGTGTGTCCTACTAAAACCAATTAATTATTTTGATCATTACGGTTTACAGTGAACAAAATCAAATAAAGGACACATTGAAATTAACATAAACTAATAAATGCTTTATAAGTATTTTTAACTGCACTAATGTAGTTAAATAATGTTAACAAACTGAACCTTAAAGACCTTATGCGCCAGAAACAAGCATGCATCCATCTGTAGAATTTTGCGGTAGCTCTGTATATTTCTATGGCATAGCTGTCGAAGAGCAATTAGCTGGTGAAGTGGATTAACTTATTGTGAAGTTAATGAAAGTTATCATGAGCATTGCAATGTTTTAAGCGGATTTCATAACAAATGTCAGTAGACCGGGGAGATTTTAGAATGAGTGATTCATTCATATTCATTCCGTAAGATTTTACCTTCATGCTGCTTTGGAAATAAACTAAATACAAACCGGAAGACAGAACACAACACAACGAGCGCAACTCTGAAACGGGGCGGGGCTATCTATATTGTAAAGTTTTACAGTTTTTTATTTCTGTTAACATTTATTTTATTTCAACTAACATTTTTTTATTGTTTTAGTTTTAGTTAACTATAATAACTCTGTTGTGAACATGGCACAATATAATCAGCCATACTGAATATGCACATACTGTATAGGCCTACCATAAGTAAAAAAAAAAAAAAAAAGTCATGACATATGCAAATACATTTGTTAAAGGTACAATTTGTGATATTTTTTTCCGCTAGAGGTCGCTAGAAGCCTATTCAAAACAAAGGCGTAGTTTGATGACGCCAAGTTTTAGAGCGGAAACTTGGGACATGTGGTCTCCATCTCAATGGACGGTGCAAAAGAATAGGGATTGGAGTCTGGAGGAACTCATGTTCGTGGATGCGATTATTAACGTTACTGTAGTATGAAGCAGAGCAGGACCGAGTGTTGCGGGAGCTGAACGAGGAGCTGGAGCGATTGATCAACACACGCCTCACGAGCAGCGGGACTTTTATTATGACACAGTCGCCGGCGCCGCTTCCGCTTTTCCGGTCATGAGTTTACGGGAGCTGTCCTTGACACAACCAGCGGCAGATGGTAAACAGTAATTATGTTCCATAAATAAGTAACACAATCCACCATAAAACGTGCAAGAAGTAAATAAGGAACTGCTTGAAGCGAGCTAGTGGTTTGCTGGACGCTAGACACTACTTCCGCATTTGTCCACGGCACTGTTGTCATGTGGTTTCTACGTCAGTAAAGGCGGTAACAAAGGTAACTGACGTCATTGACAGGCGACTGCACTGCCCCGTGTCACTGTTTAGAATGGGAATTTTCTCATGATTTACAAGTAGTTGAAAACATTAGAGATATTGTTAGTAATCAGCTGGACAAAATATATAACACTAGCCTAGTGGTTTTTGGATATTTTACTGCAAAAATTGTACATATTGTACCTTTAAAGGTGCTACAGAGGATGTTTTGTTTTATACATTTTTGCAAAATTACTTGAAACTGTCTTTACTAACTGATACAAGACTATTTATTAGGTGCACTGAAAGGAATAATATTAATATACATCATCTGTGCATGAGGTAGGGCCTTAAAAACATCAGCCAATTGTTTACGCGATCAACGCGTAAACGATTGGCCCTCTGGCTTGTCAATCACTGCCATGAGGTTACTTGTGCGAGACGTGCACGGCTGCGCGCTCCAGTAACTTTCCACACTCCACCAGCGCCGTATGCAATGTTTTTGTCAGGAGACAGGAGTAACAACTGCAGATTATGAGTTACCTGCGGTGAGTCAGACATAATGAATCCACTGACAAGACGCAGCGAATGCCGGTGGTAAACAAACACTCGTACACGAGTTTTGGGAGGTGTTCCCTCGAAATTAGCTGTGAAGGAGGGGGGTTGTTCTTACGCATGCACTCATTTCAAAAACTCAGTTACAGTCTTTGGTTTCTCAGTCGACGAAAAGATCCTCTTTAGCGCCTTTAAGGCTTGCTGGTCCTATGAGACAGCAAAGTTAAGAGAGCAAATGCAGTAAACACCTATTCTGCTTTTAGCCACAGTGTCAGTGTGGCAGCATTTTGCCCTTCGACCTGCGTCTCCAAGGTGCCCCTCTCAAAACTGCCAGTCACTAGCAAGAGAAGCCAGGCAGGGCACTGTAGCGGTCAGACCCCCTCCCTCACCAGCAGCTGATCGTCTGTCAGCCAGCAGCATGCTAAAATGCAAGTGCAAGAGAGCGCGAGGAAGGGAGAGAGAGGAAGATCAAAGAGATATTAGAGGTCCTGATGAATTCCACCCCACAACCACAAAAAAAAGACACTGTATTTCAAACATATGCAAAACCAATGCATGCAATGAATGTTTGATTTTTATTTTTTGCGTCAAACGCTAAATATTGCTGTAGGCCTACCTTATAGCTAAAGAAAAATTTAAATTATTTAAAAAAAAATGCAGAACTCATTAAGCTACTATATAAACTACAATATAATGAATGCATATAATGCAGACTCTAACAAAGAATTTTCACTATCCTTTATTTGATTTTGTTAAAACCAAAACAAACATATTTTCTCCAAATAACATCATCAGGGTTAGCATTATTTAGTTTTTCTTTTTTAAAAATAGTGGGTTATTTTATTTATTCATTTGATTTGATTTGACTTTAATATAATGGGTGAATTGGTGTTCAAGAAATACATTAGGATAATGTGAAGACATGCTGCCCTCTTGTGTTACTTTGGGAAATATTTGACTCCTGGTAACAGAAATGTTAAAACTGAAATTTTGCCTGTTAGTTAAAATACTTTATTATATCATCATATCCCAGCTTAATAAGCAAACACAGTCACAATTATTTATTAATTGAAACTTTTGGTGATAATATTGGCTCCAGTTTATGTATGTATGTTTGTATATATCCTATGTATGCATTTATTTACGTTTGGTGATTTTATTCGCTCTGATTTTTATTTATTTATTTACTTACATACTTTCTTCAAATCCAGTTTCCACCTGTACATAGTAAACCAACCAAGTATAGCATAGAAATGTACTTCTATGTCAGTTCCTTCAAGGCCTGGAGCATGTACACTAAAAGTCTGTTTGTGATGGGCCAGACAAAAACCAGGACATGCGATCCTTGAGGTGACAGCTCCAGGAACATTACTTGAGATGACATTTTCACTTCACTTCCCCTTTGCCTGGAGCTGCTCTGGAGAACAGTGTCTATGATGGTGACAATGTGTAAAACATGCCTGAAATCCCACTGTACTGAAACAAAAGGTCCTATACAGGGACACACTACTGCCATTTTGTAAAAAAATAAAATAAATAAATAATAAAAATACAGAATTGTCTTTTGAGCACACTTTACAGGGATGCCATTCTATCTGGACATTTAACCTATTGTCATCTTGGATTGCAAGGTATTTTTCTGTTTTGTGTGCATTATTTTACATCGTCTACTCTGTACAGAGAAATGCTCAGCATTTGCGTGTAGAAGTTCTGAAATATCAATATATAGGATAAATTAGTCAACATTAGTTAGCACATTAGGTATTCTGAACTACCATTGACCATTTTTCACAACATTTATTATCTTGGTTAATTATCATTTATAAATATACTAAAGTTCATTGTTAATTGATCTGGATGGAGCCTCCGCAGCATCTAGCCTGTTGAGTTAGCATCATTTACTGAGCAGTGAAGGGAAAAGTGCTCACCCCTGAAGTGCTGTCTGCTGTTAAGCCAGATCTCCAGACAGGCAGGGGGCATGTCTGAGTGAGAGGACAGAAGGTTAGAGGTGGGGGAGTAGGAATGAATTATTCTAAATAGCTACCCATGCTGGGAGAATCTCAGTTTCGATGCTAATCTTACTACATACTGTACTGTCACATTAGGTTTCGTGCATGCAGACATGGTGCCTCACAATGCTCTTGTGCCAGGTTTGACATCATTAATACCAAGCCACATTTGTGATCCATTGAGAAGAGATGCATTTTGTTGCAACTTAAAAGCTTTAAAAGACTTCAAATATAGTAAATGAGTTGTACGGACTACTTTATTTTTTGGAGCAGTATGAATCACTCCATTTTTATTGTTGTTAAGAGGTTTAGCCAAATATAATTTAAAAGTAAATTGTACAATTTGCATTTCTTTAATAAGTTCAAGGAGTTTAAAAATCTGAAAAGCATAAATTTGATCAGTTTGTCTAAAATGGCCATGTATAATCTTTGAACTGAAAACAGACTGAAGAACATATTAAAATGGATTTATTTATAATACAATTTCAAGTAATACATTTTGCAATGAAGTACACACAACTTTGTTTTGAAATGAGGAACATTTTAAAATGCATTGACATCACATGATAGTTCACAAGATAAATCATTATTTTGTTAGCATATTTTCAATTTCTATTTTTATTGTACATATACATTTCATTAGCCTCATAGCGTATTTGCCTAAGTCATTTTTTGGCCAAATTGTGATATCTGCCTTTGAAATATGATCTGGGCAATTATGCTATGAGGCTAACGATTTTTAAAATGTATTTACAGTAAAATTCTTAAATTGGCAATGTACTTTTGGAAATGCTTACATGTTCATGAAATACATTGAAATTGCTTACAATACATTAAAATGTCCTTTTAAAATGTTTATCATTTTAAATTATATTACCTAAAAGTATTTTAGCACACCGAAATGCACTTTTTTATGATGGTAAGACTGACATTAAACGTCAATAAAATAAATGTCTCAATGTCAACATTAAAAACATTAGCATTTTTTGATTCATGATTCATCTCTGTTATTCCTTATTTATCTTTTTATTGGTTTAAATAAATATTTTTTATGTCAATACTGCATTATAAAATAACTCTACAAATTCTACAAAAACATGTTCATTACCAGCTTGCCTGGCATCCTTTGCAGAAGACCTTCTGCAATTCTCACATGTTAATTTCACATGTTAATGAATCACTCAAAAATACTAATCAATTGTCATTATGCAATTAAAAACAGCTGACGTAAATATTCCTTAAAGACCTCTGACCCCTTATCTAAAGCTGATGATAACAAGCATATTATTCAACTGAAACCACACTTCCATATGCTATTAAAATCAGTTTTGTCCATGACTCACTATATAAAGCACAGTCACTGTTTTCTGTCTTCAAAAATATAGTGTGTATCTGATAACATCCACATTTGGAATGTGGAATGTTCAGCTGCCAGGATTTTGTTACTTGTCCAACAAATTGTCCATCTCCATCCAGGGAAGATCCCACTGGATTTCAGTCACATCCTGCTTGGTTTTAGGCATTTCCTGCTGGACTCTTTCCCTTCTAAATGCCCCATTTGGACAGACACACAATTTCTCCCTGAAAAGCATGCGTAAACATTGCAGATATTTGATACAGAGAGCAATGTGACACAAAAGTAGTCGATAATATTAATATCATAAACTAATTTAAAGAAACTACTGTACTAATTAGTACTTTACGAATTAGTAACTACTAATTCTCAAGGTTTGCAATGGCATAAGGGTGAATAAATATTGACACAATTTGCAACTGTTCCCTTACGGGTGTATCACCATTATTTGACCCAATCTCTTAAGTAAACAACTATTTTACGAGTCGGTGATCTGAGTTTGTATGGTTTGTATACTGAGTTTGTATGGTTTTATTTGTACGAAAATGTAGGAATTCATACAAATTCACCACCAACTTGCTAAAATAGTTACGAATTGCCACAAGAGTGTTGGTATAGCCTACCTGAAACCTGGAATAAGCAGCCAGAGCACAGGAAGAAGCACCAGAAGAACCAAGACGATACAGAGTCCTGTCAGCCAGACCAAAGATCCTGCATAACAGAATTTATTAGGATGGCTATAGCATAGAAATTTAAATCCAATCACAGATATTCTGGATCTCATACCTGTATATGGCTTTTCATCTTCTGAATCAGCTGTGGAGTTCTCTAAAGATACAAAGTGACTGAACTGATTCACAGTATGTAAACACAGTGACTAAAAGACATAAAGATCTCACACATCTAACTGAAAACCAGTATATATACACAGCCAGGATTTGTAACTGACTCACTCACTGGGTGAACTGTGCTCAAGGGTATCAGCATCTGTGAACAGAGATTATGTGTATAGATATATGCGTATATATACATCAAAGTGTATTGCTTTACAATATACTGAATTATCCTTTTATGATTTTAATGAGCATTTTAAATCACATTTCCTGAAAGCATACTTTCAGTATTTCTCAGTATTCACTTAGGTAATATTGACATTAAACAGTTTATCAAATGTCACAATACAATTGTAATGATATACGATTGTAATGTATCTCCCAGCTATTCATAAATCACATATTAATAAAAAAACTATTATCTTGAAATCAGTGATTTGAATCTATATTATTGCCACTGATGTTCTTACAGACCACGGTGATGTTGACGGTGTTGCTTGTCTTGTTTTCAGCAGTATTCTCACACCAGTAAAATCCACTGTTCTTATTGTCAATGTCAATGAAATGACATTCCTCAGGCCTGTCTATAGATTCTTTGCCATTCAACTGCAAACATCCAGATATATTTTTAGCTCCTTGATGCCTCCTCAGTATCCAGCCTGTTGAATTACCACCATTTACCGAGCAGCGAAGGGTGAAATTTCCCCCCGTGAGGTGTTGTCTGTTGTCAGGCCAGACTTCTAGAGAAGCGTCTGAGTGAGAATCTTTGACTGATTCATACTGATTCATACTTTCAAGTGCTCCATGTGTGAACAAGGAAGAAAGCAGCACTGAAAAGTTATATAATGCAACAACAATATGTTAACATTTGTTTCTCCATCTAAATGAATGTATTGTTGACTTTAAATTAATTCAGGCTTAGGACTTTTAGGATAAATATTGACAAAACAGATCAGTGACCTGAAACATTTAGATCTGATTCTTGAGTAGTCAAACAATTGAGCAATTGAGTCCATACAAGAGTTTATATTAAGAAGAAAAAGCTCACCTAAGTAACCAGCAGCTGACAGAAGTCTCATATTTTCCTTTAGCGCTAGGTCTTTTAGAAGAGAAAAAGTGTGCATGAGAGACATAATTTCAGTGCAACACCCAAGCAAACATTTAAAGGCATTTATTTACCCCACCTTTTCCGCTGGCTAGAGATGATCTGATAAATCTGTTCACACAGTTTGTAAACTGGGAACTGGGCATTTCTTCTTTGCACTTTAACCAGTGAAATTGTAGTGATGGAAAAAGAAATGCACCCTGAAATGCATTTCTGTTTGACTAAAATGCCACATAAATAGCTGAAAACATAAACACCCATAGCTCATTGAAACTTCTGGAATATGTCAATAATTCCATAAATTAATATTTTTGCTATGCTCTTTCAACCCTTCCTCACAAATCAGTTCCCCTCTATATGAGTTTTGAAACATTATTTGTTTTTGTTTTTTCCTGAGTAAGTTTTGTTTAGAATTTTGTCATTTGACATTTTACAAAGCCATTTATTTTTCAAATAATTAAGTCATTTTAAGCTGTTATTTTATTATTATTTTTTTTCATAACATAGAAGTGCCTGTTAGGCCTGCAGTATACAGTAGTCTATGTGTTCTTTAAATGGTTATTTTTAAGCCAAATGTCACACCTTTCAGCTAATTCTCATAATTTCCTTATTTTAATTTCATATTTTCAAACATTTCGTGGTTCTATACTTATACATTTTATTTTTAAGTGTTTTTTTAAAGAACTTTAATTGAGAACTTTTAGCAGGACAACAAAATAATAATTAGGGGCTTTTATTTTGAAAAGCAAACATTGGCGCTGTCCTGCATTCTGGCTTCACAAAGCTCATTACCTGCATATGGCCAAACGTTACATTAACTAAATTACATTTATATTTTCAGGGGAGGCGGGACGTCGTTTCCGTTCAACATAACATGCTGCTGAGGTAAATGATCACTAGGCTTTATTCTGTGAAGCTTTACAATCGACAGAAATGTTAATGTTAACAGAAATGAAAGATTTGAAAGAATTTCAGCTGTTGTGCTTAGATAGCTAACCTTACCTCACCATCTGTTTGCAAGTCACTATTAATAATTCGGTATTCATAACGTCAGGTCGTGCACATGCACAAAATGTTACTAATGCAGTTTAGCATTGCTTTTTTAGCTGCTCATCAAGCATTTGTGGTAACCTACATTAAAATTGTGCCTCCTGCATCATATTTTAACATTGCAAAGAAGATTTAAGCAGTATTTATGGCCATCATTTATAACTGCTGTGATTGCACCGTGCTGTGTAGATGAAGAAGACATGATCGAAGGCGTTGTCGGATGCAGGCAGGTGTTGTGATCAGGAGCAGTGGGCAGGATTGCAGGTATGGACACCTGGACACCCAATCCAAGAGCCAAACCCTTCATCCCTCGCCAGCAGCGCAGTCTCTACCTCACCTGGAAATACAGACTCACCAACAAAAGAGCAGTACGACGAATCTGCCAGGTAAGCACATGGGATTATTTTATTATAATTGTATTATCTTGTGGTAAGCTCCATCATACAGTCTAAAGAACCGTTTATATATAAATATTAAAGTGTGTGTGTGTGTGTGTGTGTGTGTGTGTGTGAGATTAATTAAAATTACCAACTGTTAACAACACACAACTGTTGATCAAATTACTGACAACATCATAAAGATTGTGGCTGGCAACAAATCTAGGAATATCACTTTTCCAAATTTGCCTCAATGAAAGTTTGGTTATTGGTTTACGTTGCAGTTATGTAACTGTCAGTTGTTATGGTTAGCTGGGCAGCACTTGATCCTGAGTGAGATGGAGGTACAGTGGGGTCCAATGTCTAAGACGGGAAGACCATACTCAAAATCTGTGATTCAACATCTGGACATAAAGTTTTAGGATATTCCTTTTTAATTAAAAATAAGAAGTATTTCTAGCCTAGGTCATTAATCAGAGCAAATTTGTAACACTTGATATGTGAACTTTGCACAAAAGCTCAGATTTTTATATATATTTTTTTTGCTTCCAGTGAAGCACCAGCTGCTTAGTGGGACATCTCAAATCATGCTTTAAAACATTTATTATATATATAACGTATATGGTGTTCATGCTGTGCAAGTTTTGCTGTCACTAAAGCAAAGCAAATACTATAATTTTGATACTGTTCAGTGTTCATCTTGCAATTCAACTTGTACTTTATATGTACTTGTAATGTTGCTAATATAAATTGTATTACTTTACAAAAAGCATTACCCACTCTGTCATTTCAGTTATATCCAGTTGTACCCAGATGTGAGCTAAATCTGACAAATTTTATTTATTTGTTGTCTGCTAGGGTTAGATTATAGTATTTATAACTAGCTGTATATAAAAGCAATAGAAGTCTATGAAAGATAGCTAAGTGTGTGTGTGTGTGTGTGTGTGTGTTTGCAGGCCAGTGCTGTCCTGTTTCTACTGATCACAGTGATTGTGAATATCAAACTCATTCTTGATACAAGGAGAGTTGCCAGTGAGGATGATGCGGCTCAAGAATATGGTAATGTTGATAACTGTGTTTGTGAACACTTAATGCTTTATGATACCTGATTGCCCAAGTCACATGTTAGAGATATTAAGTAGCCTTATTAGTTAGTTGAGTTATTTCAGCATACTGTAAGTGGATCAAATACTTAACTAACTTAACTTTTACACTTTCAATTTTGAATTAGTAACATTTGTTTTTTGTTTGATATCATTGAATGTTTTCTCAGATGATGCCCTGCCTAACATGGAAACCCCACGCAGGCCTGCCAGTGGGAGGAAGGTTTTGGATATCGAGGTGTACTCTAGTCGCTCTAAGGTGTATGTGGCGGTGGATGGCACCACTGTAAGTGATTCTGAGTCTGTTTTATGTTATAACACATTTTACCTGATAACAATATCAATAATATTTGATGTGTTTTTGCAGGTGCTGGAGGATGAGATGAGGGAGCAGGGCCGAGGCATACATGTTATAGTTTTAAATCAGGCCACTGTAAGCACACACAGTCACAACTCATAATCTATTATATCTTCTTGTATTATTACTATCTCTTTATGATGTCCAGTCCATCATTAAATGTTGTTGTATCTTCTTCCTTTAGGGTCATGTCATGGCCAAAAGAGTGTTTGATACTTATTCTCCCCATGAGGATGAAGCCATGATCCTCTTTCTCAACATGGTCACACGTGGCAGAATTCTCATCTTCACTATTAAGGTTAAAAAATGCCTCTCCCATCAACTCACTTGATTTCAGATTTGTGTTTTGTTTTTCTGTAAGTGCACTTTTTATTGGCCTCTTCAGGATGAGGGGACTTTCCACTTGAAGGATGCTGCAAAGAATCTTCTGAAAGGTTTGGGAAGTCAGGTAGCAGTTACCTTAGGCTGGAGGGATATGTGGACTCTGGTCGTGAAGAAGGGAGGTACGGACAAAACCTTTTGGCTTTTCATTCTATTATATTAGGTATGCTTATTGTCTTTGTTTTAGGGGTGTGCAGCAGAGCCTGTATCTTTATCTTTTACAATCTCAAAATTATTTGTATCTATTTCTGTATTTGGAAAAAATCAGAAGTGGGTGGAGCTTTAACCAGAAGTTTGTGATATTACATGACAACCCTGTTTTAATTCTGTTCCCTTTATAGTTTTAATTTAACAAATATGCCTTGTATATGCAGTATCTCACAGAAGTGAGTACACCCCTCACCTTTTTGCAAATATTTTATTATATCTTTTCATGTGACAACACTGAAGAAATGACACTTTGCTACAATGTAAAGTAGTGAGTGTACAGCTTGTATTACAGTGTAAATTTGCTGTCCCCTCAAAATAACTCAACACGGCCATTAATGTCTAAACCGCTGGCCACAAAAATGAGTACACGCATTAAGGCTGATTTATACTTCAACGTAGGACCTACGCCGGAGCCTCTGCACCGTAGGCTATGCGTCTGTTTTCATTTATACTTCTGCGTTGTTGTCCGCGTCAACGTGCATGCAGACCACTAGGAGGCAGTGTCCGCGGTCATGTTGAGTATCAAAACAAAAGCCAAACATTATACGTTGTCAGAGAAGCTTACAAACAGAAACGGCAGAGAAGCGGCAAATAGGTAATGACTTTTGTTGCAGTTTGACTGTATGTGTACTCTGAAACGGAGTGTTTTTTCATTCATAGTGAAGTTGAAAGTGCTCGCTCTTCTCCGAGTGCTCCGCAAGTTTTTTGACCTGAGGGAGGGGTTCTAGCAGACCAATCACAGCGCTTGCGGTCCGCGTAGAATTGATGCGTTGTTACATTTTTTTTAAAGAGGTGCACGTCAGGCTACGTCGTGTGCTATGCGTGCTACGCACAGCCTACGTCGTAGCTACGCCGTACACTTGACGCAGAAGTATAAATCAGCCTTTAGTGAAAATGTCCAAATTGGGCCCAATTAGCCTTTTTCTCTCCCCGGTGTCATGTGACTTGTTAGTGTTACAAGGTCTCAGGTGTGAAAGGGGAGCAAGTGTGTTAAATTTAGTGTTATCACTCTCACTCTCTCATACTGGTCACTGGAAGTTCAACATGGCACCTTGTGGCAAAGAACTCTCTGAGGATCTGAAAAAAAGAATTGTTGCTTTACATAAAGATGGCGTAGGCTATAAGAGGATTTCCAAGACCCTGAAACTGAGCTGCAGCATGGTGGCCAAGACCATACAGCGGTTTAACCGGACAGATTCCACTCAGAACAGGCCTCGCCATGGTCGACCAAAGAAATGAGTGCACGTGCTCAGTGTCATATCCACAGGTTGTGTTTGGGAAATAGACGTATGAGTGCTGCCAGCATTGCTGCAGAGGTTGAAGGGGTGGGGGGTCAGCCTGTCAGTGCTCAGACCATACGCCTCACACTGCATCAAATTGGTCTGCACGGATGTCATCTCAGAAGGAAGCCTCTTCTAAAGATGATGCACAAGAAATCCCACAAACAGTTTGCTGAAGACAAGCAGACTAAGGACATGGATTACTGAAACCATGTCCTGTGGTCTGATGAGACCAAGATAAACTTATTCGGTTCAGATTGTGTCAAGTGTGTATGTGGCGGGAACCAGGTGAGGAGTACAAAGACAAGTGTGTCTTGCCTAAAGTCATGGTGGTGGGAGTGACATGGTCTAGGGCTGCATGAGTGCTGCCGGCACAGGGGAGCTACATTTCATTGAGGGAACCATGAATGAGTAGAGCGTGATCCCCTCCCTTTGGAAACTCGGCCTCAGGGCAGTATTCCAACATGATGACGACCACCAAACACACCTCCAAGACAACAACTGCCTTGCTAAAGAAGCTGAGGGTAAAGGTGATGGACTGGCCAAGCATGTCTCCTGACCTAAACCCTATTGAGCATCTGTGGGGCATCCTCAAACGGAAGGTGGAGGAGCACAAGGTCTCTAACGTCCACCAGCTCCGTAATGTCATCATGGAGGAGTGGAAGAGGACTCCAGTGGCAACCTGTGAAGCTCTGGTGAACACCATGCCCAAACGGGTTAAGGCAGTGCTGGACAATAATGGTGGCCACACAAAATATTGATACTTTGGGCCCAATTTGGACACTTTCACTTAGGGGTGTAGTCACTTTTGTGGCCAGTGGTTTAGACATTAATGTCTGTGTGTTGTTATTTTGAGGGGACAGCAAATTTACATTGTTATGCAAGCTGTACACTCACTACTTTACATTGTAGCAAAGTGTCATTTCTTCAGTGTTGTCACATGAAAAGATATAATAAAATATTTACAAAAATGTGAGGGGTGTACTCACTTCTGTGAGATACTGTAACTCTTTTATTATAATGATAGATTTTCTTTACATATTTTCTTTAGAATAATACTGAATGGTTACACTTTATTTTAAGGTGTCTTTGTTACACTGTAGTTATACATTTAAGTACTATTAATATTACCATTAAGTAATAAGTAACTACATGTACTTAGGGTTAGGATTATGGTTTGGCTTGGTTTTGGGTTAGTTGCATGTAATTATGCATAATTTATAGTTATTACTATATTAACTGCATGTAACATGTAACAATGACACTAAAATAAAGTGTTACCTACTGAATGTTAAATAACAGAAAAACTTTGTGTACAGAGTTATGTCAGGACAATCTTGCACAACCTCAAATAGGAAGATTCTGTATGAAATGGCTTATTAGAGGACATGGAAGTTGGAAGTAAATATTGAGTGGTTGAAAATTGCTAAAACAACACTCATTTCATTGTTTCTCATTCATAGAGTTCACTTCACACACTCATTGCATAGTGATTTTAGACTTTTTACATAGCTCTAATATCGTAATCTTTCCTGACTCACTTGTTATCCAGCAAACACAAGGAGTGACTGGATTTGGTAGAATTCGTTATTTGTTTTGAAGCCATTATCTGTGCCTTTCTGAATAACGTATTTGGCTTTGGGCACATCCCTATACTGTTTATTTTCTCAGGTCAAGTGTATGGGGAGAAGCACTCCAAGTCTCCTGCTCTGTCCACATGGGGTGATCCTGTGCTGCTGAAGACTGAGGTCCAGCTGACGGCTTCTGAAGGTATTTTTTGCCTCCATTTTAATTGTAGAGTTAAGGATCATATCAGAGCTGTCTGTTTATGTCATGATTATTTCAGAGGCTGAGTGCCATTGGGCAGACACAGAGCTGAACCGCCGGAGGAAACTCTTCTGCAGTAAAGTGGAAGGATATGGGAGCATTTGTAGTTGCAAAGATCCAGCACCTATAGAGTTCAATCCTGACCCAGTAAGACAAACATTTCTATTATACATGCTGTTGTATCATGGTAAATGTAGCACAGTTTTCACAAAAAAATTAAGCTGTACGACTGTTTTCAACTGTGATGATGATAAAAAAATAAAATAAAAAAAAAGTTACTTGAACAACAAATAACCATATTAGAATGAATTCTGAAGGATCATGTGACACTGAAGACACCGTTGTTTTAAATGGTAATAATAGTTCACATTCAGGTTGTTTTTACTGTTTTATCAAAAAAATGCAGCCTTGATGAACATAAATTCTTTCAGTAATTTTATAAATTCTTACTGAACTCAAACTTTTGATGTTATAATGTCAAATACGGTAAATGCTTTAAAAGCAGATTTATTGAATCTCATGCATCAAGACACTAATTTTCATGTCTGAACTGCGCTAAATATTCGCATGTTTTCATCAGTGTCAGATTCTGATATTTTACATTGATAAACTGTTGTTGTTTTTTTATCTATGGTATCAGAAACGTCACACAACAAAATGCATGATACCAGTTTTTTCTACAATTTTCCTTCTTTACCATTGTTTTTTAAACAGAAGTGTAAGACTTTCACTTGTTAGTGGTTGTTGTAGCTTCATTCTGAGATAACTTTACACTTAGAAGCATTTAGACGGCAGAACAGAAGTTTTTGTCTTAAATCTGTGTTGTTGACTAAACCTTTCCATGTCCTGTCTAGCTGCCTAACAACAATGTCTACAACATCCCAGTAGCAGTTATAGCTGGAAATAGACCAAATTATCTCTATAGGTTAGTAAACTTACATTTCTTTGTACTTTAGCACACTACCAAACCACCTCGTATGTGCAGTTGAATGTATGTTAAATTTGTGCACATACATATACACACACAAAACCTCACGGTTTCCACAAAATTATTGGGCATTGTTTGCAATAATGATGATAAGAGATGTTTCTTGGCATCAGATCAGCATATTAGATATTTCTGAAAGATCATTTGATTTGATCTCACATACTTTTTTTTTTGTCCATGCTGTTTTGATTTGGCTTCAGTAGAGAAATGAGAAATTCTGTATATAAAAAAGCATACCCGCCTGAAGTATGAGCCATGTTTTGTTTCTCTAGAATGCTGCGCTCTCTTCTTTCCTCCCATGGTGTCAATCCACAAATGATCACCGTTTTCATCGATGGATACTATGAGGTGCCATCTCCTTTTCACTTTTTTTTTTTCTCTGTTCATTCTTTTTTCTTCTCTGCTTTTGTGATTGAATTTATACATATTTACAAAATTAACAAAAAATGTTTTCTGGTTAGGAACCCATGGATGTGGTAGATCTCTTCGGTCTTAAAGGAGTTCAGCATACGCCTATCAGTATTAAGAATGCTAGAGTGTCACAGGTGATACATTTTTTTTCTTTTTTCTTTTTGAAGAATGAATACTTGACATAGAAATGTCATTGAATGGCCAGTTACAACTGATTGCTGTGGGTTTCTTTAGTTTCAAAGCATGTGAATGACCATAAGATGGTACTAATGTTCTGATGTTCTTTTTGTCACAGCACTACAAAGCCAGCTTGACTGCAACCTTCAATCTGCATCCAGTAAGTAAATGTTCACCTGCCTTATATCTTGTGTAGAGTTGCACTGTAAAACAGCTTGCAAGTGTCTAACTTTGGGGGAAAAAAATGTTTTTAAGGATGCAGATTTTGCCATTGTCTTGGAGGAGGACCTGGACATTTCCATAGATTTTTTCAGGTATGATTATATTATATTATATTATATTATATTATATTATATTATATTATATTATATTATATTATATTATATTATATTATATTATATTATATTATATTATATTATATTATATTATATTATATTATATTAATAATTTTACTGAATTACACATGAAATACTAAAGGATATCCACTAGATGGTAGCAGACTCCCATATTATTTATCACAGGCTAGTTTAGAAATGTGTAGAATCATTCAGCTCAAGGAATCTTAAAAGAAAAGATTAAGTCAACATTTGACAGATCGTCTCTAAATGTCCTTAAATATTTGATTTATTTCTTCTCCCACATTTGTCTCTAGCTTTCTCAGTCAGACCATCCACTTGTTGCTTGAGGATGACAGTCTGTACTGTATCTCAGCCTGGAATGACCAAGTGAGTGAAGAAAAATAGTTTCTTCTCAGTTTGTTCATGCCTTGAAAATATACTGTTTTTGTTTTTACTTTGAAATCATCTCTGGGGTAAATGCTGCCATATGCTAATTCTGTTGGTATATTTTTCTTCTGCTAAAAAGTGATTAGTGTACCATCAGCCTAAATCTTTAAATGTCTTCAAGCAGTGCACTTGACCTTGCTGCTGTGTTGTTTTGTAGGGCTATGAGCACACAGCAGAGGACCCATCTTTGTTGTACAGAGTGGAAAGTATGCCTGGCCTTGGCTGGGTGCTTAAAAAAAGCCTTTACAAGGATGAATTGGAGCCCAAATGGCCAACTCCTGAGAAGGTGAGGCAGCCAATTCCCGCATTTAGCCTATGATTTATGTCTAAATAGGAAATGTTTATATATTTACAACTTTCATGCAAAACCCCGTCAACAGTGATGTCTCATTTAGCATGATTTTCTGCTCCATTTGCACACATGGGAAAACTTCTAACAGTGATTAATCCTTCTCTCACCAGTGGGAAGTGTTGTTCTCACTATGGAATTTAGTGTTTTGTTCTCTGATTTGAATAACATTACTAACCTTTGAAGAGTCAGTCTGCTGTGTAATGTATAATGTCTAGAAAAGACCAGAAAATGTATTTATTTAAATGGGAACATATAGTGCCTTCATTTTTAAACTATGAGAAGAAAATTGGCAGTTCTACAAACACTTCCATTGAAATGTTTGGGGTTGGTAAGATTTTTGTTTTTGATAGAAATTTCTTATGCATTAATTTAACAGTAATATTATTACAATTAAAATAACTTTTTCTATTTTAATATATTTTAAAATGTATTTTATTTTTGTGATAGCATAGCTGAATTTTCAGCAGCCATTACTCCAGTCTTCAGTCACATGATCCTTCAGAAATCATTCTAATATTCTGATTTGCTGCTTTTCTGTGGAAACTAATTTATTTATTTTAATATATTATATATTTTAATATATTTATATATTTTTGTGCCATTATAAATGTCTTTATTGTCACTTTTGATCAATTTAATGTGTCTGCTGAATAAAAATATACATTTCTTTCAAGAAAAAAAAAAATACATCAAACTTTTGAACAGTAGTTTATCAGCTAAATATATTGTCTGTCTGTGGTATCTTTTCTTCTTTCATCCATCCATATTGTTGCTATCCCTTAGCTATGGGACTGGGATATGTGGATGCGGATGCCAGAACAGAGGAAGGGGAGAGAGTGTGTCATTCCTGATGTCTCCCGCTCTTATCACTTTGGCATCATTGGCTTAAACATGAATGGTTACTTCCATGTAAGTGAGATGGTTATACTGACAATTGTTAACTTCTGTTGTTTACTTGTATTAACACTTCTTTTATTAACTATTAAAGGTTTTTTTTTTTTTTTTTTTTTCGTCAATGGAGGACTGAATCTAGGACACTGGGAATCCAGTGATATGGGGTTTATTTATTTAAAATGTGGAAATATTATACTAAATTTGAGTTCAATGAATTGCATGTTTCTCTACAGGAAGTTTACTTTAAAAAGCACAAGTTCAACACAATTCCGAATGTTCCAATGAAAAATGTAGATGGGTATGTATAGTTCCTGTTGTCTCTATATTTGTCTCTTTGCCTGTTGTTTATATCCTGTTCAGTCACTTTTGACATTCTCTCTTTGTTTACAGCTTGAAGAAAGATGCTTATGAGATTGAAATCCAAAACCTACTACGGTAATTTTATTTGAAGATTCTGCTCCTGCATTGCATAGTTAAAGGGTTAGTTCACCCAGAAATAAAATTTCTGTCATTATGTACTTGCCCTCATGTCATCCCAAACCCGTAAGACCTTCGTTTATCTTCGGAACACAAATTAAGGTATTTTTGATGAAATCTGAGGGTTTCTGAACCACATATAGGTAGCAACGTCATTGCACCTTTTAAGGTCCGGAAATGTATTAAAGACATTTTTAAAATAGTTCATGTGACTGCAGTGGTTCAACCTTAATGTTAAGCGATGAGAATACTTTTTGTGCACAAAAACAAAACAAAAATAACGACTTTAACAATTTGAACTGTTGTCATACGCAGTTGACGTAGTGAACGCAGTTCAGCGCTTCCGTGTTCTACATCAGAACGGCGACTCATTATTGGCTGGCTCCTGCGTTAGCATCACATGTGTCGTGCTGCTCACGTGTACAGCATCGGCCAATGCTGAACCGGCATTCTGACGTAAACACGGAAGCCTGCTCTGTGTTCACTAAATCAGCTGCATATGAGTGTTAACAATAGTTCAATTGTTAAATAAATCTTTTTTTTTTTTTTCTCATCACTTCATAAAATTTAAGGTTGGACCACTGTAGTCACGTTGACTGTTTTAACAATGTCTTTAAAGGTGCCCTAGAATTAAATATTGAATTTACCTTGGCATAGTTGAATAACAATAGATCAGTACATGGAAATGACATACAGTGAGTCTCAAACTCCATTGTTTCCTCCTCCTTATATAAATCTCATTTGTTTAAAAGACCTCCGAATAACAGGTGAATCTCAACATAACACCAATTGTTACGTAACAGTCGGGGTGTACGCCCCCAATATTTGCATATGCCAGCTCATGTTCAAGCCATTAGACAAGGGCAGAACATCTGGATGTGCATAGCAGAATCATCAGACTAGGTAAACAAGCAAGAACAATAGCGAAAAATGGCAGATGGAGCAATAATAACTGACATGATCCATGATATGATATTTTTAGTGATATTTGTGAATTGTCTTTCTAAATGTTTCGTTAGCATGTTGCTAATGTACTGTTAAATGTGGTTAAAGTTACCATCGTTTATTACGGTATTCACTGAGACAAGACTGTCGTTATTTTCATTTTTAAACTCTTGCAGTCTGTATAATTCATAAACACAACTTCATTCTTTATAAATCTCTCCAACAGTGTGTAATGTTAGCTTTAGCCACGGAGCATTATCAAACTTACTCAGAATCAAATGTAAACATCCAAATAAATACAATACTCAAATGATCCGATGTATGCAGGCAGTATGCATGACGAACATCTTGTAAAGATCCATTTTGAGGGTTATATTAGCTGTGTGAACTTTGTTTATGCTGTTCAAGGCAAGCGCGAGCTCTGGGGGATAGTTATATATCGGTGCATAGTTAATGATGCCCCAAAATAGGCAGTTAAAAAAATGAATTAAAAAAAATCTATGGGGTATTTTGAGCTGAAACTTCACAGACACAGTCCGGAGACACCTTAGACTTTTAAAAAGAAGTTCTAGGGCACCTTTTAATGCCTATCTGGACCTCAAAAGGTGCAATGACATTGCTGCCTATGTGTGGTTCAGAAACCCTTAGATTTCATCAAGAATTTGTGTTCTGAAGATGAACAAAGGTCTTTTGGGTTTGGGATGAGATGAGTGTGAGTACCTAATGACTGAAATGTAATTTTTGGGTGATCTTTAATGTAACACCTTAAATTGCATCATTAAAACAACTGCACTTCAGTAATCATTTATGTGTTTACAGTGAGGCTGAGGTTCTGGACCACAGTAAAAACCCATGTGAAGACTCATTTATCCCAGACACTGAGGGAAAGACCTTTGTAATGTTCATCAAAATGGAGCAGGAGACCGATACAAACACCTGGACAGAACTGGCAAAGGTATTTAATTTAGTTGAGGATGCTTTGTGAATATTCTTGGTTTAAATATCAGTAAGATATTTTGTTCGGGCATCTCAAAGAAACAAGCTGAATTTCAGAGCAGATTAGTTGCTAGTTGCCCTGCATTTGTTACAGTGGGTTGCAATGAATCTGTTGAATGAGATCTATGGCGTGTTAATATGTGAGCTAAAGGTGCAAATTATGGCTGGCTATTTTTTTGAAGAGCCTGCAAGGGTAGATAAATGGCTTATAAACACTGAAATAAATATATAAATACTGAGGCGAGAGTAGTGTTAGGTTATGGCCTTATCTTGTTTATTGCTTATAGTGCTTGCACGTGTGGGATCTGGATGTACGAGGTTATCACAAAGGACTCTGGAGGCTCTTCAGAAAGAAGAACCATGTCCTTGTAGTGGCTGTTCCAATCTCGCCGTACTCGTGAGTATACTTTAACAATTTATTTATCTAATTTCCAAGCACTGGAACACATTATTTATAGGTGATACAGATTTATGTTAAAAATGTTCTATCAAAAATACAACATGAAACACTACATACCAGCTTCACTGGATTTTTGGCTTATTCTTCCTGTCAGAATTTGTTTCAGGTTGTTTAGGTTAGTCAAGAGTACAGTTGTATTGTATTGTATTATATTATATTATATTATAATTAAAATCACTCTTAAAGGGAATAAAAGCAAAACATTGAAAACTTTCCTAGAAAACTGTTTTAATTAAATTTATATTATCTTACTTTGTTACTGTACTTTATCTTACTTTATTTTATTTTATTTAAAATGTGTGCATGTGTGTTGTTGTATTTGACTTTCTGTGCGTGACCTTCATGGCATCTTTTTCCCCCCCAGTGTTAAGAAACCCAATAATGTCACCCCCATTCACCTGGAGCCAGCACCTAAAGAGGAGGGACCTCCTGTGGAACAGATTTAGAACAGTCCTAATCCCACCCAAAGGGCCCTTTCTAACCACTAAGTCACAAGGCCTATATCAGGCCGATAATGGGCCTTGTGTTACACTCTAAGGCCATTGCAAGGCAAAGTACAGGATGAACCATCCTTTGCTGGTAGCCTCTAGGAACTACAGGCTCTTTGAAACTAGAATGAAATGAGTGTGGATTTCTAAAAATGGTGTGTGACGTGACCGTCTCTTGTTGTTGGTATGTATTTTGCATTGGGAGCTTTTCCTGAGGTCATGAAATTTCATATGTTTATGCTGGAAGGTCTGACATTAGCAAAGAATTGATAGATGTTTTAAAGTATTACCAGTGCTGGTTTGAGTTACTGAATGTGACAGCAGATTACATCAAATCAGGACGCTGTGAAAAGGGATTAAGAGGATATGGCAGACGTAAGATACTTTTTTTAACACTACTGAGTGCTTTGGGCTGTCCTGCATATATACGTTTTAACTTATGCCTATTTATTTTGTCAATATCAAGATAACTGTAGGTTTATTTTTACCTAATGAATTCACTTTTACACAAGAAAAATGCATTAAGAAACAAAAGGCTTAAATTTGTTTACAAATAAACTATGTACAGACATATATATTTTTAGAACAAAATATTATCATATTTTGGTGTTTTTTTTTGTTTTTTTTATTATTAGTTTAACGAGTTCTTTAGTGGCTGAAAATATACAAGCAGTGTCCCTGAACAACACTTAATGACCTTTATTGGACTGCTCAGTCGGAAACTGACCATTTTTAAACTATATAACTGATTTTTTTTTTTAAATGTTGTCCCTCCAGCAACAGATTTTAGAATCCTCTTTCCCAGAGAATGATAGTTGATGCTATTCAGGTGAGATCTATGTGTCCAAACAGCCACTAAAGAGGAGCAGAGTGGAGGATTAACACTTGAAATCAATGCAATCTCAGCTGCATCATAGATCTGCCTTGTGTTAACGTGAGTTCCTGTAAGTGAAGATATGGTAAAAAAAAAATTGATTTCTTATGCAATAATGTCCAAATCATTTAATGGAGGAGATTTCAGATTAGATTGGTGTGGGTTTCAATGATCAGTGCTGATGTCGCTGCAGACATTTTATTTGTGGTGCCACTAAACATTTTCATAGTATCTGGAACATGTGCAATACCATAATAGATTTTCTTTTTTTTTCTCATCTCAACATATTTTGTACTCAAGTTTGCAGAGGTTGTGTCTAATATGTCCGGTTCTCCAACAGTTTTGTATTTCTAAATGTTAAAAATTGGTGGTTTATATAAAATAAAACTCTTTTCTTACATTTTTTTCCCCCATGTCCTTTTTTAATTTCCTTGGTTATGTCTTAATTCAATTTGTATTAAAGTATTATGTAAATACAGTTATTTGTTTCTTAATGTTTGCAGGATGCATAGTAAGGCCTGTTTAATGATTTTTTGAATTCCTCTTTGACAAATTGGAATTAGAGATCTAATGATCACAGTTGTAATGTTTTTATTGTGGCTTTAAAGCAGTGGTTACCAACCTTTTTTGATCTGTATATTTGAAGGCAAGGCTCCCCCGAATAGGCTGGTATTTCCGCAGTTTTACAAAGAAACTGGCAGTAATATATTAGGTAAATACTGTTTTCATAATAATGAGAAACTTTATCGTAATAACGAGAAACATCTACGCATGCGCAAAGCAGCGGAACTGTGACACGCTAGCGACATCCGCTGGTCAAATGCGAGAACTCCGCAACCATGGCACGTTCTGCAAAAGTGTAAGTTAATCTATTATATCATTAAATAACATTATTGATAAATTATCAGTAGCCTATATGAGACGGGTTATAGTTTTAATTTGTAACATTCATTTGTATGTTTGTGTATGAACAAGCAGAAACACAAAGTGGTGATCCATGGATTTCAAACAGATAGAGGAATGATAAGACAGGACTAAGTTACATATCCAACACTGTTAAAGAACGCTTCACCTGGAAAGCTGTCTTTTGCGTTCTAATGAGTCATAAACATCTTAAAAGGGGTTTTCTGTAGGAATATCACTGGAATGAAGGTTTATGAGTGGCCAAGTGCTTTAGGACCCGGTTTATATTAGAAAAGCTTTCCAGCGCCTATGTCTAGGCAAACCTGCACATTAAATAGCCTCATCCGCGAAATACGTGTTAACGTTAACACATAAACCCACACATTTTAAGACGTTGCACTTAAACTTAACGAATAAATGTCATATTCCTTCGTTAATCTGATAGTTTTGAAAGCCTTCGCGTTCATACAGCAGTTCCCACCGTTACCACGGAAACCACTTTGCGTTCGTGCGCTTGGAAAAGTATTTAAGATATATTGATCATTTATAACTGATGTTATTTAATGATAATATAGACTGCACTTTGTATATTACACTGAATTTAACGAAAACAGAAGTGCACGAATGTAGAATGTGCCATGTTTACTTGCTGTTCTCGCATTTACGAGACTTTGACCAGCAGATGTGGCTAGCGTGCCACGCCCTTCTGCTCCGCTACTCTGCGCATGCGTAGAAGTTTCTCATTATGAGATAAGTCATTATTACGAGAAACTTTCTCGTTATTATGAGATGTTGAGTCGTTATTACGAGAAACTTTCTCATTATTATGAGATGTTAAGTCATTATTACAAGAAACTTTCTCAATATTGAGAAACAAGTCATTATTACGAGAAAAAGTCATAATTTTCTCATTATTCTGACATACTAAGTCATTATTATGAGAAACTTTCTCAATATAATGAGATGCTATGTCATAATAATGAGAAAGTTTCTCAATATAATGAGATACTATGTCATAATAATGAGAAAGTTTCTCATTATTATGACTTACAGAATTATATTTTTTTTTACTCAACTGTGGCGGAAACGGGCTTCAGTATGGTATGGGGGCATAGGTTGTCACAACGAGCAAGAAATGTCAACATGACGCTAAATCTTTTTAAACATGTTTTTTTAAAAAGCCGAACAGAGGAGTGTCTGCTGGCAAAAGAACGTGACAGAGCTCGTAATAAAACAAGAATCAACACTGGCTCGCTTTTTGGCCATGGTGACACCTAAGGGATTAGAAACCGACTCGGAGATGGCGTTTTTACTCAACGGGTAAGGCATTTTATTGAACAGATAAGTTGTCATATCTTGCTGTTTAGCATTATCTATTGTGAAGGGTCATTTCATTATGGTTGTTGTAGTGCTGGAATTTATTTTCAATGAAGTATATAGCTACAATCATGAGCCACAGTAAAGTCTTCAGCTAGTCAGCTTGATTGGTTATCTCTTAAGCCTAGTAGTGAATATTTTATGAGCAGTAGGATATTCTTCCGCACAGAGCTGAAGCACGACTAACAATGTTCTTACGCAGGACGCATGCAGTTTTTTAACCGCTAGAGGGCCAAAAGTTACACAAGTGTATCATTAACTTTTTACCATAATTTCCCAGCAGTGTTCTTGGTGTGTCTATTAAAGATTGCATATTGAAGGGTTATGTATTTTTTCCAAATAGTTTTTCTCAATAGAAAAAATATAAATGTATTTTTAAAACGATTGTTTCCTGTTGGATAAGCAGACAGCATAGCAGGCAAATTATGTGGAAAACTGAAGTGGCCACGAAGGAAATGGTGACACTATTGAAATCAATGCAAATTTCCTGTGGTTAATCCCCTGCGTAAATGTGATTCGACTGTATGTGCCAAAGTTGTAGGGGTGATTTCATGATTATGCAGACCGCCAGCTAGAGTGTTGTTTTTGTAGAGTGAGATATAGTGAATCTTACCAGTCAAAAACCCTATGCAATAATTTGTTCTTGTCATTTAAAACTATTAATTCATTATAATTTTACACTAATGAAATCAATGAGGTGGAAGGTCACACTTTCTTTTTACCTGTTTGCCTTTCATTACAAGAGATTCTTAGAGGAATGTATTGATTGGTTTAATGTCCTGTTACATTTTATTTATTTAGTATCTACTTTTCACAAAAAGAGTTAATCATCATCCTCAGTCAATCTCCTATATTCAGTGTGGTAGGAATAGTTTTGTGTGGTGCAAAAAAATGCATTATTTATGACACATTCTCCATAAACACTTTACTATCTCTCCCTAAACTAATTTTTCATGTATAAGAAGAGCTTGTGTGACATTAAGCGTTTCAGTGCTAAACAATGATTGCTTCAATATGTAAATAAACTTGATCTCTGGTTATAAAATGACTTTCTAATGTAGAAGGCGATAAAAAAAATTTTATTTCATGATTTACATTACATTACATACTACAAATATATATTTTCATGTAACATCCCATTTCAAAATCAAATAACAGACAATTTCATCATCCTTGTAATCTTACAATAAATAGTGGCCTAATATCTACAGTTAAAGTATTATCTAAGCTTATCCAGTTTGTGGCAAAAACAAAAGATGCATATACATAGTTGTAATTAAGTAAGATGAGACTTTTAGGTTGCTTTTTTGTCCAGGTAGCAATAGAGATACATAGACACCCCCATCGCCGCCAACTAGAAAACAAAATACATTGTCAGTTGTAGGTGGTGGTACATAATTTTTCTGACGCATATGATTGAAGTGCCTAACATGCTTAAGGACATTTAAAAGCATTTGGAAACAGTGAAGATAATGATGCCTGTCGCTACACCTTTTGCTGGACATGCAAAATGGTAAATTGTTCTGTGTACCAAACTAGGCTTAAGCAATCATGATAAAGGCTATAGTCAAATCCTGAAGCTGCTAAACTACCTACATAAACCCAATACTCTTCTTTTAATACATTTGTTATTGTAACAGCATGATGGATGTATTGTGTTTACCTCAATGGCAGTGACTCCAGCAGCTATTCCTCCCACAATGTCAACGTTCCTCTGGGTGACCTTAACAATTTGTTTAAAACAGCCCTGGAAAGAGAAACCAATATCAGATGAAAGGGCCCAAATCACATAAACGCACCAATGTAATACACAGGGGCGTAGGAACGATCTAAAAAGTAGTGTGTGGGGCGGGGGTCACATTTATATATCTTATCAGTGTGGCTCATGAATATTAATAAGGTTACATATCATTCGCCTGGTAATTCCTGCAGAACGGGATGGTAAGCGGGCACTAGCCATAGTTGTTATGATGCCTTCAGCCAATCAGAGCTGTCATGACATCATTTTCCTGTGATTTCATAGTGATTGGGTGAATTCAGAACAACATATTACTTTTACTATTTCTACCATCTATTTCTAGTACAGAACTTAGAAAAGCTGTATGCTTGAAAGCGGTTTCAAATTCAGGACTAATGTGTCCTTCAAATAGAAATTTTGTGATTACGAGTTACGAGCACGAGTTGCGAGTGGGAAACTCAGAATCCTAGATGATACACAAGTTGCAGAGTTATGACGTTGTGCGTGTCAATTTGAAACATTGCAGAAACATTGATCTATCCACCTTATTTATTAGTTATTTCCTTTAATGTGCATGAGTTCAGATTCATTAGCTGCTATCAGTTAATAAGTGCAGTAAACAGTGAAACTGTTTGTGCTTCCAACCAGTGTGTTTATAATTGCGATAACTTAAAATAATGACAGCAAATATCAGTTTACAGTATTGAGTAGCATTACAGAATGTTTTATACAGGTAAAATAAATGGAAGCCACTGAAACTGGAAGCCTAGCTTGCACATTCAAGTAAAATGACTGGCCAGGGCCCCTCATACATTAAAAATTAGATCTTTAATCTATATTGAGAATGTTGAGAGAAAAGCAATTGTGCAGTGAATTATGATTTTATTTTTGCAAGTTATTTTCATTTTACATGCTGTATTTTAATCCTTTTCATCTGTTCAAATTCAGATGTAATTATTTGGCTACATCCGTGTTATATTTCCGACTTGAATACATAATGTCACGGTACAAGTTTCCAAGGTGCACTTGAATGAAATATCAATCATATGTTATTTATGGCTCGGGTGATTGGCTCAAAAACAAATGTGCCAAGAAGTGCTGCTATCAGAATTACTGAAAATATGAGTTGCCTACTTCATAATTCCAACTGGGAGCCAGAGATTATTTTGAAACCAAGGAGTGGGGATGACCCAAAACCTTTCAACATGCCAGAGTAGAGAAACGTTTCAATAGTAAATGGTAGGTCATTTTTAATTTTACGAAATACGGTTACTTTAGCTGTTGCATACTGGTCATATTTGTGAATGTTTGTATGTCTTTGTTGTATACATATGGAGAAAAGCACATGTATTAGCAAGTACTTGAACATGGCCATTTATACTCAGCCATCAACACTATTTTTCTTCACACAGCCGCATAAACTTAGAATATAATGATTATGTCAAAAAGAAGCTAGTTTCTATGCGCCTTGTAACACCATACTGTACTAGCAGCTTTAGACATGTCCAAACTCTTGCTAGCTTTCGCAGTGGAATTATTTGATAAAACTGAATGTTCTTTGTTTCTCACCACCACACTACTGAAATTTGCATTGTCTTCATCACAGGGGAAGAGCTCGGGACCTGCACAACAGGTCGGAGGGTAAAGGGCCCCATTTCGCTTATAGTAGTAGGATTCAGAGAAGTCTGTGTAGTTGCTGAAGCCACAACACTGCAACTGTTACACAAAATGGAAGGGCAATAAGAGTCATTTCCATATACTATATATTCACAAATAAGGATTTGTTGGGCTAACATATCCACATACAGTATGTCCCCATGTTATACATACAAGTATTGATCTGTAACGCTTTTGAAGGGTTTTCATTAGCCTGTCAAACTCAAGGCAGTCTGTTTAGTAAGCTCATTTTCACATTTACTGTCAGCTACCCTATACTGGTTTTAAGGGCAATTTTAGCTAGGAAATTTGACATGATGGATTAATTTTGTTTGACCACATACTGAAAAGCCTGAAGCACAGATCAATACTTGTATGCATCAGTATTTGGTTGGCTGTAGCTTACTGTTGTCATGGTTGAGTTCCACAAGTCCGTGAGAATTTGATCTTTCCCATACTGCTCCTTCAGTCCAGGTATGGCCCACGATCTTAGAATGATCTCCGTCTTTCGAAATCACAGACAAAAAGGGACAGATGAAAGGTACACATTAAAATTCAGAAAGAAAGAACTCGCAGATAAAAATCTTACACGCTGCTTTCACAACTGTTTCTCTACAAGGCCGCTAGCAATGACATTTATCATGGCTAAATGAAACAAAGGCTCTAGTAAAATCTTTTTTGTTTTTTCATAATTGTAAGGTTATTTCGGTAACACTTATAACCCAGATGAAAAAAGTACACTTCCCTAATGTACTTAAAGTAGTCTATTTTTGCGCACTAATTGTATTAATACTTAATATACTAACAATTCTTCTTTAGTACTTCTTAAGAAAATCTTAAGAACATCTAAGTGTACTCAACTGCTATTTTGAGACACCATGAATATGAACTAAAATGTACTTTTAACATACTATAGCTGTATTTAATTAAAAAATTGTATTTAATTACCACTTGTAGTACACTTGAACCCACTTGTGTATGAAAGATTTTAAGTGCAAGTGGTAACTAAAATGTTAACACTTTTTTTTTTTTTTTTTTTACATCATTAACATACTTTTGTAACATTGTCATTTATGAGTAAACTGTAATGTGTTTACTGGTAATTTATTTGATTTATAAATCAAACTCTGGTAAGATGTGTAACAAACCAAGTCATTCATATTTTGAAATTGAATCATTATCAAAGCTCAACAAGTCAAATATCTCCCAAGTCAAAAATGCAAAATGCAGTAAAGTATGCCAGTGGTTACTGGCAGTGGTAACTTTACACATGCAAGATGAAGACGTAAATGTTAAGACAATTGGTATACTATTGAATTAGAGCAAATTTGCACAAAATTGCACAAAAAAAATCACTTTGATGCATAAAGAACACCATTAATTATACATATGCCTGTTATTCGGTGTGTTTTTTACAACTGAATGTGTGATAACTAAATGGAAAATAGTATAATGTATGAATGCACTGGTGCTGCATATGTTTTGTAAAGTAAAAATCTCCTTTGTGATGCATGCTTGCGTTTGCTTTATCATTCTCTCTCTCTCTGTTCTCTTACTTTCTCCCTTCTGTCTTATTAGTTGGAATTTGATTAATAAACCTAGATGAGGTTTAGTCACACAAGGACTCTGTTGCTAAGTGTTACTTGTGTATTTGTTGGGGTCAGCAAGAGTGGTCTTCAGCACAGCATGTCTGTGGGGATGTGTAGACAAAACACAATTAAAAGTGATCCCCCTCCTACCTATGAAGCAGTGGAAGCCACACAGATCAGTAGGGTTATTACATGCAAGCTAATCCATCAATGTCTGGAGGAATTCCCTCACAATCTAGACAGGACAAAGCGCTGTAAGGCAAGGGAGCGATTGCTAATTGCTGATCTGAGACCAGTGCATATACAGCACAGAAAGTAATACAATATAAGAACATAAATTTTATGTTATGTTATTTTTCTTATCATAATAACGAGCTTTAATTTAAACAGTGAAAATGTTATTGCCAAACGACACCACATCAGCTAAATGGAATTGAAATGTTATTGAAATGGGAGTGATTACATTTTGGATCACACAATAAACAGCTCTGACCAATTGTACATTAAAAAAAACTTAATCTCCACAACGATTTGGCTTATCCCATAACAATTTTACGTGTTAATGTAAACATGTAATGCTATTCAAATTCATATTGTGTGATTCCTATGAGTTTGTGGAGCCTATTTCTTATCTAAACTACAACAGGGCAGCTGATCATAGACTTGCACATGAATTATTAAAACACCAATTTATTCTGTCATGATAATAAATAAATAAATGAATGAATGGACAAAAGTGTGATGGTGACAAACAGCACATTAAATGGGTATTTGCATGCTTAATGTTCCACCGAATGATTTAGTCAATCTATAATTCACAAGAATGTCCTGCACTCTTCCTTTCTGGTGACTCCCCAGTAGCATTAACCGCTCTAGCTTGTTGATGAAGTACCACGTTTCATCCAGATAGCTGTATAAATGATGTTTCATGAACAAACTACGCTGATTCTATGCTTACATAAATGCCTAGAAGACCATTTTAAATCCCAATGGAGTAGAACCACAATTTCCAAACACCACAAATATACAGTGCGGTCCAAAAGTATGAGTGAAATGGCTTCTATTTGGCATTTCTTTTTGATTTCATCCTCTGAGCTACACTTAGTATTTTTTTTTATTAGTATTTTATGTATGGTAAGTTGTGTAAAACCTGATGATCATGTATGTTATCCAGTTTGATTTGAGCAGGTTCTAAAGAGCTTATTTTGATGCAATAAAATATGGTTAATATCAAAAATGTGCTTATTTAATTAGTGACATTAAGAAACATTAAGTTAAAATAATACATGATTATTTACATTAAAAAAAAATCTAAATTGTTACATTTAAACTTAGAATATTATAATATTAATATTTTTGTATTAATTTATAGCATTACATATTTTTTGTTTTCCTTTTTTTTTTTTTTTTTGAATCCCAGATTTTCAGTGCCTTAGATTTTGGATCCTGATTTTCTTATATATATTCTTCTTTATATATAGGTTTAACTATACATATGCATTAAATGAGATTGCTGTCTTTTAAATAGAATTCAATTTTTTAATTTGCCCTAAAAGGCCTTTGTGTTTTTTAATTAAATGGCATTATTCTCTTAACATACCCTCCATAACTCATTTAAAGTTGTTGTAATTATTATACATTTCACTAAATGGGTGAAGCTCTGTATGTAAATCGCCTGTTTTGCATATAAAATGCCTAAACGTCAATATTGTAGTGCGATAAATTGCTCAAAGTGAGAGTGCTGGCATAGCGCCTGAGGCAATCTGGGAGTTATTAAGTGGCTGAATGTGCTGGAGCCATTTCAAACCCCCTAATTTAATGATGGCCAGAGTATTATGGGAATTTACATGCAGCTAAAATGAAAAGAGAGACAAAGAGTGAGTGGGGGGATGGGGAGGCTTGGCAGAGAGGTCAGTGGTTTAGAGCAAGACTCACATATGAAGAATAAACCAGTACTACAACTGCAGCTGCCACCTCAGCAATGCAAATGATCAGGATGATGGAGAAGAACTGGTTGTACAAAGAAAAAGAGAGTGAACATACAAAAAAAAAACTTAAATGTAAAAACATTATATTCATAAGGCACTTGATATGATTGAGATTTACCATTATAAGAAGGCATTTGCTCTCTTTCTGAGCTCCGCAGCACCCCAGCAATCCGAGGAGAGTCATAACTGCCCCAATGGTGATGCTGAAGATTCCCACATTGACATGACTCATGAACTGATCAGTAAAAGGTGGCAAAATTCTGATAAAGGAATCTTTATTCACAGTCACCCATATCCCTACAGCTGCAAGACACATGCCTGCCAGCTGTCAAAAAAAAAAAAAAGTTCAAATTTTTACTTCCACAAATACACTATTGCATTTTAATAGTAATATGCTAATGCTTAGATAGGCAAATAATGTATGCAGTCACCCTATTATCAGCGCCGTAACCATCACTGACTATGAGGGCAAGTAATCAGATATAGAAAAATTGCCATTTTGTCACTGCAAGTGGGACAGGAAGTTATTTTGATTAAAGATTATGAGGTCACATAAATAATAATAAAAAAATAAATAAATATATATATATATATATATATATATATAAATATATATATATATATATATATATATATATATATATATATATACATATATATATATATATATGTATGTATATATATGTATATATGTATGTATGTATATATATGTATGTATATATATATATGTATGTATATATATATATATATATGTATATATATGTATATATACACGGATAAATAATTTATAATAAATGCTGCAATATTCCATTAATAATGTCAATTTTGATTTCATTTTGACTTTTAGCTTCACAGTGGTGCTGTGAATTGTGGGATTGACAGCGTTTTGGAGAAAGCATCGACAGTGTCCAAAAGTTGAGAGAAACTATGCAAATATCAAGCAAAAAATGCATAGCAGCAGCCAATCGCCATGAGACGCCATAGTGAGGTCTGTCATGTGCTTTTCAGAATCTGTTTATTTTACTGGAGTTTCTGTTGAATTTAGTGTATACGATTGTTAACACAGTCATAATATTGTTAGTCATATTGTTTACACATTGGATACTTTGTAGTCGTTGTATATGTTAAATATTGCAGTTTGGACGCTTTCATTTTTAACAGACTTGCTGTGTTTACAAAAATTAATTAAATTGATGCTTTATCTTTACTTGGGGATTCAGAAACAAAGCTTGCATCTTCCCAGCTGTAACTGCATGTATATATGACGATTATATTGGCCATGTGCTGAGAAGAACATAGATTAAACACACTGGCTACAAACATATGACAGAGCGGAGGTGTTGTAGCGTACTAGCGTTTGGGGCTCTGAGTGGAGTTTTGGCACTGTAGTGGACATGTGACAGCAACTTTATGTTCAAGTGACAACTATGTTTTTTGATGTTTACAGTGGGGTATCAAAAACAGACCTATTTTATCTCAACATAAGGAGATTTACTGATTAACCGTAGGTTACAACCTTTTGTATATTTCAAAACAAACTGAAATCTGATACTAAGTGACATATAACTCATATTTTAGTTCATGAAATATGAAATAATTTAGCTCATGCTCAAGTTATTTTGCTATAAGCTCTAGTTCACATAAAAGCTTTATGACCAGAGGCATGTATCAGTTATAGTCATGTGGATTCAGCTCCTTTATCTTTTGCATTTTCCCATGACCTTTAATTCTCACCATTACGTTGTACGATAAGAGGCCCTGCATGGATTTCCCATTATTGCCAGAGTGTACCTGAGTTATGTGTGTTCTACCATAGATGTAGGTCATTCAACAATGGCAATGGCTCAATAGAAAACTAAAGGGTACCCTTAATGGCCACAAGCCTGCAGGATTAGGTGCTCGACTGCTCATTTATGTCACTTCCAGGACTCTTTGCAGACAATAGTTCTGACACATAACCAGGTCTGTTTATGGCACGGATATCCTGGGGTAATGATGGAAACACAGTGTTGTTGTCATTCTGTGTCTTCTAATGTATCAAGAGCCAGATGCAACACCACACCATCACCATGTGATGTCTCCAAACAGAATGATAGGCATCCAATTGGATATCAAAAGGTCTAAGCCCCAGAGCACATTTGGTGGTGCTTTGGGTTAATGAGTGGGTTGGTGTCAGCATGTTAATTTACAGTTGGTGCCATAACCATCTCTGAAACCTGATATGTTCTGTCAGACACAATCACGGCTGTCAGGGCAGCTTACATCCAACTCAGCTGGCTGACAGCTGAACATGAAACACTTCCTAGTCCTTCTTGCCAATGCTTATTTTTTCCACATGTGAATAATTTTCATTTTATCATTTCCCGTTTGCGCTCATGGAGCTTTGGGAATTGTTTGAATGTTTTAGCAGTTTAACTGTCAGCTTTTGATAACGGGCACATCTCTAGGCAAATAGAATGTGACGGGCATATTACTTTCAGCTATAATTCTGCACTCTCTGCTATAATTATTACTGGTGTTGTTGTTTTTCTTCAGTGAGTAATGCTTTGATGAAATGCCACCATGCATGGCTTAATGTTGGAAATGTCATGTCAAAGGAAGATGCACCTGGAGAAATTACATGGAAATCAGATTGTGTGTAAGGGTAAACTAAGGAAAGGAATTGGCACACCGTATGGGAGTGGAATGAAACCGATTAGGCTTGGGAAGGGGAGGAAAATAAATTGGAATTACATGGGGAGTTATGAAGACCGCTGTGCAGGAGGATCTAAATAGAAAAAAAACCACACATAGAGGGCTGTCTTGCTGAGTGTAAGACGAAATTAGTTGAATATATTGAATACAAGCAGCCTCAATTTAGCTGATGATCAGTATGTTCTCAATATGGAATCAAAACCAGTTGTAGTAACTATTTTAGTAATATTCTATGGGAGTATTTGCAATTGGACACTTTGTGTTTTTATTGATAGCCCTGATTTTATTAATAGCTATCCGATCATAAAGCTCAAGTGCAAATACCCTCTAAGATGCATTTGAGATGGATAGTAATCGAACACCACTCAAGAGGTGGTTTCAGACACAATTTAGCCAAATGTTAAGGCATTTAGTGGTTGTTCAGACTGCATACATAAAGTGTACCCCCACCCCACCCCATAGGGTGCAAATAGCCCCTCAACAGCATTCAGCATTCAACACCAAACCTCTAAAAACGTGAACTCCTGCATAATTCAACATTCTTGTGGGGCTGATTCCTATTTAGCAGATGGTCCTTTACTGTCGTACAAACCTGATTCCAAAAAAGTTGGGACACTGTACAAATTGTGAATAAAAAAGGAATGCAATAATTTACAATTCTCATAAACTTATATTTTATTCACAATAGAATATAGATAACATATCAACTGTTGAAAGTGAGACATTTTGAAATGTCATGCCAAATATTGGCTCATTTTGGATTTCATGAGAGCTACACATTCCAAAAAAGTTGGGACAGGTAGCAATAAGAGGCTGGAAAAGTTAAATGTGCATATAAGGAACAGCTGGAGGACCAATTCGCAACTTATTTGGTCAATTGGCAACATGATTGGTATAAAAAGAACCTCTCAGAGTGGCAGTGTCTCTCAGAAGTCAAGATGGGCAGAGGATCACCAATTCCCCCAATGCTGAGGCAAAAAATAGTGGAGCAATATCAGAAAGGAGTTTCTCAGAGAAAAAATGCAAAGAGTTTGAAGTTATCATCATCTACAGTGCATAATATCATCCAAAGATTCAGAGAATCTGGAACAATCTCTGTGCGTAAGGGTCAAGGCCAGAAAACCATACTGGATGCCCGTGATCTTCGGGCCCTTAGACGGCACTGCATCACATACAGGACTGCTACTGTAATGGAAATCACAACATGGGCTCAGGAATACTTCCAGAAAACATTGTCGGTGAACACAATCTACCGTGCCATTCACCGTTGCCGGCTAAAACTCTATAGGTCAAAAAATAAGCTGTATCTAAACATGATCCAGAAGCGCAGGCGTTTTCTCTGGGCAAAGTGGAAAACTGTTCTGTGGTCAGACGAATTAAAATTTAAAGTTCTTTTTGGAAAACTGGGACGCCATGTCATCTGGCCTAAAGAGGACAAGGACAACCCAAGTTGTTATCAGCGCTCCGTTCAGAAGCCTGCATCTCTGATGGTATGGGGTTGCATGAGTGCGTGTGGCATGGGCAGCTTACACATCTGGAAAGGCACCATCAATGCTGAAAGGTATATCCAAGTTCTAGAACAACATATGCTCCCATCCAGACGTCGTCTCTTTCAGGGAAGACCTTGCATTTTCCAACATGACAATGCCAGACCACATCCTGCATCAATTACAGCATCATGGCTGCGTAGAAGAAGGATCCGGGTACTGAAATGGCCAGCCTGCAGTCCAGATCTTTCACCCATAGAAAACATTTGGCACATCATAAAGAGGAAGATGTGACAAAGAAGACCTAAGACAGTTGAGCAACTAGAAGCCTGTATTAGACAAGAATGGGACAACATTCCTATTCCTAAACTTAAGCAACTTGTGTCCTCAGTCCCCAGATGTTTGCAGACTGTTATAAAAAGAAGAGGGGATGCCACAGAGTGGTAAACATGGCTTTGTCCCAACTTTTTTGAGATGTGTTGATGCCATGAAATTTAAAATCAACTTATCCCTTAAAATGATACATTTTCACAGTTTAAACATTTGATATGTCATCTATGTTGTATTCTGAATAAAATATTGAAATTTGAAACTTCCACATCATTGCATTCTGTTTTTATCCACAATTTGTACAGTGTCCCGACCTTTTTGGAATCGGGTTTGTATATGGCTATCATCCACCACACAAAATCATGTATTTGCAGCATATTTGACAATAAAGGCCAGTTCACATAAAGAACGATAATGTTCTGTTTATAATAAACACCCACTGCACTTATATCGTCTGCTGTATTAAATTCTCAAGATTGAGTTGGGTGGATTCTGATTGGCTGTCAATGTTTTTAGCATTCTTCAAGGGAAAAAAAATGTTCTGAAAGTAATTTAAACAATATAGCTCCTCTGTGTCATTATCATTATAGCTGGGGTGTGGACTTTACAATTACCATAGATTTAGAACGATTATTAAAACTTTATAGTTCTCATCAGAGTTATCGTCCTTTGTGTGAACAGGCCTTAAATACTTACTTAAAAAAAAAATGTTTCACATAATGCCAATGCGCACAGCATTACTAATACGCCCCATAATCAGTGGACACAAAGTAAAACAAAGCAAGTTTCTAATTTGTGAAAGACTTAAACCTCAAAAATTTGTTTATCTTTTGTTGACCCACCATTGCTCTCGAATCACTGTCAGATTTAAAACTGATTGACGGACTGATTGAATTCTGACAAAAAGAACAAAAAGCACCTAGTTATAAATTTTTCTCTTTTTTTCTGCTTTTAATTGACAGAAAATTAAATATTTGCAGAAAACCTTGACCTTGTATTCGGTATAACCTAATGCCAGTTTTGTCCTCTACAAGTCTTGACAAGTATTAAGACTGATAAGTCAGTTGTAGATCAGATAAATTGTTCACCAAATAGAAACCAACAGTAAGCTGTTCTAGCAATGCTTTGAATGAAATATGGCACAGTAATATGTATACGCTTTCCTTTGTTCCAGTATCTACAGCCTTAAAAATGTCCTGTCCTACCAAGCCACCCAGCATACCCATCATTTCATGCACTTGCAGGCTTTAACTCTCAAACAAAGTGGCTGTGAACAATAATGAGATGAAAATTGTTGCATGTGAGCAAGTGTGACTGCCTTACTCACATTCACACTTTGACTGTGATCATCAAGACTTCACTATGGAGCAATGAAACATTTTCTAATGGATTCGTGTTATCGGTTTGCATTAGTTCAATTTATGTGTGTACTGTGTACATTTGTTGTAAAGAGAAGAGGATAAATTATTTATTGCTCATTCGGAGGCAGGCTGAATCTATTTCATTCTTTACACCCCACATAAAAGTCTCAGTCAATGAATAAAGAAATGCAATTATTCTTCTAAACACCCCTCTCCCTGCACTCAAATGTAAACATTTAATGAGAAAATAAAGCATACTTACGCAGATAAGCAAGTTAAACACAACCATCACAACTTTGACAAATGTGAAGCAGCCCATTTTAATCTGTAATGAAGCAGTGAACATAAATCAGAGCAGCATTTGAGTTTGATTGTTTTTCATACACATACTTGCACATATACGGTACATATTTACATTTACATATTTTTACGGTACATACTCCTTTTCACTTAAATCCATTCTAATCAAACATTGTTTAGCTTATGTAAAAGCAACTCACCTGGTTTGAGCCAAAGTGCACTAATAGACGTAAACACAGTTGAGTGAGTTGTTAAGTGAGGAATAGACAGAGAAGGAAAAGAGACAGAATGATAGGGAAATAGTGGAAGAGACTTGCACAGGTGAGATGGGTGTGGTTTAGATATAAAATAGCTGGTTAGAGTGGCTTTAAATGTGGCTTGTGTGTCATATGACTAGCATTGCCCTGTAGTCAAAGTGGTTTTCAATGTGGATTACCTCTGTGATGTCATTTAAATGCATATGGTCTGAAATCTCCCACACACATAATGGTCATTTTACTGTTTTCCTGGCTTCTTAATAGTAATAATTAGCTAAAGTAATTTGGAATGATCTTATGAAACCAATTAAAAAGTAAAACAGAATAGGATTTTAATGGTTTTGGTATGAATAAGTGTTCAAAGGTCAAAGAGTATCCACAGAGAAAAGGTCAAGGAGAAAGTAGTATCAAAAATATGGTAAGTGCTATCTTTAAGGTTGACAGTGATCACTACCTATCAGGTGTTGCACATATTTCTTAATTTCCTTTGTGTACTTTTATGTGTGGTTTCCTTTGTTCTTTTGTACCAAAGCAAATATTTCTGCCAGTAGAGAGCAGTATTGCAGTGCAAAGGCTTCCCTGGTTCACCGTTGTGGTATCTTAGATACTTGGAGATGATTGATGGTACCTTAGAGGAGGAAAATGTCTTTGTCCAGTTTTATCCACAGAAAAACAAAACAAAGAGATATAAAATCCCCTCAGCAAATGATTTTGTTTTTTTTTGTTTTTTTGAGTCAGAGTGCTGGGAGAACATTATATATATATATATATATATATATATATATATATATATATATATATATATATATATATATATATATATATTAGTTAATTAAAAAAAAAAGTCTTTTATGTATATCTAGTTTGCCTTGTTTGTCTCATCTTTCATAGCTTTCTCTCTACCTCTTTACTTTCCTGTACCTTCTCTCATTCTCATTTCTACCTTTTCCTACTCATAGTAGTAGTAGTAGTAGCAGTATTTTTTTAAAATATAGATATACCTTGGTCCTGCTTGTTGTTGCATCTTTCACAACTCTCTCTTTATCTCTACTTTTCCCCTTTACCTTCACTCACTCTCATTTCCACCCATTCGCCTTCTGATGTTCACGGCCAGCATTATTTGACATTCCTCACACATCTAAGACTGGGCCCTGCAGGCGAGGAAATCACATAAAGAAAAAAAAAAAATGATAGATTGCCTGGTGCCACCTTGCCAGAGTTAAACACATATCAGCAGCAGCCCTCTTCGTAATATCTCTTTAATGGTCCTATTGTGAGTTATGACAATCTCGCCAATCCCATCATTAGCCCATCCAGTCCTTAATCTCACCAAGAAGAGCACCTGTCAGGCATCATTAGGAATTAAAGCAGTTAATAACCTCCACACATAGTCCTGTATTTTGGGGAGGGGGGAGAAAAAAATATTAGGTGGACACTTTTTCATCATAAGTAAGGCAAGTGTCCCAAGCGAAAGAAAATTCAGCTATATCAGCGGAGCCAGTAAAACATGGACAGCCATAATGAGGTTGGCTAGATTAAGTATTATCTGTTCCCTCCAGGGCAGGAACTCAGGTGATGCATGGTTGGTTTCTTGTAGTTGCTGTGATGATCCAGAGGGGCATTTTGTCATTAAGGATCTCCTCCCAGGACCGGACCCTTGTCATAGACTGGCCAATGATACGACCTGCGAATCTGCGAAACAAGCAGATCTGCTCTAATGAGGAAGTATGCGACCACGACAAAAGTGCGTTACCGTAATGGCTTAGTATCTCAGGAATCTCAGGACCATTTTATTTGATTAGACAAAGCTAAGATCAGGCAAGTGAAAACTCTGATTTATTATGTCATTAACAACGAAAACACTGTGGTTCCAGTCTTCCAAAACAAATCCTTTGTCAAGTTCACCATCTGGAGAAAACAAATACCCTTAAAACCGTATGTGAATAGTCATAGGGGAAAAAAACACATCAGGCATTCCTATTACTTTATTAAGACCACAAGAGAACCCTCCCTGACAGCAGTCAGTATAATCACATTGTAAACACAGCCTGTAAATCCCTCTGTGAGACTTTCCTTTTCATCATAGTGAGGGATTACGAAATGCGTAGAGCAGCAAACAGAGGCAGTAGTGACTGTGCCTAAACACAGACTCCCCTGTGACCTCTATTGTCTCCCCTAGTATTAATTTATCACAGGAAGCCATAAGCAAATGCATATTAATTCAAGTTGGTCCATCATGCCATAGGCGACTAGGCCTATAAATCAGATCAAGGAGGAGTGCCTAACACAGTTTATGGAGAGAGAGGCATTGCTGTGCATCATAGTCCTATTCCTTTGTTCTATACATTGTCCATGAGACACTGTGGACAGCGTGTTGCATCTTAATTTTAGCTATTGTATGGCTTGGAATATAGCGCACAAATCATATGGACTTGTTTAATGATAATTTCATGGTATTTTTATGGGTTTTAGTCAGAGCTTGCCAGCTGTGGTCACTATGAACGGTTGTTTTATAGCATAAACTGTATTTTTGAAGAAAAGGTCAGAAAAGGAGTCTGACTCCACTTTAATCCAGCTATTAGAGGCCTCTCTCCAAAATATTTGGTAAATGGAAAATACCCAGTGCTAAAGGTCTCAAATATTGCTCCAAGCTCATGTAAATGGTTTTCAGATAGAAAAGAAGTATTTGGGGATAAGAAAAGGTCTAACTGTGAGCCTCTGTGGTGGCATGGACTCTTTTGGTTCTTTCCAGGGGGTTGATCATGATATGGAGGCTCTCATGCAATAAATGGCTTCAAGGAGAGTTGAAGATGAGCATCCCTGGAGCGTGGCTCCCCTTAACGACGCCTCCCCTTTCACCTACGGAAATGTTAAGTATGGGCTCGGGAGCACTGAAGCGGAGTGACGTCCGCCTGGCCGTATTTCATGCAGATGGGCAGGTTAAATATGCCAGCCACACATCCGATGTTGGGCCATCTTTTGCTCTTCTCCTACCTTAATCTTGCTCTTTTCAACCATTCTCTCTCTCTCTTTGTGGTGTCACCCCTTCAAAGCATTTTCTCCTTTCTTAGTTTTATCAGGCATACATTATACTGTAAGTGTCTTCTTAAAGGGATAGTTCACACTAAAATTAAGTCATCATTTACTCACCCTGGTGTTGTTCTAATGCATTAAGCCAATTTTTCTTTTTTGGGCTACAAAAAGAGAAATTTTAAAAGATGTTGCGCTCGAGCAAGACCATATAATGGAAGTGAATAGCAACCAGCACCAAACTTGAAAAAAAAAAAAAAAAAAAAAGATGCAGAAGTATCACAGAATGGTCCCATTCGACACATGCTGTAAACTTCAAGTGGTGGTATACGATATAGTGTTTGGTGAAAAACAAAACAAAATTTAATGTGTTATTTAACGAAATTCCTGACCTTGGGCTACCATGCTCGACTGAGCATTCTTGAGACTCTAGAAGCTCAGTTCTGTCCAGAAAAAGCAAACAAGTTGGAGATCAAGATTAGTAAAAACGCGACATAAGAAATTTCAAAAAAGTATCCGTGTACATTCTTCACTGAGTCGAATATCATCGGACCAGAGCTTCAATTGTCTGATGACAGTACCACCGTGTCTACACCAGACGTGACCGCGCCGCAACAGCTAAAATCTGTCTACACTGAACCCGACAAACCAACCGTTGCAAAGCACTTTGACTATCTCAGAAATACAACGGGGAATCCATTTACTGTTGTGAATTTGTTGTCGCGTCGTGTCGCATCTAGTGTAGACAATATCACTGATTATAATGGTTTCTATTGTCTTTTGACGCGTTGCGACGTGCCACTCACGTCTGGTGTGGACATGGTGTAAGAATGACAGTTGACAGATTTGAATGCGATAACATTTTGTTGTGACACACAGCCATGCACAGAAGAGTTCCGGATTTTCGTTAAATAATACATAAACTTTTTTTTTTTTTTCACTAAACCCTATCACATTGCACTAAAAAATTGGAATATACTGTATGACACGTGTCACATGGGACAATTCTGTGATACTGTTGTGTCTTTTTTTTAAGCTTGATGCTGGTAGATTCACTGCCATTATATAGATGAGCATTTCTTTTTAAACTATCTTTCTGTGGGCCGAAAAAGAAAGAAGGGCAAATGGTAACACCAGGGTGAGTAAATAATGACTTAATTTTATTGTGAACTAACCCTTTAAAGCATTAAGAATGATGGCTCACTGTTGCCTGCCAAAAGTTAATGCATTGGATCATTGTAAATTTTTTGGCTCAAAGTTCAAAGGGGAAAAGGGGAAGAACTAAATCTTAGAATTCGATGAGCCACAGAATGATTATCCTTGTTGCATGTGAACCTATAATGTAGTCTGGGTTATATATATATGTATTTTTTTTATCTTGTGTAGTTTCGTTCATGGGTTTTCGATAACATGCCACACAACCTGTCCATGTTGGTATCTGCATAGTTTGGCTGCCTCTACCACAGATGAATGGATTCTATGCATGATCACTTCCACATTTAGCTTCAGTGGCCACCAGAACTTTCTTTGAAGGGTAGTCTATAGACATTTAGAAAGCAATATTGATTTGATTTGAAAGAAGTTAGATGTTAGATGCATGTTGTAAGTCATATTTAGCACTGCTTTTCCCTATTTTGGTCACAACCCACTTGTTTTAAGGAATAGCACCTATTCCACTGTTCAAGGAATTCATTCAGCAGACCTGTAAAACTGTGGTTACATAATTCAGCAGTTCAGACATGCTCATTTGGCCTCATCTGGAAGCTGTTACACAATAAAAAGAAAGGAATGGGGTGTTTGAATACGCAAAAACTCAAAAAGACACAAAATTCTCACGAAAACTTTAACTTTCGTGATCAAAGGGGCAGGGGCTCAAGCCATCTTTCCAATGAGCCTTTCTGTCTTATTATTGTTTCCCACTGTAGCTCACACATTCATAAGCTTGCTAGTACAGCAATACGCACAGAGAAACAGAAACTTTCTCTTTGATAAACCACAAGGGGATGAAACCACAACAAAGCAACGAGAGAGAGTGATATAGATTTGCGCCGTCTACAACGGCATCTACACCACTGCGGCCACCATCACCTCGATTAAAATTTAATCGAGAGCAAAACACAGTGTGTGCATCAGTAAAATTTTGATTTATTATTTATTAGACATACTGAGCTGTTCAGGTCCTGTGAATCATTCATTGTGTCATACCTCCCTTATATAGACTCGTATAGCTGATATATGAAACTCGTAAAAATGCATGAGAGAGGAATTGAAGGATCATCACGGAGTGATGTGAGGTAATCTCGAAGCTGCATTATGGATCCCGCTCACCAAACAGCTCTTTGTCTTGTTGCATGCCGTCGAAACCACCGTCCTTGCTGCATTATGCTTGCGCTCGCCCTATCAATGACAATACCCTCTCCGCTTCCTCACGCAACAGATGGACCGCTGCCTCATTAACTTTAATACGTCCAACATCAATTAGAAAGGAGTTAATTGGGATGCTCGAAAGGTGACTGCCGGCAAGCGCAGTGCATACGCAAGCCCTCCACTTAATAAATGAAAGTCGTCAAGGCAAAATATGCCAACAGCGGAGCTGATGGGCTTCATTGTGAGCAGGGACCGCGCTGTCGTTTCGCTAGCTCATTTTTCTCACGTCACATACCTGAGGAGTTGACCTTGAAGGGGCACTGTCGTTCAGCCTCCCCATCCTTTGTTGTTTCCACACTGTCACTCTTTTTTTCAGAGTGATTGCTTTCTCTCGTACCCGGACTCGTTCTCTCTCGCACACTCATTCGCCCTCCCTCCTCTTCACACTCTTTATCTCTCAACAGCTTCATTATCTCATGACTCTGCCACAGCCTGTGAGAGATGAGTGTCCCACTTTGTGTTGTTGTTGTTGTTGTTGTTGTTGTCGTTGTCTAGCCGCTGTGGTCTCAAGGGACATCTTTTTGGATGAGACAGAGCACCATGTTTCTGTCAGGAATGCTGACTCAGCGCCTCTCATGCCATGTGTCTTCCTGGAACAGGTGCCGCTTGCCGCCAGACGAAAAGATGGGACACGCTGCTATCAAAACACAACACACACTTTGTTATGAAGACAAATGGGTTATTGGTAATGTGTGACACATGTATATGCTCAATGCACAGCGATAGCAGTGGAGGCCTCAGTACAGAGAGCCAGAAGCAACAGTCCAAAGAAAGTTAGCACAACAGCGATTAGCAATTACTCATCCAGATCTGGAACTGAAATATGGTAAACAATTCTGAGAATTTTAGTCTGTGATCAGTTTCTCTCTGCATGGGCCAAAATGAATTATGTGACGAGTTCTCATACTTAACACCTCTCTGTTAACACACATACTCTGTACATGGAGACTTTCCATTCATGTCTATGATATTTATACTGAGGCTCCATCCATCTATCCATCCATCCAATAGTTCCTTAGGTCTATCTGCTGTTTTATCGGCCGTTCCATAGTTCCTTCTGTAGGTCTATTTGCTGTTTTATCGGCCATTCTATAGTTTCTTCTATAGGTCTATCTGGTCATTCTATAGCTCCTTCTGCAGGTCTATCTGCTGTTTTATCGACCATTCTATATGTCTATCTGCTGTTTTATCGGCCATTCTATAGCTCCTTCTATATGTCTATCTGCAGTTTTATCGGCCATTCTATAGCTCCTTCTATAGGTCTATCTGCTGTTTTATCGGCCATTCTATAGTTCCTTCTGCAGGTCTATCTGCTGTTTTATCGACCATTCTATAGCTCCTTCTATAGGTCTATCTGCTTTTTTATCAGTCATACTATAGTTCCTTCTGCAGGTCTATCTGCTGTTTTATCGACCATTCTATAGGTCTATCTGCTGTTTTATCAGTCATTCTATAGTTCCTTCTGCAGGTCTATCTGCTGTTTTATCGACCATTCTATACGTCTATCTGCTGTTTTATCAGTCATTCTATAGTTCCTTCTGCAGGTCTATCTGCTGTTTTATCGACCATTTTATAGCTCCTTCTACAGGTCTATCTGCTGTTTTATCAGTCATTCTATAGTTCCTTCTGTAGGTCTATCTGCTGTTTTATATGCCATTCTATAGCTCCTTCTATAGGTCTATCTGGTCATTCTATAGCTCCTTCTACAGGTCTATCTGCTGTTTTATCGACCATTCTATACGTCTATCTGCTGTTTTATCGGCCATTCTATAGCTCCTTCTATAGGTCTATCTGCTGTTTTATCGGCCATTCTATAGTTCCTTCTATAGGTCTATCTGCTGTTTTATCAGTCATACTATAGTTCCTTCTGCAGGTCTGTCTGCTGTTTTATTGACCATTCTATACGTCTATCTGCTGTTTTATCAGTCATTCTATAGTTCCTTCTGCAGGTCTATCTGCTGTTTTATCGACCATTTTATAGCTCCTTCTACAGGTCTATCTGCTGTTTTATCAGTCATTCTATAGTTCCTTCTGTAGGTCTATCTGCTGTTTTATATGCCATTCTATAGCTCCTTCTATAGGTCTATCTGGTCATTCTATAGCTCCTTCTACAGGTCTATCTGCTGTTTTATCGACCATTCTATACGTCTATCTGCTGTTTTATCGGCCATTCTATAGCTCCTTCTATAGGTCTATCTGCTGTTTTATCGGCCATTCTATAGTTCCTTCTATAGGTCTATCTGCTGTTTTATCAGTCATACTATAGTTCCTTCTGCAGGTCTATCTGCTGTTTTATTGACCATTCTATACGTCTATCTGCTGTTTTATCAGTCATTCTATAGTTCCTTCTGCAGGTCTATCTGCTGTTTTATCGACCATTCTATAGCTCCTTCTATAGGTCTATCTGGTCATTCTATAGCTCCTTCTACAGGTCTATCTGCTGTTTTATCGGCCATTCTATAGCTCCTTCTATAGGTCTATCTGGTCATTCTATAGCTCCTTCTACAGGTCTATCTGCTGTTTTATCGGCCATTCTATAGTTCATTCTGCAGGTCTATCTGCTGTTTTATCAGTCATTCTATAGCTCCTTCTATAGGTCTATCTGCTGTTTTATCAGTCATTCTATAGCTCCTCCTATAGGTCTATCTGCTGTTTTATCGACCATTCTATAGCTCCTTCTATAGGTCTATCTGCTGTTTTATCAGTCATACTATAGTTCCTTCTGCAGGTCTATCTGCTGTTTTATTGACCATTCTATAGGTCTATCTGCTGTTTTATCAGTCATTCTATAGTTCCTTCTGCAGGTCTATCTGCTGTTTTATCGACCATTCTATAGGTCTATCTGCTGTTTTATCAGTCATTCTATAGTTCCTTCTGCAGGTCTATCTGCTGTTTTATCGACCATTCTATAGGTCTATCTGCTGTTTTATCAGTCATTCTATAGTTCCTTCTACAGGTCTATCTGCTGTTTTATCAGTCATTCTATAGTTCCTTCTGTAGGTCTATCTGCTGTTTTATATGCCATTCTATAGCTCCTTCTATAGGTCTATCTGCTGTTTTATCGACCATTCTATAGTTTCTTCTATAGGTCTATCTGCTGTTTTATCGACCATTCTATAGTTTCTTCTACAGGTCTATCTGCTGTTTTATTGACCATTCTATAGGTCTATCTGCTGTTTTATCAGTCATTCTATAGTTCCTTCTGCAGGTCTATCTGCTGTTTTATCGACCATTCTATAGGTCTATCTGCTGTTTTATCAGTCATTCTATAGTTCCTTCTACAGGTCTATCTGCTGTTTTATCAGTCATTCTATAGTTCCTTCTGTAGGTCTATCTGCTGTTTTATATGCCATTCTATAGCTCCTTCTATAGGTCTATCTGCTGTTTTATCGACCATTCTATAGGTCTATCTGCTGTTTTATCAGTCATTCTATAGTTCCTTCTACAGGTCTATCTGCTGTTTTATCAGTCATTCTATAGTTCCTTCTGTAGGTCTATCTGCTGTTTTATATGCCATTCTATAGCTCCTTCTATAGGTCTATCTGCTGTTTTATCGACCATTCTATAGTTTCTTCTATAGGTCTATCTGCTGTTTTATCGACCATTCTATAGTTTCTTCTACAGGTCTATCTGCTGTTTTATTGACCATTCTATAGGTCTATCTGCTGTTTTATCAGTCATTCTATAGTTCCTTCTGCAGGTCTATCTGCTGTTTTATCGACCATTCTATAGGTCTATCTGCTGTTTTATCAGTCATTCTATAGTTCCTTCTACAGGTCTATCTGCTGTTTTATCAGTCATTCTATAGTTCCTTCTGTAGGTCTATCTGCTGTTTTATATGCCATTCTATAGCTCCTTCTATAGGTCTATCTGCTGTTTTATCGACCATTCTATAGGTCTATCTGCTGTTTTATCAGTCATTCTATAGTTCCTTCTACAGGTCTATCTGCTGTTTTATCAGTCATTCTATAGTTCCTTCTGTAGGTCTATCTGCTGTTTTATATGCCATTCTATAGCTCATTCTATAGGTCTATCTGCTGTTTTATCAGTCATACTATAGTTCCTTCTACAGGTCTATCTGCTGTTTTATCGACCATTCTATAGGTCTATCTGCTGTTTTATCAGTCATTCTATAGTTCCTTCTACAGGTCTATCTGCTGTTTTATCAGTCATTCTATAGTTCCTTCTGTAGGTCTATCTGCTGTTTTATATGCCATTCTATAGCTCCTTCTATAGGTCTATCTGCTGTTTTATCGACCATTCTATAGTTTCTTCTATAGGTCTATCTGCTGTTTTATCGACCATTCTATAGTTTCTTCTACAGGTCTATCTGCTGTTTTATTGACCATTCTATAGGTCTATCTGCTGTTTTATCAGTCATTCTATAGTTCCTTCTGCAGGTCTATCTGCTGTTTTATCGACCATTCTATAGGTCTATCTGCTGTTTTATCAGTCATTCTATAGTTCCTTCTACAGGTCTATCTGCTGTTTTATCAGTCATTCTATAGTTCCTTCTGTAGGTCTATCTGCTGTTTTATATGCCATTCTATAGCTCCTTCTATAGGTCTATCTGCTGTTTTATCGACCATTCTATAGGTCTATCTGCTGTTTTATCAGTCATTCTATAGTTCCTTCTACAGGTCTATCTGCTGTTCCCTTTCGATACTTCACTCGTACTGCGTATGGGGAAAGGTCTCCCTTTTTCCCCGCTGCTGAAGCCTTTTTCAATAACGCAGTGTAACTGCACCGTCATTGGTTCACTCATAGACAAGTTGTTGAACCAATGGCGGCGCGGCATAGCTGCGCGGCCTATGGCGACAAAGCGCGCGAATATTCCCGCCGAAATGGGCGGGGTATAGGGCTATATAAGCAGGCGTTTCGCCATAGGATTTCAGTGTTTTCTCCTTCAGCGACGACATCTACTTCTCTTCGCTGATCTCCGCCTGAAGCCGAAGAAGCTCGCCGCCTTCTGCTCTCGCCGCCGTCTGAAGAGGCTCCCGCAGCGGACTCGCCTGGACTCGCCGGTGGAAGAAAGCGCCGGCGCCCTCGCGGACTGCAGCTTCTAGCGCCGTCGCCGAGCCGCCGCCTCCCGCTTCCCGCTTCCGGCCGCTTCCTGTGCGTCCCCTGCCGCCATCCGGCGCGCCGCCTGAGAGCTTCATCCGCGGCTTAAACGCCGCTCTAAAAGAGCGATTTCCAGCGGTTTTCACCGCTTTAAGAGCTTCCGCGGCCCTCGCCGCTCTAAAAGAGCCACCCAATTGCCGTTTTCACGGCAGCGGCGTCTCACGATGCCCCGCCACTCATGTGGTACTTGCAGGGCCCCCCTGCACGACGACGATGGACACAGCGAGTGTGTCGCTTGCCTGGGCAAGCCCCACGCAGACGGCGCGCTCGCTGGAGACTCATGCCCGCACTGCGAGTGTATGAGTCTCGCTTCCCTGCGCTCGCGGGTCGCCTTCTTCACTGAGGGCGATCTCGCCGCTCGCGCCCTCCCGTCTCCTTCCTCCCGCGGTCCGGCGAGGAAAAGACAGCGGGGTAGAGCGACTCAGCGCCAGGAGTTGAGCGAGCTCACGCCGGCCCAGCCCCCGCGTGCCTCGCCCTCTCCTCCCAGGGAACTCTCTCCAGTTCTGTTCTCTCGCCCTGAGCAGCGTCCCTCCGCAGAAGCGAGTGACCTCGTCTCATTCGGGGGAACAGACGACGAACAAGACGACTCCATGTCTCTTGCGGCTTCCGAAGCGGAAGGATGGGCTGGCGAGCCGGAAGACCCCGCTCCACCGCCTCCCTTGGAACCCATCGAGCATGGCCAGGGCATGGATGCCGAGCTCTTCCGCATCCTGTCTAGAGCCGTTGAAGAGCTGGACCTCGAGTGGGCCCCTCCAGAGGAGCCGTCTCGCAGCCGCCTGGACGAATGGTTTCTGCCAGGCCGCCGCCAAGCACCTCGCCAGCGTTCAGCGCCCTTCTTTCCTGAGGTCCACGAAGAGCTGACGAAGTCGTGGCGCGCTCCTTACTCTGCCCGCCTCCACACTACGCACCGCTCCGCCCTCACCGCCGTCGACGGCGCCGAGGAGAAGGGATACGAGCGCTTGCCACCCCTAGATGAAGCGGTGGCTGCTCACCTCTGTCCTCCCGCGGCTGTGGGTTGGAAGACGAAGAGGGCCCTTCCTTCCAAGCCCTGTCGGACCACCTCTACTCTGGCTGGACGGGCTTACACCTCGGCGGGCCAAGCTGCCTCTGCGCTCCACACCATGGCCATATTTCAAGCATTCCAGGCCAAACTCCTCCGCTCTCTGGATGAGTCTGGAATCGACGCGCCAGCCTTCAAAGATCTCCGCAGCGCCACGGATCTTGCCCTGCGAGCTACGAAGGCTACGGCCCAGGCCATCGGTCGTTCCATGGCCAGCCTGGTCGTGTTGGAGCGCCACCTGTGGCTCAACCTAACGGAGATCAAAGACCTAGACAAGACGGCCTTCTTAGACGCCCCGGTCTCGCCTTCTGGTCTCTTCGGGCCTGCAGTGGATGGCTTCACTGAGCGCTTTACTGCCGCGCAGAAATCGTCTCAGGCTATGAGGCATTTCTTGCCTAAGCGCTCCAGCTCCGCTTCTGCGTCTAGCCGCCCCAGGACTGCGCCGGCTCAGCAGAACAAACCAGCCCCACCTGCAACACAGGCAGCGCCGCCCCAGGAGCATCGCCAGCGCTCGCGCCCTGCGAAGCGCCCTCCCTTCCCGAGGCGCCAGGGACCCCGGCCCAGGATTGTGCTGGACCCGGTGCCTCCGAAGTCGTCCTGATTCGTCGGACAGGAAGAGGATGGGGGACCGTCCCGTTACGACCGGACCACCCCAAAAGCTCCCACGGGTAATTTCCCCTCCGCCTCGTTTATTTCCGGGCGTGGGAAACATACTTCAAGTGACAGCTGGGCCCACACCTGTTGCGCCCACTCCAAACGCCGTTTTCACGGCGGAAAAATTTTTACCTCATCACAAAAAGAGCAAATTTCCTCTTCCACCCCTCGCGGTGTACGACCCTCTCAACGGCGGTCTGTCACCCAACATTATTCAACCCCTAGCCACTCGGGCCGAGGCCTGGCAGGCCATCCCCGATGTGTCAGAATGGGTCATGGGGATCGTAAACCAGGGCTACTCGCTCCAGTTTGCACGACGGCCCCCCGCTTCGCCGGGGTGCTTCAAACATCGGTCAATCCGGACGACGCTCATGTCCTCCGGGCCGAAGTCATGTCGTTGCTGGAAAAAGGAGCTGTGGAAATGGTTCCTCCGTCAGAGAGCGAGACAGGCTTTTACAGCCGCTACTTTCTGGTCCCCAAAAAGGATGGCGGTCTCAGACCCATCCTAGACCTCAGGCTTTTGAATCACTCCCTCACGAGACGGAAGTTCAAAATGCTGACGCTGAAGCAGATCCTCGCGCACATTTGCCCCGAGGACTGGTTCTGCTCGCTGGACCTGAAGGATGCGTATTTTCACATCCAGATAGCCCCCGTCACAGACGATTCTTGAGATTCGCATACGAAGGGGTGGCATACCAATATACGGTCCTGCCCTTCGGGCTGTCTCTGGCTCCCCGCACTTTCACCAAGTGCATGGACGCGGCGCTTTCCCCTCTGAGACAGATGGGAATCCGGGTTCTGAATTATCTCGACGACTGGCTCATCTTAGCCCGTTCGCGAGACGAGCTGGAACGCCACAGATCCGTGCTCCTCAGCCATCTACAATGCCTGGGTCTCAGGGTCAACTTAGCCAAGAGCTCGCTATGCCCCACTCAACGAATCTCGTTTCTGGGAGCAGTTTTCGACTCGGTCCGTATGACGGCAGTAGTCTCGCCAGAGCGCGCCCTGGCAATTCAGCAGCTCACGGCATCTGTCACGAACAAAGCCTATCTCCCTCTGAAGTTTTTCCAGAGGCTGCTAGGGCTGATGGCTTCCGCCTCCCCAGTGCTGCAGCTAGGCCTTCTTCGGATGCGGCCTCTTCAGTACTGGTTGAAGTTCCGGGTTCCTCCCAGCGCATGGCGGCACGGCCGCCTATGTCTCAAGGTCAATCGGGCCTGTCTTCTAGCCCTGAAACCTTGGATGGATCCAGTATGGTTCCAACGCGGAGTCCCTTTACAGGCGGTCTCACGGAGGACGGTGCTCTCAACAGACGCCTCCAACTTGGGCTGGGGCGCTGTGTGCGAGGGCAGACCGGCCTTCGGCTCGTGGAGCCACGAGGAAAGCCATTTACACATCAACTGTCTAGAGATGCTAGCAGTGATGAAAGCCCTTCAGTTCTTTCAGGCTTACTTGACGGGACGTCATGTTCTAGTTCGGTCAGACAGTATGACGGTGGTGTCATACCTGAACCACCAAGGCGGTCTTTCGTCCAGCCGCTTATGCGCTCTGGCGAAACGTCTGCTGGAATGGGCTCTTCCGAGGCTTCAGTCGCTCAGAGCGACTCATGTTCCTGGCAGGAACAATCTGGGTGCGGACATGTTGTCACGGAGCAACATCCCCTCCGACGAGTGGATGCTCTACCCCCAAGTGGTCCTCACGATCTGGGAGTTCTTCGGGAAGGCAGAGGTAGACCTCTTCGCCTCAGAAGACAACTCTCATTGCCCAACATTTTTCTCGAAGGAAGTAGATGCTCTGGCCCACACATGGCCCAGCACGCTCCTTTATGCTTTCCCTCCGATCGCACTGATCCCCCAGGTCATCAGGCGTATCAGAGAAGACCAGCACAGAGTCCTTCTGGTGGCCCCGCTCTGGAGGAACCAGGTTTGGTCCTCAGAGCTATTCAGGCTCTCTCTAAGAGCCCCGTGGCCGATTCCCCTGAGACGGGACCTCCTCTCTCAGGCAAACAGAACAATCTGGCACCCACAGCCGCAGCTCTGGGCTCTGCACCTCTGGTCCCTCGATGGGAGCCGACTAGCCTCCCCGAGGACGTCCTAAATACCATTTCTCAGGCTAGAGCCCCATCTACGAGGCGCCTCTACGACCAGAAGTGGTCAGTCTTTGTTGATTGGTGTTCAACACGCAACATAGACCCTGTGGAGAGTGACGTATCTTCCATACTGTCTTTCCTCCAAGAACGCTTGGAAATGGGGCGCTCCCCTTCCACGCTTAAGGTTTACGTAGCAGCCATTGCAGCGTTCCACGCTCCTATTGCTGGCCAATCGGTGGGACGAAACGGGCTCGTGATCCGTTTTTGAGAGGTGCTAGGCGTTTGAATCCTCCTCGCCCTCTCACTATTCCCTCCTGGGACCTCTCGTTGGTCCTCAGGGCCTTGAAAGGAGCCCCATTTGAACCAATGGGTTCAGCCGACCTCAGGCCCCTAACGCTAAAAACCGCTCTGCTACTAGCACTAGCATCGGTAAAGCGTGTTGGCGATTTGCAGGCCCTCTCCGTGAACCGTGCGTGCCTCGAATTCGGGCCTGGTGACTCTAAGGTCGTTCTGAAACCTAGGCATGGCTACGTCCCTAAAGTGCTCTCAACTCCGTTTAGAGCTCAGGTCATCTCGCTCTCTGCTCTTCCTCCCTCGGCGGACGAACCAGAGCTGCAGCTACTCTGCCCAGTCAGGGCATTGAGGACCTACATAGACCGATCACAGTCTTTCAGACAGTCAGATCAGCTCTTTGTTTGTTTTGGCGGCCGCACCAAAGGGTCTCCGGTCTCGAAACAACGCATTTCCCGTTGGATAGTGGATGCTATTAACCTGTGCTACTCCTCACTGGGCACTAATTGCCCCATAGGAGTCAGGGCCCACTCCACTAGAGGAATGGCTTCCTCGTGGGCTTGGTCCAACGGAGTTTCCATCCAAGACATCTGTGAGGCGGCCGGCTGGTCTTCGCCGTCCACCTTTGTCAGGTTCTATCACCTCGATGTCCCGACCTTACAAGCTCGGGTCCTGTCGGTGTGATTAGCGGCTTCCAACAGGTCCCGCTTCACGCCACCATAGGAAGTATCTTCCTTCAGTGTAACCATGGGTTCGGTTAGGCTTTGCCTCCGCTTGTCCTTTTGCCCCCCTCTGGGTGGCCAAATGCAAGCTATATCGTTCCCAGCCGTGGCACGGCGTGGTTGAATTCGTTCCCCATACGCAGTACGAGTGAAGTATCGAAAGGGAACGTACTCGGTTACTAACGTAACCTCGGTTCCCTGAGATACGGAACGAGTACTGCGTCACTTGCCGTGCCACGAGGCTGCGGCTCAGGGTCGTCGCTTCAGTCGATTGACACTGAAATCCTATGGCGAAACGCCTGCTTATATAGCCCTATACCCCGCCCATTTCGGCGGGAATATTCGCGCGCTTTGTCGCCATAGGCCGCGCAGCTATGCCGCGCCGCCATTGGTTCAACAACTTGTCTATGAGTGAACCAATGACGGTGCAGTTACACTGCGTTATTGAAAAAGGCTTCAGCAGCGGGGAAAAAGGGAGACCTTTCCCCATACGCAGTACTCGTTCCGTATCTCAGGGAACCGAGGTTACGTTAGTAACCGAGTACGTTTTATCAGTCATTCTATAGTTCCTTCTGTAGGTCTATCTGCTGTTTTATATGCCATTCTATAGCTCCTTCTATAGGTCTATCTGCTGTTTTATCGACCATTCTATAGTTCCTTCTGCAGGTCTATCTGCTGTTTTATTGACCATTCTATAGGTCTATCTGCTGTTTTATCAGTCATTCTATAGTTCCTTCTGCAGGTCTATCTGCTGTTTTATTGACCATTCTATAGGTCTATCTGCTGTTTTATCAGTCATTCTATAGTTCCTTCTGCAGGTCTATCTGCTGTTTTATCGACCATTCTATAGGTCTATCTGCTGTTTTATCAGTCATTCTATAGTTCCTTCTGCAGGTCTATCTGCTGTTTTATCGACCATTCTATAGGTCTATCTGCTGTTTTATCAGTCATTCTATAGTTCCTTCTGTAGGTCTATCTGCTGTTTTATATGCCATTCTATAGCTCCTTCTACAGGTCTATCTGCTGTTTTATCGACCATTCTATAGTTTCTTCTACAGGTCTATCTGCTGTTTTATCGACCATTCTATAGTTTCTTCTACAGGTCTATCTGCTGTTTTATCGGTCATTCTATAGTTTCTTCTACAGGTCTATCTGCTGTTTTATCGACCATTCTATAGTTTCTTCTATAGGTCTATCTGCTGTTTTATCGGTCATTCTATAGTTCCTTCTATAGGTCTGTCTGCTATTTTATCGGCCATTCAATAGTTCCCTCTATAGGTCTGTCTGCTATTTTATCGGCCATTCTATAGTTCCTTCTGCAGGTCTATCTGCTGTTTTATCGACCATTTTATAGCTCCTTCTACAGGTCTATCTGCTGTTTTATCAGTCATTCTATAGTTCCTTCTGCAGGTCTATCTGCTGTTTTATCGACCATTTTATAGCTCCTTCTACAGGTCTATCTGCTGTTTTATCAGTCATTCTATAGTTCCTTCTGCAGGTCTATCTGCTGTTTTATCGACCATTTTATAGCTCCTTCTACAGGTCTATCTGCTGTTTTATCAGTCATTCTATAGTTCCTTCTGCAGGTCTATCTGCTGTTTTATCGACCATTTTATAGCTCCTTCTATAGGTCTATCTGCTGTTTTATCAGTCATTCTATAGTTCCTTCTGTAGGTCTATCTGCTGTTTTATATGCCATTCTATAGCTCCTTCTATAGGTCTATCTGGTCATTCTATAGCTCCTTCTACAGGTCTATCTGCTGTTTTATCGACCATTCTATAGTTTCTTCTACAGGTCTATCTGCTGTTTTATCGACCATTCTATAGTTTCTTCTACAGGTCTATCTGCTGTTTTATCGACCATTCTATAGTTTCTTCTATAGGTCTGTCTGCTATTTTATCGGCCATTCAATAGTTCCCTCTATAGGTCTATCTGTTGTTTTATCGGCCATTCTATAGTTCCTTCTATAGGTCTATCTACTGTTTTATCTGTCATTCTTTCTGTAGTTCTATCATTCTTTCCGATCTTCTTTTTCCTGTGTCGATGTTCCTTGCCTCGTCACGACGACTCACTTGTTGTATTCCTCACTTGTAAGTCGCTTTGGATAAAAACGTCTGCCAAATGAATAAATGTAAATGTTCTTTCTATACTTCTAACAATCTATCAACCTATAATTCTTTTAATTCTATAAATGTGTCCAAAGAAAGCATTTTAAATTTTGTCAACATTTAATTTTAATTTGTTTTAATTTCAAATTCAAAATGCAAACCTATTTATTACCTAAATTCAAATTCAATTCAAAATCATGAATTCAATCAGAATTTAAAAAGCATTCTCAAATCATTTCATGGTGTGCAGACCTGGTTGCTTGCCCTAAAATAAACGTATGTTTTCATATTTTGCTATTCTTCTGGGGACACGACCCTGACCCGCACATATGCACGAATACAAGGTGATGAAGTGCTTTGTGTTTGTGCACCACACACCAGTGACTACAAACACTATTAATCTTATGGTTTTCCCTACTATTCATTTTCTGCATCATGCAGAACCCCATATCCAAAATTAGTTTTATCCAAATATGGAAATCTAAATTTTCTTTCCCAATATTTTCTGCCTCAGGGAATGCTGCTATTGCTAGCGCTGAGCCTTTACTCTCCTCTGTGACAGTTAAAAAATGAGGAGTTTACTATAATAATAATAGAATAATGAGTAGAGCAGTGTCTAGATGTGGCTGTATATTCATTATTAGGTCTTCAAATGCTAAAGTGGAACAAACTCAATTGCCAGATACTTTTTAACATCCGTCTGTGGCTGTTTAGCTATGCGAAAATGACATTTACCTTTAGAATGCCTTTGCTTGTGTCAGTCAGATCCAGAAATGCCCCATTAAATCACCTTATGATATTGAAATGAAGATTTTATAAAGGAAACCATTAACCTGTGGAAATGAAAGAATAAACAGTGTTGGTAGAGTGTATGCCCCGGATTATCCCCAGGGCATCAGTTGTGGTTCTGGATGGCTGACTCATTAGAATCCCATTTTCTCTCTCTCCCTCTTTGTCTCTCTGTCCCTCTCTCTCCCTTTCTCTCGTTCTTCCAGTGTCGTCCTCTTATGAGCGTGTTGTACCATACCAACAGGGCAGACCTGTTTCTCACCGCTTTGCCATGGGGAAATTTGCATGTGCATTGACTGTAAAATTGAGCGCTCCCACAGAATCAAGTCTTAATCAAGCAACTCTAATGATCTAACATTTGGCTGAGATGAATTTTTTCGCTCTTTCCGTGTATGTGTGTGTGTGTGTGTATGTGTTAGAGAGAGAGATGCTTGTTCCAACCAAACAAGGAGCAATTCAATGACCAATTTTATTAAGATATTAAGTATTATTATTGCAATGGCTTTGAATTCCATAGGAAACATGTCATTTCTTATTGAGACAAAATCCTTAAATCTGAAAACATTAGTCAATGAATATCTTATAGTATATAAGATATAAAGAAATACCATAAAAGGAACAATAGAAGAGTAGAGTATCTATATCTTTGGCCACTGAGGGGCAGTGTTTCTTGTATAAATACATGGACAAAACATAAAATAAATATGTTTCCCATGTGCAAAGATGCAACACAATAAAAGGTTCTGTAAAGCGAACACACACTTGGAAGATATATAGTTTCATTCATCCAGTTTTGTTCTATTTAAAATGAAAATGAACAAGAAAATCCTTGAGGGGAAATAGTATGATATTACTTAAGGCTGTATTCATAAAAAAGATTTTTCTTAAAGAGAAGGATTACTTGTTGTATTGTCCTCTGTAGCATACATTTTTTATTTTGTTTATGAGGCTCTGAAAAGGCATAGGATGCTTATTTGCTCATTACAATGAAGAATGTCCCAGGTCAGTTCATAAACTACATTGAGTCTGTCAGAATGTAACAAACAAAATATAATTTGCTGGTATTGTAAGCAGCAGGCACATTATGTTGTGAAAAGGCAGGTGGGATTTTTTGGATGCTGTAACATTTATTTATTTATTTATTTTTTTAATGCAGAACAATGAGCCCAGCTCACCCACTGGCACATAAACAGGCATGCACATATGTATTCACATGCATATCAGGCATATTTTGTGCACTCACTTTATACGTAGGCAGTTTGGAATCTGAGTGAAAGTGGAACGCTTGAGTGCAGAGAAGAGCCGCAGTGTTACGCAATGTCTGTGTGAGGGACAGGAAGAAAGAGCTAATGTGATGGCGGTGAATGTGGGCCAGTGCCATGCTCACTGAACCAGAACACTGAGCCTGAGAGACAGTTAGTATCATCCCTCTGTCCGTACCTCACTCACTCACACACGCACAGACAGAAGCACATGCCTGCACGCTGTTTCAAACACATGCAAGAAAAACTGGCATAATGATGTGTGCTTAGAAGACAGATGGAGCAAAGCAGGAGAGTTTAAAGAAATTGTTCATCCAGATATGAAATGTCTGTCATTATTTACACACACTGATACTTATTTACTTGTTGTTTCAAACCTCTATGATTTAATTTATTTTGTGTAACTCAAGGGGAGTTAATACCCTGGCCACCGTTTGTAGTGTAATAAAAGTGAATGAAAACTTGTACGGTCAAGCTCCAAAATGACAAATAAAAAAGCCTCATAAGTCTCATAAATGTGGTCCGTATGACTCATTCTAACCTGTATGATTTTATTTCTTTGTATAACACAAAAGGGTAATTTTGAAGTATCCCCTGGTCACTCTTTGTTTTATAATAATAAAATGGAATGCGGATTGGGACAGTCAAGCTTGAAAATAGTTCAAAACAGCACCATAAACCTAAAAAATCTGGTTCATATAACTCCTTCAGTCTTTTCAAAGTTGTGCCTTATTGAGAGATATAGAGTGATAAATTATATTTATATGCATTTTATGTCAGTAATCTGCTATACTGTTATAAAGACCTCATTGATTTACATTACAAGCTATCAGAATTTCGTCTTACTTGTTGGGCATATAAATAGCATCTGCACCAAACTGCATATTTATGCTCAGTTTGGGCCTCTGAGGCATTTCTTTCCTCCTTGAATATGAGCTCCATATTCTCCTATTATAAGCCATTAAAGCCTGGTGTATCAAATATATTTAACAAAAAAAAAACTTTTTTAAAGGCACACTATGTAAATTTTCACTATTAAAGGTCACTTATTCAAAACAAAGGCGCAGCTTCACGTGTACAGCCGGTGGAAAAGAATCAGGATGGGACTCGGGCAGAAATCATGTTCATGGATGAGATTATTAACGTTACTGTAGTATGATGCAGAGCTGGGCCGAGTGCTGTGCGAGCCGAACGATGCCGGTGGATCGGTGGCCATTGCATCCCAGTTTTCCAAAAAGAACTTCAAGTTTTGATTTGTCTGACCACAGAACAGTTTTCCGCTTTGCCACAGTCCATTTTAAATGAGCCTTGGCCCAGAGAAAATGTCTGCGCTTCTGGATCATGTTCAGATCATGTTCACGACAATGTTTTCTGGAAGTATTCCTGAGCCCATGTTCTGATTTCCATTACAGTAGCATTGCTGTATGTGTCTAAGGGCCCGAAGATCACGGGCATCCAGCATGGTTTTCCGGCCTTGACCCTTACGCACAGAGATTGTTCCAGATTCTCTGAATCTTTGGATGATATTATGCACTGTAGATGATGATAACTTCAAACTCTTTGCAATTTTTCTCTGAGAAACTCCTTTCTGATATTGCTCCACTATTTTTCACTGCAGCATTGGGGGAATTGGTGATCCTCTGCACATCTTGACTTCTGAGAGACACTGCCACTCTGAGAGGCTCTTTTTATACCCAATCATGTTGCCAATTGACCTAATAAGTTGCAAATTGGTCCTCCAGCTGTTCCTTATATGTACATTTAACATTTCCTGCCTCTTATTGCTACCTGTCCCAACTTTTTTGGAATGTGTAGCTCTCATGAAATCCAAAATGAGCCAATATTTGGCATGACATTTCAAAATGTGTCACTTTCAACATTTGATATGTTATCTATATTCTATTGTGAATAAAATATAAGTTTATAAGGTTTGTAAATTATTGCATTCCTTTTTTATTCACAATTTGTACAGTGTCCCAACTTTTTTGGAATCGGCTTTGCATTTTAAATTATCATAAGTATATAGGATATGTTTAAGATAAGTTTGTGTATAACATTTGCCTTCATATTTAATGCAGATGGTTAATAAAGAGAATGTTACTTGAATCATATTGTAGTTTTTAAGCTGACTAGTTAAACAAAAAAAAAATTGAAATCATGAATTGGTAAATTTTTCTGAAAAAATCGAGATGTTGTTTTTTTTGCCATATCGTCCAGCCCTATTCCATGGTTTCTACAAAATAAAACTTGAAACTGAGGGTAACGCGGGTATGATGTTATTGACAGGCGACGCATGGACATGGTCCATGTCCTGGTTAAAATTGCTTATTTCTCTGGATTTAAACATTCTTGGAAACATTTGTGATAATGTAAGTACACAAGTCAACAAAATATATAACATTGTTCAGGGTTTTGGATCTTTTAATACAAAAATCTTACATATTGTACCTTTAATTTTTTTTTTTTTTTTTTTAGATTTTGTCTAAAATTTTAACTATTCCATTACAAAAAACTTGATTTTTCTGACTGTTATTCATTATGTCAGGTTTTACAGGGTTAAGGGGAACAAATTACACAGGCTTCATTCAGTAGTGAGTTAGTGTAGTGACATAGATGAAAAGAGGTGGATGCAGGCACTAGAGATGAGAGAAGACAGGACAGGGCACCACAGAGACGTTGGGTAAAATGCGAAGGTCAACCTACCGCCGAAGACATTAGCTCCTGCTCCTTACTTGATTAAGATAGGCCTTGACAATGAAGTCGCTGCACAGGGCAAAGGCTTTGTTAGCGCAGTGACCTCTTTATCAATCAGTAAGCTATAAGTCATATCTAGGGAGCAGAATATCCAGATGAGCTGCCTTAGCATTCCATGACATTGTGCTAGTGTTTATTTTGTGCCCACTGCCATATTTTTCTATTTTACTTCAATATCATACCATGACCTCTTCCTTTATTTACTTAGGTGCACGAGTAAAATTACTATTGAACTTGAGTGGAAGTGATTTCATACATAACTAAAAGCTACCTTGAGATCAGTTGTTTAAAGTTAAAAAATTAGTAAATGAAATTTAAGGATTCTTACAAAATCATGCACTCTTTGAGTAGATGCTTTTTTTAATAAGTAATAACTTTTACTAATTACTACTCTGTGCGTAGAATGAATTTATACCGGACGTACTACATTAGCCATGTTGTCATGTAATGTGATCTATTTTCATCTGTTGTCACTTTACTGCCGTTAACAAATCTTTTCCCATGGCCTCATGGAATAGTAAAGTGTAAATTGGATGCACACCTCAGAATCTTGCCAAAAGTAGTACTTTTTTTTCCCTTTTTTTGACTTTTCACCTACTGTTTTATGAATACTGTGAATGTGGACATACACTGCTAAAAATAAAAGAAGCAGGGGTTGCAGTAATCAGAGACAACTTAATCCTAATATTTTCCATAAATTCGTTTGAAGAACCAAATTAGCCAGAGATCAGTTATCATGATTAAAAGATCTAGAATCTGTCAAATCATCTGTCAAATCATCAGAACGGTCCCCAGGTGTTGTCCTTAATGGATGTTACTGTATGTGTGTTTGTTTTAGTTCTGTTTCTCTTTTGTCTGGAATATCCTGTTTTCTACCTGGATTTAATTTTATTTAAATAAATGTGTCTTCAACATTTTGATCCAATGCTTCTACCTTACTAAAGCAGCAATGTTACAAAATGATATCAGGATTGTCAAATTTGGGTGAACTTTCCCTTAAAGTAAAATGCATTTCAAATAGTGTCCAGATACATTCTTGGTCCTCTGTGTATTACATCCATTATTTTACATTTGGAATTCTATGTACTCACTGTGCTGAATAATACAACTCACTGAGCATCATCTTTTATTCATACAGCAATGGCTTCTACAGTTTGTCTTCAACACTGAATGCTCAATATATAACTCAAGTTTCTCCCGAAAAAGACCAAAATGAAGGCTATTATATAAGCTCTGTTAGGGTCTGCTGGGGTTTATTGCCATTTAGTGCCATTTAAAGAGGTGTTCGCTACCCTGAAACCTTCTAATAAAGCCTACATGTCTTGCTTAAAAGACAGGCAGGCCTGGAACATGACTCCAGGTGCTTAAACGCACAGTAAAAAACACTGCTCACTGTTATACGCATCAATAAAATAAAATAAAAAGGTCTCCTTGGGCCAAATCTTAATTGGCATTGAAACCACACTGAATTTAAATGCAAATTGCTCATGGAGGACGACGCATGTAAATCCCTTTACCTTGACTAAACCCTAAGTGGACTTGATACCCGCACCTCTAAGTGATCTGAAGTCATTTTCCACATCATGTTATTAAACTTCTACCCCGATGGCCGTCTTTCATTCATGCCCGAAGCCAAGCATTATTAGATGTCATTCATTTCATTCAAGCAGGGGAGCTAACAAGGGAACCGATCAACCCAAGGGAGCGGGGGCTCATAGGAAAAACTCCTGGGGTCAACAATGAATATTTCAAATTACCCCCATAGCAAATTAGACTTGACCTTGAATGTGTGAATCTGCCTGTCGAACCCTAAAAGGGTCATAATTTGCCATCACACCAGCCACCATTTAGTGGCCTGGCATGAACAAAGTCGCTATAATTCTTTCTCTTGTCAGCCTTTGTGAGGACAGAGTGTTTTAAAGATGTATGGCAAGGCTTTCACTGGAGAGAGACTGCATCAATCAAAAAGACTAATTAAGGAACAGGATGTTTTGTATTTGCTGAATTGTTTTAACTGACAAACACTGGCAGAAGCTATATGTCCTTTGCATGAACACACAACCTCAAGGGCCATAATGAACTACCAATGCCTCCTTGACAAGCCAATAGCTTGTAATGAGCAGAAAGTGATGGGAGACCGAACATTCAGGATGTTAATGGAAAAAGATAGTATTGATTCACAGATGACCCTTCATAGTCTGCCTACAAATCAGGACTGGTCTGTCCCATTTGCCCTTTATGTTTTCAGACACACAAAGTGGCAGAGCCTTGCTTTCATGCAGATTTGATTTCTCCAGAGGCTGCCTTTCTATTCAGCACCATTGAGAAACGCTTTCTATTAAACTACTGCAGACCTTGGTTAAATGGGCTTGATCTTCTTGTGCAGAACACACTGGAGTAGGTCTCGGGGATATGCAATGTACATAAACCCTGATGCATGCTGCATAAAACTACAAAGGTTAAGAAGAGCAATTGTTTAATTTGGGTAGCTTTTGAATGTGAACTTGACTCTTATGGCTCACAAGGCCACATAAACATATGACTCAGTGTACCTCTGGGCCTCTTGCAGGCTGCCGCCACAGTCATGGCTAGATCAATCCACATGTCTCCTTAACGGCTTGCCGGAGGGCAAGTGCGGTGAAATTGATTGCACATCCCTTCAGCCCCTCATAGCTTGCTCTTATGAGATTTGGTTAATGCTCTCTGTGTCCCCTTGGTGGGCATTTTCCCCTCCTTTTTCCTTGATCTCTTCATTCCGCTGTTCTAGTCACCACTTAAGAGGGCACATTTGCTGCTTCAGATGTGATCTTGTAATTATGTCTTTAATTGTAATTCACATAATAATGAAGCAAGTGCTTTATTGGTGTGTGCTTCAGCATGAGGACAATATGCTTCTTTGAAGATTCCCATGTTCTGTGTATCTGAGGAAATTTTGGTGCCAGCAAACAATTGTGGAACACTGAAATGTTCTCAACATTTTCTTTAAGATTTTAAACTTAAGATTTCTTTGGGAAGACTTCACAATAAGGTCCCATTAGTTAATGTTAGTTAATGCAGTAACTAATATTAACAATGAGCAATACAGATGTTTTGGATTCACTAAATGAATCACTCATGTTTTCAGAAACTGACCTACACTGACTGTACTGTATGTTTTACACTGTTGATTCAGTAGCATTGTTACAACTGTATACTGAATAGAGTAGCTACAACCCGAATTCTGGAAATGTTGGGACATTTTTTAAATTTGAATAAAATTAAAACTAAAATACTTTCAAATCACATGAGCCAATATTATATTCATAATAGAACATAGATAGCATAAAAAATGTTTAAAAATGTTTTATCCTCTAAATGAGCTCATTTCAAATGCGATGCCTGCTACAGGTCTCAAAAAAAGTTGGCACCGGGGCAACAAATGGCTGAAAAAGCAAGACATTTTGAAAAAAATCAGCTGATATAAATGTTATATTGCTTATGTTTGGTGTTCCCTTCCGTTGTTCATTAAAGAGACCCATTGTTATTGTGGAGATCCGTATTTGCCTCGTCTGTACACCAGCTACCGTAACACTACCCATGTGATTTTAGTTAACTATAAATTTGCAACTCTGAAACATTAATACCAAAATAGTTCAAAAGAGAGAATTAATACATAGAATAAACCCTATAAAAGGAAAATCATGAGAGGGGAAAATTGGATACACGTTTATACATTTCTCATGCGGTTATATATAGAATATATAGGATTAAGAGGGTTTATTTGTCCTTCTCAGAAAGAATGAAGTCAGACTCACAAATTCCTGATGGTCATAAAAAGTTCTTATCAGTTTTCTTGTGTCCTGTAACAGGACACCTAGTTCTGTCTGTGTGTTAGCTTCATTTGGGATGCTAGTTGCAGTTTAGGGGGATGGGTTCACAGAACTTTGAGAGAGTGAGTTTCTGGATTATTCATTGAATATAATGAATAATTGTATGTCTGATTGGTCCAGACGCTACACTGTAATTCGGGCTGTAAATTGGTACAGTGTTCCATCCATTCCATTGCTGGAATAATACTTCGAGAACAGTTGAAGAAGAATAATTAACCTAATGCTTCATCTGTAGCCATCAAATCTTCTTCAATACTATATGGCAAAAAAGTAAACAACTACTGGTTTTCCTATGATAATTCTTGCCCTTATCTGAATGTTCCTACATACAAGGTATAAAACCCTGTCCATCTGTCTGCGCTTTTAAGTCAATCTCTCAGTTTCATTACATATCTTGTGCTGAGGTCAAAGGTCCAGATGCATTGTGAGTGAACCAACCCACAAACCCAATCTTGGAAAAAAACCCTCCATAATCAGTCTAACTGGTTTGACAAACATGTTCTCTGAGCAGAGGATGAGTTACAGCTCAATTTTCTCCCGTCTGTGTCAGAATAGCCTAGAGGAGGAACTGTGGCAGATATGAAGGTGAACAGGTTTGGATATAAGCGAATACTGTATCCCTCCCCAAGGACAAGATCCACGCTGCACCCTGATGATGATGAAGAAGGCTATTTCTCACTCTGAAAAGGATATTTAGGTTACAGTGATTAGAATGTCACTGGAATGTAGAACTGTGTGCTTCTAGAAAATGGTGTGAGAATTCTGTGAACCTGCTCCAATTAGAGTCAAAGTGTTACAGATTTGAGTCATGGGATTTGCAATTTGAGGATTACAGCTGGTTGACCATGTAGGCATGATGCCCAAGGACCTCAAAATTAAAGGTTTCAATTTGATGAACACTCACAAAATTACATGTACTTTCACTGTTATCAAAACGATTCAAGCCCCTGCCAAGCATCTTCATGTAAAGCCGCTATGCTCTAATATGTGCCTTGAAATTTATCTAAAATAAGTTATCAAATGCAACAAAGTTCTCAAATTGTGGTAAGTTAGGTGGTGTTTATAATGTGTATTTACATATTTCCCTGATTATGTACTACAAGTGAAAGTACTAATGGAACTAATGATGTATTTACATGGAACTAATTCAGAAGCCGCTCTGACAGATTTGTTAAATTTATTCAGTGAAGGATTTATCAGACAGATTCAAACCAGTAACTCCCTGAGTCTTTTGAACAATTTGTTAGAAGGTCCCAGAGTGATTTGTTTGAGAATTTCATTTGTTAGTGATTCACAAATGTATAAATCAATTCAAGATGCCAATTTATTTCCACCTACTGGTCTAAATATGTAATCTGAAGAAATGTTTGCATATCTTTATGGTGAATGAATTCCAAAGACTTGGGTCACTGCGTTGAATCAAAATTTCCACCACTAGACTACACAGGTTGAGTTGTATTATCTGTAATGTTATTTTATGACAGGCAAAATAATGTTAAAACTAAAAGTGGCCAAACGTTCTTGGTGAGTTTTAAGATTACCATAAAAAAGTTTGGGAGCCCCTGCTCTAGGAAATACTACCAGGACAACAGGATTTGGGGAATAATAATGCAAAAAGGTGATTGAATTGCATTGACTTGACCCTCACAGCTCTATTTATCTTCTAATCATTTCCTATTGCTACAACAATCATACAGCAATTACCAAATATACAGATTCAAGCATAATCTAAGCACAAAGTGTATGCCCTTTAATTGCTGCAATTATTGCTTCCCCTAACCAATTAAAGTGAGTGACAGATGCTGATGATATTGGAGATGGGGAAGTGAAATGTTCCATGAGCATTTCTGGGGTTAGACAACAAGTGTCAACAAATGCCTCAAGCAGTACAGAATACTGAATAATGAGGTAGTCTATGGGCAGCATTGAACAGCAGACAATTGTCCTTGACCTCTCTTCTGTATTGCTGGCTTTCATTTGTCTGTTTTCAACCGACAATTGTTTTTACTTTACACCATCAGCAGATTCAAAGCCCTTCTCACTGCACTTTCACCTTTATCATTACTTTGAAACAGCTCAGTGCAAAAGTACATAACTGAATCCGAGTCTTTGTGTGAGGTAATGGCATTACGAGCCGACACAAGTTCAAAAAAACAATAGGTCATGTAGTGTTGTTTTGGTGTGTGATGGTGGTGTTTCAGGGGTCAAGAAGGGATATTTCGTGTAGTCTACAGTCTTCATCTGTCTGTCACAAGTATTATTGTCACAAATATGACAATATTTTGTTTTCAAAAAAGTTTTGTAAAAGAGTCAACTATAATAACTATAATTACAATGAAAATGAAAATTGTTTTAAATGAGTGCTGTTCTTTTGAACTTTCCATTCATAAACCACTGAACTCATAGCAAGCTTATATGTGTCTTACAGTAGCAGCCTTAGTCCCTACAATTCTGAATGATTCATGTTGAGTCTGGCTTTTGCATTGGTTCACGTAAAATTCAGCCAAGATTATGTAACCTGTTGAGATGACAAATGCACCATATAACAGAGTCAATTGAGCAGCCACACAGGCTGGAAGCACCCCAGCATTTGGTCAGTTACCAACCTCATACTTTGCTCCTTTGGTTACTCTAAAAGACGTCAGCCAATCTCTCACTCGCACCTTGCTTGTGAATTAACCTGAGACTGCACATTCATCATCTGCCTTAACCTCTATAACACCTACATCTCCCCTGTTCTCTTTCTTTGCTCTTAAATCTCCCAGCTGATACAATCCATGGCAGTGAATTATAGTTCAATTAACCTTTTTCACCAATACTCACCATCATTGTCACCTACTACATGAAAAAGGTCTGACAGACACATGGCTTCAATTCTCTTCCTCTTTTTTTAATTTGATTACACTACAGATAAATTGTGTTCACACAGCAACACACTATGAGCAAGCCATAGAGGAATTTAGACGTGTGCTGTTGCTTTTGTTTTGTTTTTGTGGCCTGCTGCCAGAGTTTTCCCTATAGAATCTGATGTTAATATGCTAATGTGAGCCTCATTAGCCTTTCACTGACTGTCTGATGTATATGCACACAAATATGGCTGCTATACACATTCTAAAGCCAGTTTCTTTGAAGCTTCAAGTAGCAAGTGGACCTTTATGCTCAGGAAACTGCAACACTGCAAGTTTTCTGCTCTTGAACTTTGTCCTTTGAGGTTTAAGTGCATGATGAGTGTTAGGTTGAGTTACTGTGCTAGATAGGGAATATATAAAGTCCTTTTTGTAGACAGCTAGTTGTGGTGTGTCGTAAGCTTGCTCATTGCATGCATGGCTGGCCTCTAGCTCTGGAGCTCTAATGAATGCTAACATCTGCATGTTATGTAACTAGGACAGGGCTTTTTTGGAGTCTAGGAGATATTTTTAGAGATCTGTCTCTGTCATCATGCGCTGTGATGTGTTTCTTTGCTTGTTCGGCCATTTAGTTAATCTTTCTTTTTGTTTGGAAGCCCCTTTTCTGTCTTCGAGTGAAAAATATAAAGGTAATTACAACATTTTGACCAAGTATTTCACAGTTAAAGGTGCCCTAGAATTAAAAATTGAATTTATATTGGCATAGTTAAATAACAAGTGTTCAGTACATGGAAATGACATACAGTGAGTCTAAAAACTCCATTGTTTCCTCTTTCTTATATAAATCTCATTTGTTTAAAAGAATAATACAGAACAATAGCGAAAAATGGCAGATGGAGCAATAAGAACTGACATGATCCATGATAACATGATATTTTTAGTGATATTTGTAAACTGTCTTTCTAAATGTTTTGTTATGTTGCTAATGTACTGTTAAATGTGGTTAAAGTTACCATTGTTTCTTATTGTATTCACGGAGACAAGAGCCGTCGTTATTTTCATTATTAAACACTTGCTGTCTGTATAATTCATAAACACAACTTCATTCTTTATAAATCTCTCCAACAGTGTAGCATTAGCCGTTAGCCATGGATCATAGCCTCAAATTCATTCAGAATCAAATGTAAACATCCAAATAAATACAATACTCACATAATACGACGCATGCAGTATGCATGACGAACACTTTGTAAAGATCCATTTTGAGGGTTATATTAGCAGTGTAAACTTTGTTTATGCACTATTTAAGGCAAGCGCGAGCTCCGTGGGCGGGGAGCGTGAGCATTTAAAGGGGCCGCAACATGAATCAGCGCATTTCTATTTATGCCCCAAAATAGGCAGTTAAAAAAGAAAATGAATATTGAGCTGAAACTTCACAGACACATTCAGGGGACACCTTAGACTCATATTACATCTTGGCACCTTTAAAATTGATTATGACTTTATGTCTTACAATTGTGAATTTATTTCTTGTAATCTATATCTCACAAATGCAAATTTACTGTATCTCACAATAGTCTTTAAATTGTGGCTTTCTGTCTCAAAATAGGTATGTTTACATGCAATCATTTTTGTCAATCCTAATGAATCCTATCCAAATTCAGACTTTTTTTTTCACTCTGTATTTATTGATTTTGTTGTAGAACCCCCATGAACAATTCAGAATATAGAACAGAATACACTGTCCCCACCCCACCCCCCCAGAAAAAAACAAGAACAAAACAGCAACTGCGCATTTACATACACATACATACATGCATGTACACATAAATAAAAAAATGTAACATATGTGGCTAAAAGTTGTTGAAATAAAATAAAAATAAATAAATATCAAAAATACAAAATAAAAACAACTGATTTCAAAACGGGTCATCACATTCCACTTTATCTACCTATTAACAAATTGTACAAAAGGGGACCATATCTTTTTAAAAACATCTGCTTTACCTCTAGTTACATATGTTAATTTTTCAAAAGCAAGATTATAAGTCATCTCTTTTGTCCACTGTGAAAGAATAGTTCTTTGAATATTTTTCCACCCTAATGCAATTACACGTTTGGCCTGTAATAAGCTAAAATCTATAATCTTCCGTATATTTGCGTTAACAGAGCTGTTTTCAGGATATATATGCAATAAATACAGCTTATGGTCCAAAGGGATATTTTCTCAGGTCATTTCAGAAATCACATCCAAAACCTCCTTCCAGAACACCTGTAACTCTTTACACTGCCACATACAATGAAACAATGTACCAGTTTCATCATTACATTTTATGCAGTTGTCTGGTATGTTAGAATTGATCCTATGCAGTTTAACTGGGGTAATATATGTCCTAAACATCCATTTATACTGTAGTATTCGACATCTAGTACTGATGGATTGAGTTTGAGCTAAGAGGCAGGAGTGCTCCCATTCCTCCACAGTGATCTCCACCTGGAGATCTCTTTTCCATGCTGATAGGTATGCCTGGGAGCTCTCCTTTGATCCAGACAATAATGTCTTATAAAACATAGAAAGCATTCCTTTATCATTCATTCAGAGTTGTTTGTTCTAAAGTAGAGAGTTGAGGTTCTGAATATGTTTTAATTTTGGAATATATGTAACTAATTTGAAGATACTTAAAGAAATGTTTTTGTGGAAGTGAATATTTTGTGACCAACTATTGGAAGGTCATGAGTGTACCTCCTACATAGGCCTATAAGTTTTTAACATGCATATTCCTTTCAACAGCCATTTTTTAAACCCCATATCATTTCTCCCAGGTATAAATTCGTTGTTGCCCCATATTGGTGAAAAAGGAGAGATAGATATTGTTTCCTCCAAAAAGGAATGGGCCTCATGCCAAACTAATATGGTATTTCTGAGAAAGGGGTTAAGAGTGGACTTTTTAAGTATTTTAATTTGTGCTGAGTATTTATATGATTGTAAAGGCAGTGGTAATTCATCTTTCTCAATATCAATCCAAGCAGGGTGGTCTGTTGTAGAAAAATAAAACAATGCTGTGTGAAGCAAAACTTAAGCAACCTAAGCAAACTGTCGCCACATTCAAAACTGGAGAAACCACGTGAAAATTTTACCATGAGTATAATTGCCTATTTTGCCTTCATGATAAGAAAGCTGACATATTTAAATCCGATTGAGAAAATAGTTGGATGTCCATATCATTCTACATTTTCTTTCTCAAACACCTTTTATTCCCCTGCTATGGTGCATCAGTCACAGGGGATGTACTGCAAAGTGTATAACTGCGCTCTTACTTAACCATTGTCCTTCTGCAAAACTGCTTAGTATCGCAACCAGATTGATTTCTGACAAGTCACTTACGTGCACTTACATGCTAGGCAGGATTTGGGGAGTATTATAACTCATCTGGAATTCCCTAAAATTGAATAATTGTAATGTCTAATCCACACATATATCTCCATGACTTTTTCTCAAAACTCACTTAATTGTTTTTATAATAAGCAACAGTGCCAGGGCTAGATCTGTATGCCAGACTGTTTGATGTTGGTGCCTGCAGTGTTTTCCCAGCTCCTACATCAGGGATGGCAGCCTGAGCTATTGTTTGGGGGCTTATGTTTGATGGGTTTTAGGTCTGGGGTGGATGAAAGCAAATTCAGATCTGAAGTGCTTACTTTTCAACCATTGATAAAGTATGTTCAACCAGAAAGACTCGGGAGGCAAAGAAACGTTTGGATACAATTATTCAACAGTTTGTATGTAAATATCAAAGATAAATGATAAAGTTCTTTGGTGTAGGCCCCGTCCATAGTACAATCCGGAGGGTAGCAGACGTTTGCAGATCCTGCCTTAAGATGAAGGCAGGGGCGGAGCCTACCCCCGATGTATGGACAGGGACCGACCTGGTGGTGGTGGGGAGGATGGGGGTGAACGCCGGCGATGGTATCTGCGAACACAATAGTGGGTGGGAACAGAACTTATATACTCAGGTGATGTGTAATTATTGGTTAGATAACGAGCAATGACGTGCATTAGAGTCTTCCGGGTAGAACTTCCACTAAAGCTCCCATTTCTGTAGGTATGCAGGTGTGTATTAAAAGTAAAGTCCTTTTGGACATCCAGCTTATTTTACACACTTATTTTTTTGCATACTATATAGTAGGGCAATATAATATAGAAGAAAAATGTGATAGCTACTATAATTCTATAGGTGGGTACATTTTAATGATATTTAAATATATTTAAAAACTCTTTCAAAACAATATAACCAACATATTAGGGAGTCTGCCCTATTTCCCCGGTCTATATCCCAGCTAACAGGGAATGTTCTCAGAACTTTGGTTAACTTTCTTGCAAGGTTATCTCAAATTTATGAACAAATGTTCTTCCAGTAATATTTGTTCAAAAAAGTTATCTGGTCTTTAAAGGGTTAGTTCACCCAAAAATGGAAATTATTTCATTAATGATTCACCCTCATGTCGTTCCAAACCCGTAAGACCTCCGTTCATCTTCGGAACACAGTTTAAGATATTTTAGATTTAGTCCGAGAGCTTTCTGTCCCTCCATTGAAAGTGTTTGTACGGTATACTGTCCATGTCCAGAAAGGTAAATGTCATAATTGAATAACAGGCGTGTCAAGCGACGAGAGACAAGCGACAAAAGTTCAGATATTTCAACTTTATGCAAATCAGGAGCGAATTTCGCGAGCAACAGCCAATAGGAATGAAGCTCTCTGGAGCTCACGTCACCGTCTCGAGTGCAGGCAAGACAGACAGGAATAGTTCCGGAGTGATTTCACTGTTTTATATGATTTGAGTGTACATACATGGATATAATTAAATGATGTGTGGAAAAGAAATGCTCGGCAGTCTTGTGAGTTTGATTCATACATTTTGTGTTGTTATTATATGATGCTGTGAGCAATTTAGCACTGCTGCAGTTCATATTACAGTTTCCCCTGCATTGTGTTTATTATTAGGGACAAGAAAATTGATTATTTGTCAAATTCGAATGACATTTTAGTATTTTTGACAGTATGAGTGAGTTTAATTTGTTGATAGACCGATCGTTAATCTAGTTAATTATTTAATGCACCGAGCTCTGCAGTCACAACACTAACAGCAGAATATTACTTTTAATTATTTTAAACCTAATTCCTTGTCAAATTAGAATGATTTCTTAGTTTTATATATCATTTGTGATTGCATTTTCTATAGATATGATCAGATGTGCAGTCTACCAATGACATTAGAGCGACAGCACTAGGAACGCCCACAAGCGACTTCACAGTAGGAGACATGCAGCGGAAAAGTCACTGGCGGTGTGAACAGGGCTTTAGTTAGAAGTTTTTGAAGCATCGAAAATACATTTTGGTCCAAAAATAACAAAAACAACGACTTTATTCAGCATTGTCTTTTCTTCCGGGTCTGTTGTATATCCGCGTTCACGACTCAGCAGTGACGCTGCTTCTTCTTCTTCTTTCCTGTTTTACAGCAGTTGGCATCCAGTTTATTGGTGCATTACCGCCTCCTTCTGCTACGGACAGTGACGCTGATGATGTGTTATCCGCTGCGCCCGAGCTTCGTTTACAGTCTGAGGGAGACGCACGCTGTATTCAAGCTGTTCTACATCGTTTGTATTTGGGCTATATTTTTTAAAATGGTGCGTAGGTGTGCATGTCCTAATTGCGTCACTGTCTGGAGCAGAAGGAGGCGGTAATGCACCAATAAGCTGGATGCCAACCGCCGTAAAACAGGAAAGAAGAAGAGAAAGCATTTTTGGGTGAACTAACCCTTTAATAATGTTCTCAAAATGTTTGCACAAAAATGTTATTTATACATTGTTTATGGAACGTTTTCCTTTAATGCTTTAGTTGAACATTCACCTAACATATTTTAAATGTTACTACTTGCTTCAGAACATTCATAGAACATTCAGTGTTTGCAGAATTATAATAAGAAATGTTCCCTTTACATTCGTATAACCAATTTGGGGGGGGGGGGAGATTTTTGAAAACATTTTTTAAAAAAAATCAACGTTCAGGGAACATTCAGAAATAATGTTTTCATATCTTAATGGGAATGTTAGCAAAGCGTTCTTAGAATATATTTTTGTTAGCTGGCATATTCTGACACAGGGTGACTCTTGATGTTCTCTTTGTTCAGAAAGACTTTGGTAAACAGTGTTTGTGTAACCCTATATGGATGTTGGCTCCCTGCAAATGGACACAGATCATTAGGAGAAATGTTCAGTTCCTTTTCTTGAGAAAGAGATGTTATCTAAGGCAGTTAATTTCTGTTCATTTAGTTGTTTGTAAATCACAAAATACTTTGGAAATTGCAATGGTTAAGATCATGTTGCCAAGACACATGATGTTTGTTTCACTAAATGCCATATTAAGCTTTGTAATTTGAGCTCTGTACAAGTCATGTCATATTTTTCTCATAAGGTTTATTATGCGCATAGTTAATTTTTCTTGCAGACCTTTATGGTTGGCATTCATGCCACTCAGCACGCAACATGAAATGTTGATTTTAACTGGTTTTAATAATGTGCACTAAGCACTAATAGCCCTCTGCGTTTACGACTGCTCGTTTGACTACACATGGCCATCATCCATGACAGAACATCCAGCTCTAGGTCCTTTTATGATAATTCTGTTGGGTATAAAAGCACATAGTTTTTCCAAAATACTTTGTAAGATCTGATGAATGTTTTTTTTTTTGGAAATTGTGTTCTTTCAACACCATGTTCCTTCGTTCTCAGCCACTTTGCTTTTCACACACTCATCCTCTTGAGTAAGGTTTGCAAGTTTTACATTAACCAAAAACATCACTAGACAAGGGAAAATAAGATCCCCTGTGTCGAACTTTTAGTGTGGTAGCATTTCTTTGTTTTTGGGAAACCATCTGCCACCGTCTGCCTTGCTCTCAGACTTACGTTTGGCACATGCACCAGGCCTGTGGCCTTGTCGGATAATACTCATGTATACCTAGACAGTCCCATGAGGCCAAGCGCATCTTATGGTCCAGGGTTTTTACAAGCATTTCACATCTCTCCAGTCTGATATTTAATAATCCATTAAGGGAGTTTATGTAACACCAGCCATGCTAATGTGTTCCTTTTGACATTGGGTGGGCCCATTAAGCCATAGCAGCGATTCCCAGGGCTTCTAGATTGATGGATTTGACCCATTCGCTGACGTCCTCTCTGTGGATATTGCATTACAGTCAGCTGGCCTTGGAGACAGGTACTCTCCTGTTTGTTAGCATGTCGGTTGTCCAGACGCCAGGCCCTGTATTGGATTGAGTATGCGAGCCACAAGCAATTATTTGTCCCCTAATGCCTGCGCATCGATATGAGAGCGCTTTACTGAAATGATAAACAGACTGTTTGTATCCATGGCATTTCTCATAGACATCTCCATGGTGCCAGTGAAATCATTACTCTGAGGCAGCTGTGCATCAGAGGAGCGTGAGCAGTGTAGGTTCCTTTGTCTTTTGAGCACGGTCAGTGTTTGGAATAATACATCTGTCAAAGCTTAATTGTGCCGGGGATGTTTCAGGAATAGACTTTTGTACTTTCCGCCCGCCTGTAGATAAGGCGGCGCTTGATGCAGCAGGGGAGAATGGTTATCCTCTGGAAATTAAGCAGGGAATTAAACATCGAAATGAGCCGCCTGTCGCGCTTTAACTTGACTGAGATACAAATCTCCACCTGCTCGCAGCACGAGCCACTGTACCTGCATGGATTCATGCTGTCCGATCTGATCCGTCACCTCCACCTCCACCCCCCACCAATGCCACTCTCTCAATCCAAACTCCAGCTTTAATCATGTGAAATTCATGACAGTGGCAGCAGGGAGGTTAACAAGATGTTGTATAAAAACCTGAGCGCTCGCAATATGCTCCCTCCTTTATCTACTGAGCCAGATGCTGCAGGCTTATTTCTCTTTTGTTATACATAAATTTGATTAATTTGACTATTTTGAATATTAAATTGTGCTGTTGTGTTGACATTTAATGATGTCAGTCATCGGAATGCTTAATCCTTCAGAAGCTCTGCTTCTGTAATTCCCATTCTACTATTTGGTCCGTTATTACGGAATCTCATTGAGATGGAAATGACACTAAGGAGAAGGAAAGCCGAATGAGGATAAATGCTAGCATTGTTCCCTCTGTTGGAACGGGAACCGTGTGATAGTTGTGGAATGTGTCTGGCCAACTAGTTGGAATGATTCCACCATTTTTTGTTGATTTCATTATTGTTAATGCACCCATCAGACCACACAATACATAATAGAAGGAATGGTTCACCCCTAAATTACAATTTTGTTATTATTTACTCACCCTCATGTTGTTCCAAACCCAAATTACGTTCTTTCTTCTATAAAACACAAAGGAGAATTTATAAAAGAATATTCTGTCTGCTCTTCTTAATACAATCAAAGTGTTGGCAAGCTCCAAATGATACAAATGTGGCTTATATGGTGTCCGTAAGATTTTATTGTATTTATTGTATTTATTGTATTTATTGTATTATTGTATTATTGTATATATATATATAGTGGCATGAAAAAGTATGTGAACCCTTTGCAGAATCTGTGTGTTACAGATCCCTTGTCTTCCTGGACTCCATATCCCATGATCCTCCTGTTTCATCACCTGCACTCACTTCCCTCGTCAGCTCCTCATCATCACAGATCACCTGCACCTGGACTCTATCATCTGCACTCCCTTTATAATGCACTCACTCCCTGCACTCCTTGTCCGTTCTCTGTTTATGTTAAATGTATGTTTGGTGTTCCTGCCCTTGTTTATATTAAAGTCTCTTACTATTGTGGAAATCCGTATCGGCCTCGTCTCTCTACACCAGCATGCTTAACAGAAGAACGGACCCTTACCAACTGGATTTTCACAAACTGGAATATGGAGACTTCCACCAGCTCCCTGGCTTCTGCTCCTCCAAGGCCTCTCTCCCATCTGGCAGCTGGCGATCGCCTCATCGGGCTCCTGCAGGTGGGTCGTTCGCTGGAGAGGTATGTGGAGGAGTTCATTGAGCTTGCTTTCTTGACTGACTGGCCCGACGCTCAGTTGATCGACCTGTTTCTGGATGGACTGGACGACAACACTATTCGTTTTGATGAACCTGTTTTTCGTTTCTCCTTAAGTGAAACTATCAGTTTAATTTTGTGGTTAAATGGCTCCAAATTCTTCGTGGACACGGTTCTTGATCAGTGTATGTCTCCAGTCCATCCGGAAACACGGTTGGCCGGGCCAGTCAGTCAATCTCCGCCTTCCTCCGCATGCCCCTCCAGCGAACTCCCTGCCTGCCCCACATGGAACCCACACTCCTCAACGGGGTCCCGAAAGCGGAGGAGGAGGAAACACTCCGCTCCAGTGTCTCCAGAGCCGGCTCCAGTGTCTCCAGAGCCGGCTCCAGTGTCTCCAGAGCCGGCTCCAGTGTCTCCAGAGCCGGCTCCAGTGTCTCCAGAGCCGGCTCCAGTGTCTCCAGAGCCGGCTCCAGTGTCTCCAGAGCCCGCTCCAGTGTCTCCAGAGCCCGCTCCAGTGTCTCCAGAGCCCGCTCCAGTGTCTCCAGAGCCCGCTCCAGTGTCTCCAGAGCCCGCTCCAGTGTCTCCAGAGCCCGCTCCAGTGTCTCCAGAGCCCGCTCCAGTGTCTCCAGAGCCCGCTCCAGTGTCTCCAGAGCCCGCTCCAGTGTCTCCAGAGCCCGCTCCAGTGTCTCCAGAGCCCGCTCCAGTGTCTCCAGAGCCCGCTCCAGTGTCTCCAGAGCCCGCTCCAGTGTCTCCAGAGCCCGCTCCAGTGTCTCCAGAGCCCGCTCCAGTGTCTCCAGAGCCCGCTCCAGTGTCTCCAGAGCCCGCTCCAGTGTCTCCAGAGCCCGCTCCAGTGTCTCCAGAGCCCGCTCCAGTGCCCTCAGCTCCAGCCGCCGCCGCCTACGAGCCCTCAGCTCCAGCCGCCGCCGCCTACGAGCCCTCAGCTCCAGCCGCCGCCGCCTACGAGCCCTCAGCTCCAGCCGCCGCCGCCTACGAGCCCTCAGCTCCAGCCGCCGCCGCCTACGAGCCCTCAGCTCCAGCCGCCGCCGCCTACGAGCCCTCAGCTCCAGCCGCCTACGAGCCCTCAGCTCCAGCCGCCTACGAGCCCTCAGCTCCAGCCGCCTACGAGCCCTCAGCTCCAGCCGCCTACGAGCCCTCAGCTCCAGCCGCCTACGAGCCCTCAGCTCCAGCCGCCTACGAGCCCTCAGCTCCAGCCGCCTACGAGCCCTCAGCTCCAGCCGCCTACGAGCCCTCAGCTCCAGCCGCCTACGAGCCCTCAGCTCCAGCCGCCTACGAGCCCTCAGCTCCAGCCGCCTACGAGCCCTCAGCTCCAGCCGCCTACGAGCCCTCCGCTCCAGCCGCCGCCTACGAGACCGCGGCTCCAGCCGCCTACGAGCCCTCAGCTCCAGCCGCCGCCACGAGCCCTCAGCTCCAGTGCCGCCAGAGCCCTCAGCTCCAGCCGCCGCCTAGAGCCCTCAGCTCCAGCCGCCGCCTACGAGCCCTCAGCTCCAGCCGCCGCCTACGAGCCCTCAGCTCCAGCCGCCGCCTACGAGCCCTCAGCTCCAGCCGCCGCCTACGAGCCCTCAGCTCCAGCCGCCGCCTACGAGCCCTCAGCTCCAGCCGCCGCCTACGAGCCCTCAGCTCCAGCCGCCGCCTACGAGCCCTCAGCACCAGCCGCCGCCAACGAGCCCTCAGCTCCAGCCTCCGCCTCGAGCCCTCAGCTCCAGCCGCCGCCTACGAGCCCTCAGCTCCAGCCGCCGCCGAGCCTGCCGCCGCCGCCTCAGCCTCCGCCGCCGAGCCTGCCGCTCTCCAGCCTCCGCCGCCGAGCCTGCCGAGCCCGCCCAGCTCCAGCCTCCGCCGCCGAGCCTGCCGCTCTCCAGCCGCCGCCGCCGAGCCTGCCGCTCTCCAGCCTCCGCCGCCGAGCCTGCCGCTCTCCAGCCTCCGCCGCCGAGCCTGCCGCTCTCCAGCCTCCGCCGCCGAGCCTGCCGAGCCTCCGCCGCCGCCTACGAGCCTGCCGCTCTCCAGCCTCCGCCGCCGAGCCTGCCGCTCTCCAGCCTCCGCCGCCGAGCCTGCCGCTCTCCAGCCTCCGCCGCCGAGCCTGCCGCTCTCCAGCCTCCGCCGCCGAGCCTGCCGCTCTCCAGCCTCCGCCGCCGAGCCTGCCGCTCTCCAGTCTCCGCCGCCGAGCCTGCCGCTCTCCAGTCTCCGCCGCCGAGCAAAGCTCTCCAGTCTCCGCCGCCAAACCAGCTCCATGCTCCTCCACCCACACATTGACTTTATTCCTTGGACTCCTCTATATGATCCTAAACCTCTCCAAGTATTTTTTTGGGGGGGCCAAGTACCCGTGGGTGGGGGACATGTGGGCGCCACACATGTGGGTGGGCCTCTGACGTGGCCTGCCAAGGCTCCTGACCCGCCGTGGCCTGCCAAGGCTCCTGACCCGCCGTGGCCTGCCAAGGCTCCTGACCCGCCGTGGCCTGCCAAGGCTCCTGACCCGCCATGGCTCATGGATCCGCCCTGGAGACCTCCACTCCAGTCCACTCATCCCCCGGCACCTGCATGAGGTCTCCAGGGCGCCCGCCCCCCCTCCCGGTTATTCTATTTACGGCGCGAGGACGCGCCTACCGGGAGGGGGAGGTACTGTTACAGATCCCTTGTCTTCCTGGACTCCATATCCCATGATCCTCCTGTTTCATCACCTGCACTCACTTCCCTCGTCAGCTCCTCATCATCACAGATCACCTGCACCTGGACTCTATCATCTGCACTCCCTTTATAATGCACTCACTCCCTGCACTCCTTGTCCGTTCTCTGTTTATGTTAAATGTATGTTTGGTGTTCCTGCCCTTGTTTATATTAAAGTCTCTTACTATTGTGGAAATCCGTATCGGCCTCGTCTCTCTACACCAGCATCCTTAACACTGTGAAAATGAGAATTATTTTAATAAAATAAGAGGGATAATAAAAAATGCATGTTATTTTTTGTTTAGTACTGTCCTGAGTAAGATATTTTACATAAAATATATTTGCATTTAGTTTACAAGACAAAACAATAGCTGAATTTATTAAAATAACACCATTCATAAGTATGTGAACCATTGATTCTCAATACTGTGTGTGGTTACCTGATGATCTACGACTGTTTTTTTGTTTTGTGATGGTTGTTCATGAGTCGTTTGTTTGTCCTGAGCAGTTAAACTGAGCTCTGTTCTTCAGAAAAATCCTCCAGCTCCTGCAGATTCATCAGTTTTCAAGCATTTTTGCATATTTGAACTTTTTGAAATTTTGAGATCTGTGTTTTCATACTGAGGACAACTGAGGGACTCAAACACAACTATTAAAAAAGGTTCAAACATTCACTGATGCTCCAGAAGGAAACACGACGCATTCAGAGTTGGGGTGTGAAAACTTTTGAACAGGATGAAGATGTCACAATTTTTCTTATTTTGTTTAAATATCGTTGTTTTTAATTTAGTACTGCCCTTCGGAAGCAACAGAAGATACTTGCATGTTTCCCGGCAGAAAAATGAAGTACAATTTACCTTGATAGTTGAATTCAAAAGTTTTCACCCCCCGACTCTTAATGCATCGTGTTTCATTGTGGAGCATCAGTGAATGTTTGAACCTTTTTAATAGTTGAGTTTGAGTCCCTCAGTTGTCCTCAGTGTGAAAAGATGAATCTCAAAATCATTCAGTCACTGCTGGAAAGGGTTCAAATATGCAAAAATGCTTGAAAACTGACGAATCTGCAGGAGCTGGAGGATTTTTTCTGAAGAACAGAGCTCAGTTTAACTGCTCGGGACAAACAAGAGACTCATGAACAACCATCACACAACAAAAAACAAAAAAACAGTCGTAGATCATCAGGTAACCACACACAGTATTGCGAATTAATGGTTCACATACTTATGAATGGGGTTATTTTAATAAATTCAGCTATTGTTTTGTCTTGTGAAGTAGATGCAAACAACTTTTTTTTATATATATATATATATTTGAACCAACGTGTTTCTTGAGTGCCAATTAAGCATATTAGAAAGATTTCTGAAGGATCATGTGACACTGAAGATTGACTGCTGAAAATTCAACTGTGCCTTCACAGGAATAGATGGCATTTTAAAATATATTAACAAACAAAACTGTTCTTTAAATGTTAATATTTCACAAAATTACTGTTTTTATTACTTTTATTTTTGATCAAATCAATGAAGCCTAATCAATGGTGAGGATTCTTTTATAACATTAAAAAATCTTCTTGGAATAGTGTCATATTGATCATTTTTTTATGATACTTTTGTGGTGCATTTTGCCCTTTTCAAAGCTTGACAGCTTCAGTCTTTATTAAATGTTATGAAAATAATAAGTGTGGTTATGATATTATAAAAAAAAAAAAAAAAAAAAAAACTATTTTGTGTTCCACAGGAGAAAGAAAGTCATACAGGTTTGGAACAGCACAAATTTTGAACCACACTTCTTTTTAGGCTCACCTCACATCAACTTAGAGCTGAACTCTTATGTAATGGGGAGCGAGAGAAAGGGATAGAATAAAGTAAAAGAGCCAATTAGCTGACAAAACTAATGGCTACAGTCTTTTCAGCACATTCAATTGCTCTTAATTTCATCTTTCTGGCTTTAATCTTTACCTTCAAACACAACAACAGATCTAGTGTAATCTTCAGACCTCTCCTACCAAGACTCTATGTAAGACTCACAAATATCTGGGGTTACTCTGAAACGAGACATTTCACCCTTCTCTCCACAGTTCACTAGGGCCTTGCAACTGCAGATAAAATATTGGGTGGAAAAAGGCCAACAGCCTTGAACAGGACATTAAAGTAGACAATAAATGATTCCTAAATCGATCTGACCTTTTCAGCAAATATATTCAGCTCTACAGAAATCGTCTGCTTTGGTTAACTTGGCGCAAGTATCCATCTGGGACGGCCGGCAGAACAGATGCCATCCCCAACTTGGCCTCTCCATCATGGAATTTAATAGGCCATAACAATAAAAGCAGGAACACTGGGTGTGCCCGAGGGAAATCAACAGTGTGCTAGTCCAGGCAGTTAGAAACTGAGTGTGTGTGTAAGTGAGAGAGAGAGAAAGAAAGAGGAGAGCAAAAGAATGAGAAGGGAAGAGAGAGAAAGAAGCTTGAATAAAAGAGGCTTTCTTTGCTGCTCATCTCAAATAATTGCAGACTGCACAGGAGTCTTTTGTAATTATGCTTTAAGTGGTTTAGTTTCTATGACAAACTGACATTAAAATCAGCTCATTTATATCATAATGTTTTTCTCATACACCTGCCACAAGTCATTGTGTTGTTTGGCTCTTTGATCCATTTGGTGTTGTACTACTCTCAAAAGCATGTACATGGTAATTGAGTTACTGACTGATGGAGATCTAATTAGTCTCAATCCAGCACTTACGCTGAGTGATTTTTTACCCATGTAATAAATGGCGTTTGTTATGTAGGAACATGTTTCTAATAGGGCAGTGCAGTCATTTTCAGTAGGCTTTCTATCATAGTTAAACAATAATTTTGTAAAAACTCACCCAGCTATAAATTAAACTCACAAACAATGTCACATATGCTCATGTGCATGTTAAATCTTGATCCTTCATAATTCAGTAGCTTTGCTTTGTTCCACAGTAATTATGTATTTGTGTCAGTGAAATCTCACACACATAGTTTCCCCTCAACTTTTAGTTTCACCTGCTCTCTCCAACGGCTCTGTCCCATATGGCATATTTACAGACTTACGATGGCTGCTATGGGCCAAATCCACCCACTTTACATTAAAAAGTCATTGATGTTTCACAGTCTATTTAGAGGTGGCATAAATGCAGTATAATAACAGAATCCCTAAAAAGAATTGGTTCACAAGAGTTGATTGGACTGACCTGATTTCGTTAATGATCGTGGTGTATAGTTATGATTAGTCTCAGCCTCAGATGTCACACCTGGAAACACTTAAGAATTTTCAGTTATCATCTGGTTGGTTGAATTCTACAGGATGTCCTGGAGACGTGTGTGTCGTGTTCTTTAATGGTCCACCTGGAAACAAATGACGTGATGCCAAACCCCCTTGTGGAAAAAGAACGTTGTGTTTACAACTGTGATAATAAGTACTTACCAGGATCAAATAAACACTGCTTTTTCAAAAGTATGTGAAGTTTGCGGCGGTAAACTTGCACAACGTTCTTGAATGAATAATTTATTAGATGCATGCCAGTCAGTTATTGTAGGGAAATCGACTAAACATGGCGCGGAACAAAACGAACTGTGATTGGTTACATGTCAGTAAAACGTCCTCTTGGGCAGTTCTTGGGCAATGAAAGCTGCGATAGATTCTACGCGAGACTAAGTTATGATTAACTATAAAGAACCAAGTCTTAAGGGTCATTTTTGGGGGAATTTGGCTACACTTGTTTATAGTTTTTGATTCACTAAAAAGAATCGGTTCACATGAGCCTTGTTTTGTTCGCATGCAGCGGAAGAAGAATGCTTGTGAGAAAACTGTTAACGGAACCTGCGTTTTGTTCCATTCCATTGTGTTTGGAAAGAGTATGTCCTGTGTGAACAGCCCATCAAGTGGTTCTCCAGTCCATTCAGACTTTTTTATCAAAAGATTTTATTATATATTCTGTTCTATTTATATAGTCCCCAGGCATGTCCAAACTACATTTTTACACATGTCATCGACATTATTTATTTGCTTCTTATAAGCTGAGATATTTTTGTGCACTTTAACCCCACCTTGCTGAAGCATTCAAATCGCATTGGAGGCCATGGCTGCAAACTATTTATGGCTCAGCGTGAGAGGTGATACTCTCATCTGATACTGTCAATCAAGCATGGATGATTGACAGCTGAAAAATTCAGCACCAGTCTTACTCCTGAACATGATCATATGGGCATGTGTAATGATGGAAACGAAAAGGCCACCTCTGGACTGTGATCCTATTTGTGAGCATATTATGATGCATCATTCTGCTACAGGTCATCTCATTATAGGCTCACACAAACTGCCATTAATACTCGGAAATCCCTTATTCCAAACCACCCACCAGACATGGAATTGCTGCTTGCTTCTGGCTTATATGGATATAAGTCTTTCAAGAATGTCCCTCATGAATTTGCTATTATGTGGGGGCACACGTCAGTTTGGGTAATCATGGCGTGGGTATAGATGGGGGATGGGATGGCCTGACCCGCAGTCCTCATTAGAGAGCAACAGAGTGGGCCAGAGGTTGCAGATTGAGATGGATTACAGCAATTGGCCGTGATGAGATTGCAAAGAACACAGTGAAAAGTCAGGCTGCTATGTTTATGGGGGTGAGAAGATGTGCATGTGTGTTAGATAATGTATGTGTATCCATAGTGTGCTGAATGAATATCCAGGGGAGGCCTTCCTTACCAGCAACACAGATTAGTTGTAATTTCACAGAATGGTTGTCAAAAGTGGTGTCAGACTGGATTAAATTTAACAGCTCTGTTTTACAATCCACTGCCTGATGCTTTTTCTTACAGTATGTGTATGTGTTATGTGTGTAGCTCCCAATATCAAGCCTTTGTGGTTTCATTATGGTTGTACACTCCAAATGCATCTACTCCTCTGCCATAAAGAATTCTCATTAAGATGATAGAGACCATGGTATGAAATAGGTAGGAAAAGGGCAGGAGGGGAATAAATAGGTTTTTAGCCCATCTGGCACTGATAGCAGGATAGAGAAACTCTTAACAGTAGGCTATAACAAATTCATCAGATGGTGGCCAATACTTAAGTACTGACCCAGTCTGACTTCTTCCTTCATATGTTCTCATTTTAAACTGCAGTAGAGCTTTGGCAGCTAGACACTGCAGTTTAAAAAGCTTCCAAATGAATCTTGATTGTAGTGCATAACTGCCATTATCTTACTGTGTAGTAAGACATTGTAGTACAATGTTTGAACCATTAGGTGCACATGGTCCTCCAGAATGGTTTGGTATAGTCTTTGTCAGTGACATGCCCATCAAGCACAGTAGGGAATGCCATGATATTGCAGCCCAAGCCATCACTGATCCACCCCATGCTTCACTCTGGGCACACAACAGTCCGGGTGTTAAGCCTCTTTGAGGCTTCTCCACACCATATCTCCCACAAATGTGGGAAAGACAGTGAAGTGGGACTCATCAGAGAACAATACATGTTTCTCATTGTCCACAGCCCAAGATTTCCACTGTTGGCACCAATGAGACTGACATTTGGCATTGGTACGAGTGACCAAAGGTTTGCCCGACCATGAATATTGACTCTGCAGAGCTCCCGATGAACAGTTTTGATGGAAACAGGAGAGTCGAGGTGTGCATTTAATTCTGCAGTGAGTTAGGCAGCTGTGGTTTTATGTTTTTTGGATACAATCCGGGTTACACAGACATCCCTTTCAGACAGCTTCCTCATGCGTTGATAGTTACTCCTGTTGGATGTGTTTCCTCCTACGTGGTGGTATGCCGACATTACCCTGGATACCATAGCTCTCAATACACCACAAACACTTGCTGTCCTGGTCACAGATGAGCCAGCGAGACACATACCAACAATTTGTCCTCTTTTGAACTCTGATATGTCTCCCATTATGTTGTGTGGATTGCAATATTTTATGTACAGCCGTGCTAATTCAACCTTCACACTCTGCCCTAACTGATGGAATGTAAAATCAGTGAAGATTGGCCACATTTTATATATATATATATATATATATATATATATATATATATATATATATATATATATATATATATATGCGTGAAAGCTCCAACAATATATTGGCCAGATCCATCCATCCATCCATCCATAGTAGTATAGTATAGTAAGTATATTTGTCCTGATATATATGTAAGGGATCGTGTACATCCGCTTCGTGTTGGGGTCCTGATCATCCTGTCGGGGTTTACTCTGAGATAACAACCAGCTGGATGTACATTATCCCGCTTATTACATGGCTACTTGCCACATATGTAAATAATTAGACAAAATATTTTATTAGCTCTTTAAGCACAAAGCTTCTGCGGAGAGAGCAGTTGCTAGCATGGCAAGTTCAAACTAGATGGACATTTAAGGGATACGGTATAGTCACACCACTTATTAAACGGCATTTCGCCACATAAATAATTATGGGGATAAGAAATATTGATTTGAGATGAAACTGTTTTAAAATCATGCCTGTTTGCTATCTTATAATCCAAAAGTGTACAAAATAACAGTCGCAAAATGGCACCAGCTGTGTTCGTATGAAACAAGAGAGCGAGTCCACAATACTGGATGACATATTTAAATAACTGTACACAAAATATTGATTTGACTACATTTTAATATTTTATTAGCTCACCAAACGCAAAACTTTGACGAAGAAAAAACATTCTTAGCAAGCGTTGTTATCTGGGAATAACATGCCGCTGGATGGCAAGATTGACCAATCAAAATCAAGCATTCCACAGAGCCGTGTAATAAATATATCTATTATCTAATGTTTTAAAATGCTTATAGACCATGACATAGTCATGAGGGTCTGCAGGGGTACTTTATGATATAATTTCCAGGTTTTTTTTTTGTGTGTGTGCGGTTTTTTTTTTTTTTTTCTGCAGTTTGTTTGCAACAGATGGAGTTTTTGTCAGTCAAATGTTTTTCAAACATTTTAAACTAGGTAAAATGTTTTTTCCTATGAAATAATCATAAAAGATTAAGGGTTAGTTCACCCAAAAATGAAAATTCTGTCATTTATTACTTACCCTCATGTCGTTTCACACCCGTAAGACCTTCGTTCATCTTCGGAACACAAATTAAGATATTTTAGTTGAAATCCGATGGCTCCATGAGGCTTCCATATAGGGAGCAATGAACACTTCCTCTCTCAAGATCCATAAAGGTACGAAAAACATATTTAAATCAGTGATGTGAGTACAGTGGTTCAATATTAATATTATAAAGCGACGAGAATATTTTTGGAGCACCAAAAAAACAAAATAACGACTTATTTAGTGATGGCCGATTTCAAAACATTGCTTCACGAAGCATCGGAGCACAGATAAATCAGTGTGTCGAATCATGATTTAGATCACGTGTCAAACTTCCAACGGCTGAAATCACATGACTTTGGCGCTCCGAGCAGCAGATTCGACACACTTATTCATTTATGCTCCGAATCTTCCTGAAGCAGTGTTTTGAAATTGGCCATCACTAAATAAGTCGTTATTTTGTTTGTTTTTTTTGGCGCACCAAAAATATCGCTTTATAATATTAATATTGAACCACTGTACTCACATGAACCGATTTAAATATGTTTTTAGTACCTTTATGGATCTTGAGAAAGGAAGTGTCTAATGCTCCCTATAGAGGCCTCACGGAGCTATAGGATTTCAAATAAAATATCTTCATTTGTGTTCTGAAGATTAACGAAGGTCTTACGGGTGTGGAACGACATGAGGGTGAGTAATATATGACAGAATTTTCATTTTTGGGTGAACTAACCCTTTAATTACTTAATTAATAACTTAAAACATTATAAAATTAAGTTATTTTCACAAGAATATATTTTAATATTTTTTTCCTTATGATATCAGCACAGTTTTATCATTCTGACATTTTTGAATGTATGTACCAAAATAATAACAAAATGGATGTTAATTCAGAAATTAAAGCATACTCACCATCAAATTCGTTTTATGTATGAATTGCATTTTTAATGTATTTTTAATTAAATGAATACATCCAGATGAGCATCATGTCATTGACCCTAATACAAGTATTTCAGTTTTTAATGCAGTGGGCTATCAATGTTAAATTACATTGCATTATGGTTCATTAAAGATGAGGTTGTGTAATGCATAATTCAGTTTGCATTCTGTGTTTTATAAATAAATGATACAAAAATTCTGGTTAAAAGAAACAAAAGGTTTTTCTTTGCATACTGTATATAACACTGGATAAAATATGTGTAACAGTGGATAAAATATGTATATGCGTGCATGTCTTTTTCTTTGCGTATCACCATACGTGCCAAGTGTGCTAAGCGCCAGCTGTTTTCTTGTGTGCGCACACTGCTCTTTTGTTCTGTACTCCTAAATCCAGTCTGCGTGAACCAGCCAAGCAGAAAACTTTACCAGTCTGGCTCCATCGCTTGCATTTCACAAGCCACTAAAACATCTCACTACCTCTGCATACTCAACAACCACCTTCATTACGCTTAAAGGCAGAGCCAAACCGTCCCCCTTCACCTCTCTTTGGATGGCTATAGAACTTTATTATGGATTGGACTATTTCATACCATTGATTTCAGATGTCTTGAATAAAGTCTGCCTGTGTATCAAGTTAGACAGAAAGCCATAGTTAGACGCTAATCTATTATATTGATAGCATTGCAAGGATGATGACAAATTCATCAAGCATTAATTGCCACAGTCATGCACTGCAAAAAAGATTCTCTTAATCAATATTTTTGTTGTTTTCCAGCTTGGAAATCTTAATATGCTTAAATCAAGATATATTTACCCGGGATGCAAAATTACATATTACAAAAATACACAATTCACTGTCCCTTGCCGGTGGAATGATCTTCCTGCCTTCATCCGGAATGCGGAATCCCTGGCAATATTCAAAAGACAGCTGAAAACCCATCTCTTTCGTGAGCACTTAACCTCATCTTAAAAAAAAAAAAAAAACTTCTTATTCCTATCCTTTCACTTCCTCTAATCCCTCTCTATTGTAGCTTAGGATAATCTGAGCACTGCCTATAACTTGTATTATGAGCACTTCTTGTCTATTTGCCTCGTCATGGCGACTCGCTTGTTGTATTTCCTCACTTGTAAGTCGCTTTGGATAAAAGCGTCTGCCAAATGAATAAATGTAAATGTAAATGTAAATGTACATAAGATATTAAGTGTTGTTTTATGAAAAAGTTTATCAAAATGTATTTTTTTGCTAAGAAAACAGAAAAAAATAGTTTTGTTTTCCATTTGAATTGTTGAAAAAATCAATGACCCCATTGGCAGATATTTTTTTCAGAAAACAAGACTTAATATCTTATTTTACCTCTCAAGTAAATGTGATTGATTTAAGAATGTTTACTACTGTACTGGAAAACAAGACAAAAAAAATATTAAGTAAGAAAGGCATCCCAAGGCATCATGAAGAGAACAACAGATTTCAAACAATGAGTCTTGCTGGTTGAGCTCGAAAGCCCATTTAAAACTAACAACATGGCACAAAACCCAACATGTTTGTGAGAAACGTAACCTTCATTTTGTTGATTTGTGATCCGCTTGCAATTACAGCACATAACTCAAGAAATCACATTCTGAAAGGTCAACAAAGTACCCGTTGGCCTTCCTGTACCTGCGACAGCTGTTAATAAAAAACTTTAATTATGAATAGGACTTCAGGGGGCTTTTGATGACTTTATTACAGTACTATCATTGTTACAGCTCTGCCTAGCTATGTGTGTGAGCGAACAGAGCAAGCCACTATCACCTCAAGGGTGTTTTCGATGCTCTCAATCCCATCAAGGAGACAGAAATGGTCTGGTTTTAATTTGGAGCACAGGGGATTAAACTGGGTATATGGTGCAAAGCCATCTGTGTGAGACGGGAACTCAGTTGTCAGGCTTGATTGACCATTTCTGGGTTGTTTTTTTTTTTTTTCAAATTGTCAGCATGCTGCCCAAAGGGACAGACTTCCCCAATGCTGGGCATCATCATCAACATCATCATAATCGTCAACACCATCGTCATCATCATCAGTGTCATCGAGGCACAGTATGGGGCAGGAGTTTGATTAAAAGTGACCTGGTACGGTCTCGATCATCATCTTCAATCACCACCGTCTCTTGTATTTTCTCCCAAGCTTCACCTGTTCGGTGGCGTTGGTACGGCTCTAAGCTTTCTCCGCACTGATCGATGGCTCCACCAAACAATGTCAAAATGTTTGCAAAGATGATCCCTGGAAGCTACAGTGGATGCATAATGACCTACTGAGTCTTTTCTTCCATCTTTCTTCATTCCCCTCCTGTCCCGTTCCTTCCTCACCCCTGTCTTAGCTCCTGCTGCTGGGAGGCTATTAACTCTACGTGGCTCAGTGGGGTGTGGGGTTAAAAAATGAGGGCGAGAGCCCCCTTGCTGTATCAAATTGACAGCAGATTAAGTCCTCAGTCTCTCAGTGGCATTAAAATCTCAGTGAGGTAATACATTGTGTTGACATGGTACGAATAGGTGCGGAGAACTTTCATATTTCCCGTCCCTCCCACTTCTCTCGCCCTCACTTGGTGTTTTCCTCATTTCTTTGGCTCTTCAATCTTCTGTCTTGTTCCCTGCCCTATTCTCTTGGGAGACCGGCGATGACCTGACTTGCATAGCAAATAGAGTTATCAGCGGACAGCCCGAGAGGAAGCCGTGGCAGGTCCTTACCTGCTGAGACAAATGGGTTGCATTAATCCAGGTGCTCAAACCAGGAGCACTGAAAAGTCCTAGCCACACTGGGTCCATCAGACTTCGTTTTCCTCCACTCGACATCTCCCCTTCCTCAGTCCTGTATCCCATCTCTAAATTAAGCCTTTTCTTCCTAGCACACCTTCCAGCATGCTGTAGATCTAGGCCTCATCTCTTCACAAGCCAAATTTCACACCCCAATGGACACCATTTTCTATCCTTCTACACGACATAGACAGATGTGGAGGGACAGCAGAAAAGGACAGTTCTTCATGTGTCTTCATGTGGATCTTTATGAATCTTAAGAGCAAGTTGAATAACTATATTGTGTTGCTGATTGAACACTTTGACTTTATTGTCACTATAATCATCACTTTTGAACAGTAGTGTACATATAAGGGCTTTTCACACTTGAAATAGTTAAGTCTGGGTCATTCTAAACCCCGGGTAAATGGAATCTGTGGTTACCATGCTTCACGTTTCACACTGCTCATAATTTACCAGGGGTTAACAATTAATCCTGGGTATTCATGAGCTGACGTTTCACACTGTACATTTCTAAACCCTGGGTTAACGTTCTTATTTTCATATTTGCAGTGTCATTGATTGGATAAACGCAGCACGCGACCTGTTAGCTTTATCGCTGCGCATCCTCGTATTGCATGAAACGGTCTCTTCCTTCACTCAAAATTGTTGCATTTTCTGTCAGCTTTTGTCTTCTCAAACACAGAATTTACTGTTTATATACAATGTGCAGTGTTTCTGTGACTGTCTAAAGCACGGGAATATGATGGACACTATTGGTTAGCCATTGCTAAGTGTCATAACATTCTGACACCTCAGCTTTTCACACTGCGCAGGTTTGGCACCGCAATGTGGAGTTAACACCACAGAAGCAGTGCTAACCCTGCTCCAGAGCAAGGTTTTATAACCCTGGCGCTAACCCCGCTTCTAATGCTGCCCTTGTGATTACGATCTCATCGCATTCAAGTTTTGAAATGGTAGGGCATTCATTTGCAATTTTTTTATAATTTCAAGAGCATGTGAAGGCAGCATTAAAGGTGCCCAAGAATGCTTTTAATATAAGTCTAAGGTGTCTCCTGAATGTGTCTGTGAAGGTTCAGCTCAAAATACCCCATAGATTTTTTTATAAATTTTTTTATCTGCCTATTTTGGGGCATCATTAACTATACACTGATTTTGGCAGCGTGCCGCCCCTTTAATTCGCCTGCTCCCTGCCACATGAGCTCTCGACTATATTACAGTGCATTTACAAAGTTCACACAGCTAATATAACCCTCAAATGGATCTTTACAAGATGTTCGTCATGCATGCTGTATGCATGTTTCGAATTATGTGAGTATTGTATTTATTTGGATGTTTACATTTGATTCTGAATGAATTTGAGGCTGTGCTCCGTGGCTAACGGCTAATTCTACACTGTTGGAGAGATTTATAAAGAATGAAGTTGTGTTTATGCATTATACAGACTGCAAGTGTTTAAAAATAAAAATAGTGACGGCTCTCTTGTCTCCGTGAATACAGTAAGAAACGATGGTATCTTTAACCACATTTAACAGTACATTAGCAACATGCTAACGAAACATTTAGAAAGACAATTTACAAATATCACTAAAAATATCATGCTATCATGGATCATGTCAGTTATTGTTGCTCCATCTGCCATTTTTAAAAAGCAGTGTTTATGCCATGTTCCAGGCAATATGTAACCCGTGTTTTTCCAACCTACTACCCATGAAAGTGCACTGAAACAGCAGTCAAACCCATGACTTCCCACCCGTGAACTCGTACCTGATCGATGTACTCCCAGTTCCGCGCTCTGATATCACATAGCCCGCGAAACAACAATGGCAGCCCCTACGAATGCGGTGTTTATGCAAGTGCATGGTAAAATAACGTAAAATAAAAGGTATAACAGCTTCTCTTGCCTTATGTGCCGTTTTTCCTCCTCTGTTTCCCTCAAATAAGCAAAGAGAAAGCACCTTTGGTGATAGAAATAATTGTAAATGAGCATAAGCCATGTATGGTCCGCCATGCCGGTTTGTTTACACTCAGGCAGTTTGGTGTGACTTGCTACAAAGTCGTGAGTCGTGGTTTGAAGACTTGACTTATGGGCTTAAAAACCTGCCTGGAAGGCAGCATTAGAACAATGATAACCTGGGGTTAAGCGCAGTGTGAAAAAGCCCTATATAGACTTTATTCTACCAGACTTAGTTTTACATGGAGAGGTGGGGTAAAGTAATAATTACCAGAACTTCTCAGTGATTTTAGTCCCATCTGAATGTGCCATCTCAGTGATAATTAGGGACAATGTCAGTAAAGATTGCAGTGACTTTTACCTTCTGTAAAAAGGTCCAGAAAAATTACCTCAGGTAATACTAATCCCATGCAAATAGACCCGCTGTAAATATGTATATAAATATTCATTTCCTGTTTACAAGTAGTTTTCCATGGTGTTTCACATATGGAGGCACTTGAAAAAGCATTAATTTTGTGTTCTAGGCAGTGGGACAAGTCTGTGGCAAAACTCAAGTGTTTTCCGCATACCATTCAGATCATAAAGAAGGTTGAAAGCACTGAAAGAGACACAAAACTAATTTTAGCTTTAGCTATGTGCCTATTACCAACACAATACAATCAGAATTGAATTAATAAATCGTTTGACTGGACCTAACTGTTATGTATTGGTTATATATTTAGATTATATGTGTTTGCGCACATGGTATCAGAAGCAGCGTATACAGACACATCGACAGGGAGGTGACGGTGGTGCGTAAATCGAGTTACCCCTCCCACTTCTGCTAGTTTTACTGAGATTTCTTTTCTCGTGCGAACTGGCCATTAATATTACAGACATCCTGTGGTAAAATTACTCAATCTACGCTTTTAAAACTAATCCCGTCCAAATAGGGCTGTACACTCCATATCATAATTTACTTCATATTCTTCTCTATCGAATATAAACGCTTTTGTTTCCTGTCCTCCACACGCCCTGAACACCATTTAATAGATGCCGATGTGGTTGATGTAGTTCCTCATCCCAGAAATTGGTGGATCTGGGCTGAAGACCTGTGTATAGATGCCCTTCGGATTATGTCCTCTGATACCCAGCGGTGTTGTCTAGAAATTGTACTGGATCAATACCAGGCCCCACTCACCTAAAGGCCACAGTCACTTCCGTGTGCTCCCTCATTCATTTGGCTATACTAGTGATTGTTAGGAGTTAGTGGTGAAGCAGGCTGAAGGATGTGCTTGTTAAGATAAGGATTAGCTGACCTATAAGCTAACAGCACTGATCCTTATTGATTTCTCGCAGTACAACAGCCATCAGGCACAGCCTCAAACCCAACTGCTTAATCTCATACACTGTAAAGCTGTGCAGGAGAGGAGGAGGGCAGGAGATTGTAGAGAAATCACGCCAGAGGTATCTTTACAGCTTGCTGAAAGTTCTAACATTCTTTTAACCCAGCAGCGCGAGAAAATTGGGTTTCGGAAAGCTCACTGTGTGTTATGGTCTAATGCTTTTTATGATCACTTTTGGTAAATGTGGTGGAATTAACTTGTAGATCTTAAAATGTGCAGGCTAAAAAAATAAATACAACAGATATGTGCAGAAATATGTTGTAGTTCATACTGGTACTCAGCTAATTTGGTGAACATTTTTTTCTGTCCCCCGTTGTAAAATAATGAGTGATCATAACATTTTTTTTTCCTATTTAGAAAGGAAAAAAACAGCAATTACCATAAATAATTGAGCATGTACTTCAATATAAAGTGTCACATACAAAGACCAATTGACCAAAGCAATTTCTCTGGGCTATTTGTCTTGGGACCATTAATATGTTTCCCTATGATAATGATGATCTTAATGTCTTGCAGCATTAAGAACCAGTGCAGGTGTCTTCCTGTAAAGCAATTAAAAACCATTTGTGGGAAACCCACGACACACAGGTGTGTACATGTGTGCTTTGAGTCCTCTGTGAATTTTCTCCATGACATTTACATAAGCTAATCATTGAAGAATCTACAGAGGCTGGATACTCTACAGCCTAAACACATCAACGAGTGAGTTAACTTCCCATGATGGTTTTGGTGGCAGGTGTTGAGGAGGTAATAATCAGATCATTAAAAAGCCTTGAAAGCTCAATGGTTGAAGGTTTGACTACTAGTCTGGCATTGTGTATGTTTGTATAAAGCAACTTTTTGAACTAATCTATATTATATTATATTATATTATATTATATTATATTATATTATATTATATTATATTATATTATATTATATTATATTATATTATATTATATTATATTATATTATATTATATTATATTATATTATATTATTGTCAAAGTCTCTGTCTGTCCTGGACTCCATTTCCCATCATCCTCCCTGGCCCTCACCTGCACTCACTCCACCATCAGTGAATCACACACCTGTTCCCCATCAGCACCTCATCACACCAGACTTTTAAGCACACCACTCACCTCCCTCAGTTATCCAGTCACTGTTGTTTTGGATGTGTTTACCTCTGATGTATTTTGGATGTGTTACCTGCCTGTTTTGAGTTATTATTAAACCTTTGAGTTCTTTTGAAAACCTGCATCTCCTGCTTCCTTCCACCTGTGGTTACATACCGTGACAATTATATTACATAAATGCTGTTCTTTTGTTTTCAACATTGATAATTTGAGCACCAAATCAGCATATTAAAATACTGTATGAAGGATCTTGTGACAGTAATTGCTGCTGAAAATGCAGCTTTGCCATCACAGGAATAAATTTTAAATTATATTAATATAAAAACTGTTATTTTGAATACTATTTCACAATGTTACTGTTTTTTACTATATTTTATTGATCAAATAAATGCAGCCCTATTGTGCAATAGAGACTTCTTTGAAAAACATAAATCTTTATATATCAATATCATATTTCGGAGACTACATGGAACTTTTTAAGTATAACTCTAGTAAAGTAAAAATCAATTTAATAAAATATTATTAAAACTTATAAGGGCAAATCATATGCATAATGTGTGGTATTCTTTGACGAAACTTGTTTAAGTTGTCTGGACTAATTCTAACACCTTGAATTTAAAGGATAAACTGAGTTAAGTCTTGTCATCAGGCCATTAAGGGGATATCCTGGATTATATGGGCTGTAATTGAAGATGATTGAATGGAGTATAGCGGCCTGGCAGAGAGGCTTAAGACTACAGGAGTGAGCCAATTTCATCAATGCTGCCTGGGTCACATTTATTTGAGCCAGAGACTCACTGAAGCACTATTGAAATGATTATGTAAAAGTCACGCCGCACAGTTCAACCAATTAACATGATATTGAATCAAAGGATTCACATGCTCTCATATAGATGTAAATGTAAGGTCAGCATGATGTACCATGTGAGGTCTATGCATCTTTGAGACCACATAAAAGGACAATAGCAGGGAAAAAGTGCCTTTTAAAAGGATAGTTCATCCAAAGATCTCTGCTGCTTTCCATGCAATAACAATAAATGGAAACCTAAAGCTTTCCAAACGCATCAAAAAGCACAATAAAAGTAGCATAGAAGTGGTCCTTAAGACCCAAAGGCTTTATTCCAAGCCTTCTGCAATCATATAACACCTTTGTTTTTATGGGGCTTTTGTGTCCTATGTTGAAGTGAAATCGTCAGTCTGCATAAAAAAGAAAAAAAAAAAAAATGAAAGAATGAGCACCACAGACCATCTTCAGTCACAAGGGTTTGGAACAAAATGGTGTGTAAATATAAAACATTTTATTTTTCGGCCAAACTGTTCCTTTAAGTAGCAGACTTTCAGATATCTCTGCATTATAAAAACAATGCTTGTCTATGTTTTCCAGAAAGTGTCACATTCGTTTCGTGATTGAAAAATGAGGTACATAAACACAGGCACACACTTGAAACATATTTGCCCCAAGGGCCGCCACAAAGGCAGCATTACCTAACCACATACCCATCCCTTCTCACAATGACCCTTTGTCTGACAGCATAAGTACACTGACCCCAAACCCAAAGATGGATGGGCTTTTTCACCATGTTCATTGCAATACTGAGATTATTAGCTCTGTTGTCTGTGTCTCCCCCCTCCCCTTTTTTTTTAACTGTTATAGCACCTCTTATTGCTCCCTGTGTCCTCTTCTGTGGGAATTATGGCAGCTATATGTTTACCTATGGCCTTGGCCTGTTCTCTTTATTAGACAGGGTCTAATATTGGACACAAGCCCTCTGCGCTGAAACTGGCCTGGGGAGCTTCTTAGCTTACCTGACATATACTTCAGTAAATAGTCCTGCATTAAGAAAACATGAAGCATAGAGCGCTCCAAGCTATTTGGCTTTTACCTTAAAATAAATCTTATTCTACATTCTGAAGAGGAATAATTCATGTATACTGTCAGATGGAAATGGTGGAGACTCTCTCGCTTTTCATCTCTCTTTTTTGATCCGTTTTCTTTCTTCTTCTTCTTTTGGCATTCAGTAACTCCCTTCAGTATAATTTATTTCCCTTTCTGTGAGATATTTAAGATGTGTAAAGAGATGCAATTCCAAACATCTTGGAAATCAAATTTTCCTTCCCTTAATTTTCCTTAACCTTCTGAAGTCAAGTTATTACTCCAAGATACCAAAGAACTAATAATGCCAGACAAACCTTGTTCTGTTCTTCCAAAAGCTACAAACAAGCAGTCAAAGTTTATTTTTATCAATTCAGCCTGATTTGAAAAGACTGAAATGCCATATTTCAGTAAAGACTGTTAAACTTGACACAAAGAGGCTGTTATTGAAGGATGGAGCAGTTAACAACTATATTTGACCTGATCTGACCCAGTGTTGTTTGACATGCCAAGGGGGTGCTTCTTAAAGGTGCCCTAGAATCAAAAAGTGAATTTATATTGGCATAGTTGAATAACAAGAGTTCAGTACATGGAAATGACATACATTGAGTTTCAAACCCCATTGCTTCCTCCTTCTTATATAAATCTCATTTGTTTAAAAGACTTTACAGGCGGATCTCAACATAACACCGATTGTTACGTAACAGTCGGGATCATTAATATGTACACCCCCAATATTTGCATATATGCCAGCCCATGTTCAAGGCATTAGACAAGGAAAGGCAGTATTCAAGTCTGGATCTGTGCACAGACAAGGTAAGCAAGCAAGAACAACAGCGAAAAATGACAGATGGAGCAACAATAACTGACATGGTCCATAATAACATGATATTTTTAGTGATATTTGTAAGTTGTCTTTCTAAATGTTTAATTAGCATGTTGCTAATGTACTGTTAAATGTGGTTAAAGTTACCATCGTTTCTTACTGTATTCACGGAGACAAGAGAGCCGTCGCTATTTTCATTTTTAAACATGTCTGTATAATGCATAAACACAACTTCATTCTTTATAAATCTCTCCAACAGTGTAGAATTAGCCGTTAGCCATGGAGCATAGCCTCAAACTAATACAGAATCAAACGTAAACATCAAAATAAATACTATATTCACACAATTCGAAGCATGCATACAGCATGCATGACGAACATCTTGTAAAGATCCATTTGAGTGTTATATTAGCTGTGTGAACTTTGTAAGTGTACTGTAATATAGTCGACAGCTCGTGTGGCAGGGAGCATGCCATTTAAAGGGGCGGCGCTGCCAAAATCAGTGTATAGTTAATGATGCCCCAAAATAGGCAGTTAAAAAAATGAATAAAAAAAAATCTATGGGGTATTTTGAGCTGAAACTTCACAAACACATTCAGGAGACACCTTAGACTTATATTATATCTTGTGAAAAAGCATTCTTGGGCACCTTTAAAGGGACAGCAGCACCAAAAAAAAAAAAAAAAGAAAAGAAAAAAAAAGAAGAAAAAAAAGCCTGTTAATTCCATCAAAAAGAGTATGGAAAATAATCACAGGAAACTAAATTTTGACTGCTTTTGACATGATGCCTTTAAATATTGCAGCAAAAATAAATAAATAAATAAAAGTAGCACTTTATATTATTTACCATAAAATAACATTAGTATATCAAACAGGGTTTGACTGACTTGACATTGGAAACAGTTATATATGTTAATTTGATTATATATATATATATATATATATATATATATATATATATATATATATATATATATATATATATATATATATATATATATATATATATATATATATTGGGTGAAAACCCCAGAATGCTGAGTGAGGAGTCTCAGACAGCAGTCGCAGAGCTAATGCAATATGCGGAGAGAAGCAGCTTAGGCATCATCTAGCTGACAGATTTCACCAGTTTTACAACAGCAACAACACCTGGCATATTAACTACTCAGGCAAACAGTCAGCAATGACTCCTGACACTGTGGACAATCTGCATAGTTGTGGCTGTCATGCATTTGCTTTAAAATTTAAGAACCTCAGCTAAAGCCATTTTGTTCTCTCCATTTCATTGCACTTCATTTATCAAGTTTGAAAGGCAACCAAATAAATTACTGTGAAAATAATTAACGAGATTCGCAAAGTGCCCAACTACACAGCTTCCACTTTCGTTCTCCCTTTCTTCTTTGGAGTTTGACCCACTTTCTTTGCTTTTGATGTGTTTTTTTTTTTACTGGAGAAGGGTGAGTGCATGAGATAAAGTAGACTTTAATATAGATATCACTCATGCATGTAGTTTATGTAGTAGTTAAAAAAAAAAAAAAAAACTTGAACGCCAAAGCAGCACATCACAGATTCATAATGTATTCCTTGTGGACTGTATGTACCGCACAAATGTGTGAACTCTCCTGTTACTCAATTCAGCCGAATTAACTGGACATTCATGGTATTATATATGAGAGATAGGACAGTTTGAGAACTCATTTACTAGAATGAAGTAGACTGTCCAGCACTACATTTGTGAGCTGGGACTCTTCAGGATAACCAGATTCACCAGAATAAATGAGACTTATGAGGAAAAGGGTGAGTTTTTAGGTGAGGGTGTTGACAAAACAACACCCCATAACCTTTGAATAGTAGTGTATCGCAGTTTTCCCATTAAAAAAAAAAATTAAGCAGCACAAATGTTTTCAACATTGATGATAATAAAATTCTTGATAAGTTTCTTGAGCAGCGAATCAGCATTTTCGATTTTTGAAGGATCATGTGACACTAAAGACTGGAGTAGCTAAATGCTGCTGAAAATTCAGCTTTGCCATTGTAGCAATAAATTACTTTTTTAAAATTGTAATAATATTTCACAATAATATTCTGATCAAATTGGTGAGCATAGGAGACTTTCAAAAACATTAAAAACATTCCAAACTTTTGACCAGTAGTGCATGATATTCTATAGTCACTGAAGACAAGACGAAAAGAAGCAGTCTGTTACATTATGCATGTCAGTACTATGTTTGCTTCTATAAATTATCAAACAATGGACCCACTATTCAAATTTCCCAATTCTACTGTGTGTGCATGATTAACCTGGCTGTTATGTTCATTTAGTACAGAAATATACATCTACTCTCACGTCTCAGCTATCGGTTATCTCATCACCCGCATCTCATCCACACAGGGACCCGTTTGCATACGTAAGCTTGATACAGCAAGTTGATTAAAACTAACCTCTCCATCCCACCCTCCTCCCCATCCCCTAACCTTCTGCCACCATCTCTCTGTGTGTCGTTCTTTTCATTTCCCTAAGTGGTATGATGAGGTGGCGGCTGCTGTCAGGATCAGCACTCCCAGCATGTAAATGATGAACAACTTAAACCCTCGACCCCCACAAACACTTCATTCAAAGCGACCCTCTCTCTCTCTCTCTCTCTCTCTCTCTTTCAGACAGACACACACAAGAGTGCCTGCAGTCACCTAGTTAAATATTTGATGCGGTTGTCGAGGCAGGTTATGCGGCATGGCGCTGCCTCACACCACAGATGTAATATTCATAACGCAGACTCCGCTAATGACAATCAGGGCCTTTGAAGTGATGGCGAGACTCTGTACAGAGTGTGAGAAAATGTTTCTTATGAAAAGAGAGCGAGAGAGAGAAGAGGAGGAAGGTGGCGGCAAGGGAAAAAACATCCCTGGAGCATTACAGCCTGAGCTGAGAGTGTAATTTTCGAATATTAAATGCAAAATCTGGGCTTTAATGCAAGGACTCCTCTGTGTGATCTCATTACAAATGAACACACATAATTCACACAGACTTTTCAAAGCACAGAGGCGGCATAAATGTACTTGCACAGCGCTCATAATCGTGGGAAACGATTTATCACATGATTGACGGTTGATTGTTGCTTTGCGTGCAGTAGACATGTATGAAGAAAGACTGATTGCACTGATAGGTAGAGATATTAATATATTACAAATGAAATATGGTGACTGACATATATTTTGTCCTAACTATTCATATAAAATGCAATTCAATCCACCTTTTCTATGATGAACATGTTTTTATTTTTAAATTAAAGTTAATTTTCATTCTTTCTTTGGTTAGTTCAGGTTGTATAATGATATTAATGAACTAATAATTCATGATGTATGTAGAAAATAATTTTAACTTAGAAAATTTTAGAAATAATGATTAAGATTGTTTTACTGTATTGACAGTAAAATCAACGTTAGTTCATCCAAAAATGAAAATTCTATCATTAATTACTCACCCTCATGTCGTTCCACACCCGTAAGACCTTCGCTCAGTGATGCCTCCATTGCCAGCAAGACAATTAACACTTTCAATGTCCAGAAAGCTATTATTTAAAGACATATTTAAAACAGGGCATGTGACTACAGTGGTTCAACCTTAATGTTATGAAGCGACGAGAATACTTTTTGTGCGCCAAAAAAAAAAAAAATAACGACTTTATTCAACAATATCTAGTGATGGGCGATTTCAAAACACTGCTCCATGAAGCTTCGAAGCTTTACAAATCTTTTTTCGAATCAGTGGTTTGGAGCGCATATCAAATTCACACCCCCCAGTGGTGAACCATTGAAATTTCGAAACACTTATGACGTAAAGAAGCCTCGTTTACTGAAATCACGTGACTTTGGCAGTTTGATACACGCTCCGAACCACTGATATGAAACAAAAGATTCGTAAAGCTTCGAAGCTTCATAAAGCAGTGTTTTTAAATCGCCCATATTGTTGAATAAAGTAATTATTTTGTTTTTTTGGCGCACAAATGTATTCTAGTCGCTTTATAATATTAAGGTTTAATCACAGTAGTCACATGAAGTGTTTTAAATATGTCTTTAGTAGATTTTTGGGCATTGAAAGTGTTAATTGTCTTGCTGGCAATGGAGGCCTCACTGAGCCATTGGATTTTATGAAAAATATCTTAATTTGTGTTCCGAAGATTAACAAACGTCTTGTGGGTGTGGAACAACATGAGGGTTAGTAATTAATGACAGAATTTTCATTTTTGGGTGAACTAACACTGAAAATGGCATAAAAGTTTTCAAAACCATAAAACCATTGTCATTATTTTATCACTGACATTCTTATATTTGATTGACCCATATAAAATAATTTAAAAAGTAATAATTTACTCACCTATGGCACATGCACACAAATGTCTCATAGTATTTCAAAAAACTCTTTACTATAGCTATGTTCTTGAACAAAGGAAACTATAGAATCTCACTTTGAGATTCAGTTAAGCAGAGAGGGAAGAGAGTTTGCGCTTTTGTGGTGGTCTCCAATGGCTAACTGCACAACCTCCTTTTTTCTTTTCGTCTGTCTCTGAAGTTGAAAAAAATGCGAAATCTACTGGGTTTCTGCTGCCTATCTCTCTGCATTCAGCTCTTATCTGTTTCTCAGATAAGTTTTATGGAGAATAAGTGAATGAAATCTAACCTCCACATCTAAATAGTGCAGAATATGCTTGAAAATACCTGCTTATCATCAAAGATCATTTTCTTGGATCTCTGAATGTATTACCACACTCACGCTGGGAGCAGTGGCAGGTCATTATATGAGAGCCTTGCACCACATTTCTCATATTAGGACACATACCTACTGTTTATTGATGTTTTCTCTCTGCATCACGAACCTTGACATATTTGGATCAGTTTTGCATTTTAATACCCTCATACCTCATTATGGTAGTTGATAAAGTCGTTTTGCCGATAACTCGGTTCCTGCATTGCAGCTGTAACAAAATCATTTGTAGTTAAAGAGGCGTATTGAATGTGGAATGCTTTTAAAATAGACAGGGCAATTTAGAGTTTCTCAAGGTGATTATTGTAGATCCTTGAGCAAGTAACGTGATAAATCAGAATTAATTGCTTTGTAAAAACATCAATACATGGCCAAGATTTCATTTTGTGTTAAGTGTAATGTAGTTTGCTGCTTTCTTGCCATGCCATATCTGATAAACACCATTAAACAGCATGGGAGATGTGTACATATTGCTACTCTGTTTGCTTTGTTTGTCTTTTGTGTGCTTTTTTGTTGACTTTGTGTGTTTGAGTGAGAGAACCCTTTGTTCCGAGTGTTCTTCTCTCTGGGTCCCTCTAGGAGAGGAGAGAGGCTTGTGCACTGCAGGAGACAAAGGAGACAAAGAGGCTGACTGCAGTGCTTCCTCTGCAGAATCGCACATTAGTGAAAGCTGGGGAATGCTAGCAGAAACATATGGAATGGACATTGTATGGTCAGCTGGTCATTGTGGCAAAATAAACAATAACAAAATGATTGGGATTTTTGTATCACCCTGAAGGGTTTTATTTCTGACTACTTGATAAATCACTGATTTGAATTTAAATTATTATCAGCAAAACCCAGCTAACAAAAATGTGCTCCAAGTTATAGAAATGTTATTTTTGAATGATCGTTTAAAATGTTTAAAAGTTTTAAAAAAATAATAATAATAAAATAAAAAAATTCTTGGTTAAAGGAAGTGATGTCAAGCGTTTTTATGCCAAAACATTTTTTGTCACATACAGCAAATATCTCCTCACTATCCGCTAGCTGCCTGTCCCCTGAACACACTGTAAAAAAAATGCGGTCTCTGTAGTCAAAAAAATGGCAACAAAAACAAACTGGCGCAGCCTGGACCACGAATCATAATAAACACGCTCCAGCCAATAACCGACAAGAATGATTTTAAATGCGCGTTCATGACTGTTTCAGGAAGTACGGAGGGGAGGGGGAGGAGGAGGAGGAGGAGGGTCTAGCTAGCCTCTGTTTTGTTTGACAACACTTCGAATGTCAACAGGAAGTTACTCCACCCAGGATCGCTTAGAGAACCTATAAGTGAACATTAAGGGAACATTCCATTTTATAATTTTGCAAACATAATGGGACAATTTTAAGAATGTTCGGAGTACTAAGAACAAAAGTAACAAGTATAACAACATAAAAAAACAAATCATTTCAGAAAAAAAAATAAAAATAACGCTCCATGAACGATGTGTAGATAACGATTTTGTGCTAATGTTTTGAAACATTAAATACCAGATAAATTTGAAAGAATGTTCTGTTAACATTACTGGAAGAACCTTTGTTCATGACCCTAAGTTCTGAGGACGTTCTCTGTTAGCTGGGAAGCTACGCTAAGAAAAATATTACATTACAACAATAACAATCTGAAACAGAAAACAATTGGTCTATAGCAAAAAGACAAACACCGCAACCATATTAATATACTTAAATATTGTTATTATTATCATTCAGCAATACAGTTTAAAAATGTTTTTTTTAAAAGGTTTTTAAAAGTGGCAAAGTAACATTTTCCTCCATTTTAAGTTCTCTCACATTATTTTCTTTGTTGGTCTGTGAATTATTGGGATGGATTTTTAAGTAAATCATTGAATCCTTCAATCAACCTTTTTTTTAAAAAAAAAAATCACTGATTCATTCAGCAATGAAACAACACTATGCGTTTTATTTATAGGAAGTTCGAATGATTTTATTGGCTTGATCTATGAATGTAATTCAGGCAATCTTTAAGTCAGTTTGTTCATTTCAGAGTTAAATTAAAATGTTATATTTTAAATTGCCAAATTCCCAATCTTTGGTTAAATACTAAATTAGGAAATCCTTATAGACAAAACATGAGAAATAGAACGGCATCTTCGTTTATGTGACACAAAATGAACAAATTGTTCATGAATGATGCAACACTGCACATCTTATTCATTGAACTGTTGCATAAAAGCAATGCCACACTAGCAACTATACTGTTTCTCCAAGTATCAGCACGGCTGTGATCAACTGTTTTTTACCAGGCACTGTAAATTCTGATATCCTCAGTTCTTTAATCTGTGGTAACCTCTTGTGGAATCTTTGACCGCAGATCTGTTGTCTGTTAAGCAGAGTTTTCCTTGATTTGAAGCAGAAGCAGGGCTAATTGGGATGTGGGCAACAGCCTGTGACATCTCTACTCATTAGCAGCAGCACTGAAGGCAATACTCAACTAGGTCAGAAAGTTCCCTCACTGCAGTACACAGGCAGTGAATAGCTCATCAGCTCTGAGACTGCACACACCTCTCCTCCAGCATCACTCTCTCCAGTGATTAGAGCCCTAGTAACCCTCAAGTACATTATATGCCTTGTGGGCACACCCTCGATCAGCCTCTGCAAAAGTAGACCCCCACTGGGGGATTCCATGGGCTCATTTGTGGGCCATTTAAAGCCAAGGCAGCAAGAAGTAGTCTTCAACTACATAAATGTACAGGGCAAGGAAATTTAGCTTTAATGATGAACATTTCCATAGGCACTATTGTAAAATGGCAGGAGACATGTTTAAATTGTTTTTTTTTTTTGTGCAATTTTAATGAACTTCAGGGAAGCATCATCTGAGATTTGTTGAAAACCAAAGTAGCTAGGGGGAATCTGTCAATGGTTTGACACTGATTATCTCACCAGGGCAATGGTTTATTTATAAAAAAAATATATTAGACACTTTAAAAGCTTCATGCTGGTGGTAATAAGACTTTTTAAAATATGCAAAATAATCACATATTTATCATGTGTAAGTTTCCCTTGTTACATGTGTATGTTGGAAGAGGAAGCTGAGGGAATAACAGACGTAGACACACACACAAAAAAGAAAAACTTACTGCTGACACGACCAGCTGATCTTTCTGCCTTAGGGATGTTATGCTGAAGGTGAGTGACAAGAACAACGTTTTTACATTTTCACAGGACTTGGTAGCTTTTGATTAGCCAGCGGCTAATGAGTGTTGATTGGGAAGACTCCCTGAGTACCAGCATCTGTTTTCCTAACAGAGCGTTTGCAGGGCTCTCATTAATTAGTTGATTTGCTTACAGGAAGGTAGAGTGATTCATGTTTTTAAACTGAAAGTTCTGCCTGAAATTAAAATTCTGTTTCTGTTTACTCATGTTATTACAAACATTTAGGGCTTTTTTTCTTCAGTATAATGCAACTGTTACATGCTGGCTTGATAATCCAGATTCAATGAGGCTTGACGCAGATGAATGATAAAATCAGATTTAATAAACATCATGACTGAAGCCCTGTCCACATGAGCACAGGTATTTTCAAAACCACACGCAAACTTTGAAAACTCCTGCCAGGGCAGTGTCACAGTAGATTTAGTCGACTGAAATCTAATTTAATTAAATTGTAATGCATTAAGTAAGCATTTCTCTTACAATACACAGATCCAATACACTGATATACATCTGTTTATGTTCATGTAAGACAACCAACTGTACTTTACTCGCCAAAGCGGACTGTTTTTGACTGTTCAAGTGCAAAAAGACGAGAAAGAGAGCTCAATTCAGTACTTGTCAGGGATTAACACACTTATCATTGAGGTACTATTATAGTTTTTGTTTAAAATTTTGATTAGATTTGATTTTTTGTTTTTCTGCTTTCATTTTAATTTTAGTTAAAAGTTTTAGTAATTTGTGTTTATGTCTTTTAGTTTTTGATTTTAAATGTCTATATTGTTTTTTTTTATTTCTGTCTTTGTTATTTTAGTGCATCAGGTTAAGTTAAAGCTTAGAAACTAGATGAAATAAAAAAAGTTTACGTTTTTTTACATGTTGATTTTTTATTCCAGTTAATGGTTTAGGTTTAGTTAACTGTAAAAAACCCTTATACTTGTAAAATATTTAGAATAATGTGTCAAATAATGTTCTTAGTTTTACCTTCCTGTGACAGAAGATACAGTAGATTACTATGATTTAAAGGTGCCCTTGAATGAAAAATTGAATTTATCTTGGCATAGTCAAATAACAAGAGTTCAGTACATGGACAGTGAGTCTCAAACTCCATTGTTTCCTCCTTATATAATTCTCATTTGTTTAAAAGACCTCCAAAGAACAGGCAAATCTCAACATAACACAGACTGTTACGTAACAGTCGGGATGTACGCCCCAATATATTTGCATATGCCAGCCCATGTTCCCAACATTAACGGCATTAGACAAGGGCAGCCAGAAACGTCTGGATGTGCACAGGTGAATCAACAGACTAGGTAAGCAACCAAGAACAATAGCGAAAATGGCAGATGGAGCAATAATAACTGACATGATCCATGATATCATGATATTTTTAGTGATATTTGTAAACTGTCTTTCTAAATGTTTTGTTAGCATGTTGCTAATGTACTGTTAAATGCGGTTAAAGTTACCATTGTTTCTTACTGTATTCACGGAGACAATAGCCGTCACTATTTTCATTTTTAAACACTTGCAGTCTGTATAATTCATAAACACAACTTCATTCTTTATAAATCTCTCCAACAGTGTATCATTAGCCGTTAGCCATGGAGCACAGCCTCAAACTCATTCAGAATCAATGTAAACAATATAACAGTATGCAATACTTACATAATCCGACGCATGCATGCCGAACACTTTGTAAAGATCCATTTGAGGGTTATATTAGCTGTGTAAACTTTGTTTATGCCCTGTTCAAAGCAAGCGTGAGCTCCATGGGCGTGGAGCACGAGAATTAAAGGGCCAGTAGCCCTGAATCGGCTCATTTATAATGATGCCCCAAAATAGGCAGTTAAAAAATGAATTTAAAAAAATCTATGGGGTATTTTGAGCTGAAACTTCACAGACACATTCAGGGGACACCTTAGACTTATATTACATCTTTTTAAAAAAAGTTCTAGGGCACCTTTACATAGAAACTAAATTAAATTAAATACAGTTTATTGTGTAAACAAAATAACATTAAAAATAATAGGAAAAAAATAATAATTATAAACCATCTTTTTTAAGAAACTCTGGTTACAGCGTTGTCGTGTAGATGTAGATGTATTTACGAAATAACCGTAAAGCCATGTTGGCCAATCAGAAGCCTGGAAAAAAAGGTTATTACCGGTTCCGACGTCACAACAAGCCAAAATCTTTAGTTTCACCGTCTACACGACAACACTTTAACCAGAGTTTCTAAAAATCTTCACCCTGGATGGAGTTTTCAAAAATGTTCAGTTTCAGTGACCGGATACAGCGTTTGCATGTGGATGAATGGCCAAACCGCATAGAAAAAGCTGCGGTTTTGAAAATACCCGTGTTCGTGTGGACAGGGCCTGAGGGTTTAAATAATGACAAGGGGCTAATGAGAGACAGGTGATTGTGATTAATTGATGGTAACAAACAAAGGTATTACGGAAACAAACAACATGATAATGGAAACAAGAAAACAGGAACTGAACAAAAGCACAAGAAGACAAAAGAATGTCAAAATAAGATTCCATTAAAACAGAGGTAACAAGGTAAAACAAGGTAATTGCGGTAACAAGAGGAAGAATTTCAAATAAATTAATATTTCACCTTTTGTTCTCCATGGAAAAAAGAATGAAAGTCATATAGGTTTGGAATGAGATGACTGTGTGTAAATGATGACGTACTATTCCATATAAAAGTTTCCAGTTTGAACTTTTGCAAGGCAAGTCAGCGTATATACAGTACATCCAACTTTCATTCATAAACACATTTATTTTCTGAAAGTGGTAATCAGAGGCAAGCCTATGCAGAGGACACCTTCAATGTGAGCCAGCTGGGATGTAACCAGGCAGCCATCTGTGTCCGTCACAACTTCATCAGAGCAGAAGGACACTCCACTCTCTTGTCTTTTCGCCTTCTCTTTCTTCCAGGTCTGATGATACTAAAGATGGCTCATTCTTTCTAACAGTTTTAACACTTTGTCCAGCAAATACATATAAACTTGGACAGAAAGAAAAAAAAGGTCATTTAAAGGTATGTTGTACAAGTGGGCTGTCTCCTCATCCCAATGCTATTCCAACGTATTTTTGAATTAGTTCATTCTACTGTTCAAATGTTCTGGGTTGGTAAGATTTTTATTTATTTAAAAAATAAGTCTTATTACTAATATATATATATATATATATATTCCCTGGTGTTGTTTTGTTCTTTCTTCTTTTCATGGTAAGCATTGTTTGGAAATGTAATTGCACAGGATGAGAGCGAGGAAACACATGGAGTGTCACTGCAGAAAAGCATGAGAACAAAAGAATAAGGGAAAGGGAAAATAAAAGAGCTGCTATTGGAGAGTAAGAGTAAGTGCTCTGTGACAGTGTGCAATCCCACTTGATGAGTGCTCCACTTATCACTGCTAATGAGCAGGTTGTGTGATTGAAGTTCACTCTCTAGTTGTCAGAATCCGGAGACATGTCTTCCACAAGTGATTATTAATTTACAAATCAACATGTTAACTCAACAGTAGCAGTTTCTTGATGAGTTGGGGCTGAAGTGTTGAATGCCTGGATGAATTCTTGAGAACTCTTTAAACAGCATTGCACTCCTCATGACCTCACCTAAGAACATTTGAAGTTTTGTTTTTCAGCAACTCCGAAGGGAGTAGACAAAGGCAAAAAGTGAGAGAAAATCAGCTATTGGAAAACTCAAACACAACAACAAAGTAAAATGCAATGCTACAGGGCCCTAAAACACTACATCATGGCAGATAAAAAATGGAGCACCATCTTGTCAGGGTGTACACAAAATAAAGTCTCTGACAGAATGTGGAAAGTGTTCAGGCATCACAGAAAAGTTTTACTGAATGAAACTTGCAGTTTTGACAAAGACTGTAAAAAATGTCCACGCTGTAAAAAAAAAAAAAAAAAAAAAAATGTTGGTTTAACTTTAAAAAGTAAGTTTAAATACAATGTTAATACAATGAAGGCGATTGGTTTTATCAGCAGAAACTCAGAATATGAAAATATTTTTTAAAGTGCACCTAATTCAACTTAAGAACTTAAATTCTGTTGATGCCTTAAATTAAAAAATCTAATTGGCTGTACAAGCCCTTTCAACTTAAATTATATTAAACTAGTTATAGTTTTAGTATAGCAACTTAAATTGTATTAAACTAGTTATAGTAACTAGTTATAAACTTGCTATTATATTAAATCTAGTTGAATCTCATATAGGTTATTTAAAAAGTTGAAATTACTTTAACTCAAAATAATTTAAGCAATGTAAAAACATAAGACTTACTGATCACATCATATTTTTACTGTTCTATTGCTAAATTCATACAGACCTGATTCCAAAAAAGTTGGGACACTGTACAAATTGTGAATAAAAAAGGAATGCAATAATTTACAAATCTCATAAATTTATATTTTATTCACAATAGAATATAGATAACATATCAAATGTTGAAAGTGAGACATTTCGAAATGTCATGCTAAATATTGGCTCATTTTGGATTTCATTAAATTTCATGAGAGCTACACATTCCAAAAAAGTTGGGACAGGAAGCAATAAGAGGTCAGAAAAGTTAAATGTACATACAAGGAACAGCTGGAAGACCAATTTGCAACTTATTAGGTCAATTGGCAACATGATTGGGTATAAAAAGAGCCTCTCAGAGTGGCAGTGTCTCTCAGAAGTCAAGATGTGCAGAGGATCACCGATTCCCCCAATGCTGCGGCGAAAAATAGTGGAGCAATATCAGAAAGGAGTTTCTCAGAGAAAAATTGCAAAGAGTTTGAAGTTATCATCATCTACAGTGCATAATATCATCCAAAGATTCAGAGAATCTGGAGCAATCTCTGTGCGTAAGGGTCAAGGCCGGAAAACCATACTGGATGCCATAATCTTCAGCCCCTTAGACGACACTACATCACATACAGAAATGCTACTGTATGTAATGGAAATCATAACATGGACTCAGGAATACTTCCAGAAAACTCTATAGGTCAAAAAAGAAGCCATATCTAAACATGATCCAGAAGCGCAGGTGTTTTCTCTGGGCCAAGGCTCATTTAAAATGGACTGTGGCAAAGTGGAAAACTGTTCTGTGGTCAGACGAATCAAAATTTGAAGTTCTTTTTGGAAAACTGGGACGCCATGTCATCCAGACTAAAGAGGACAAGGACAACCCAAGTTGTTATCGGTGCTCAGTTCAGAAGCCTGCATGTATGGGGTTACATGAGTGCGTGTGGCATGGGCAGCTTACACATCTGGAAAGGCACCATCAATGCTGAAAGGTATATCTTTCTAGAACAACATATGCTCCCATCCAGACATCGTCTCTTTCAGGGAAGACCTTGCATTTTTCAACATGACAATGCCAGACCACATATTGCATCAATTACAACATCATGGCTGTGTAGAAGAAGGATCCAGATACTAAAATGACCAGCCTGCAGTCCAGATCTTTCATCCATAGAAAACATTTGGCGCATCATAAAGAGGAAGATGCGACAAAGAAGACCTAAGACAGTTGAGCAACTAGAAGCCTGTATTAGACAAGAATGGGACAACATTCCTATTCCTAAACTTGAGCAACTTGTCTCCTCAGTCCCCAGACGTTTGCAGACTGTTATAAAAAGAAGAGGGGATGCCACACAGTGGTAAACATGGCCTTGTCCCAACTTTTTTGAGATGTGTTGATGCCATGAAATTTAAAAATCAAGTTATTTTTCCCTTAAAATGATACATTTTCTCAGTTTAAACATTTAATATGTCATTTATGTTGTAATCTGAATAAAATATTGAAATTTGAAACCTCCACATCATTGCATTCTGTTTTTATTCACAATTTGTACAGTGTCCCAACTTATTTGGAATCGGGTTTGTACATAACTTTACTTCTTTTTTTTTTCATGTTATCCTTCTTAATTGGTAATCTAATTAAATAACAATGTTAATAATAATGTTTAATTTATTTAAAAATTAAGGATTGTTTTCTCATTAAATCCATCTATTGACAGTGACATTGTGCTCCAAGTGTCATGATTAATCAAATTACAAAGTAATATTAATAATATAAATTATCTGTATCTTTGATGATAAAGTTGCATGATCGTTGTTCTTTAAAAAGTGTTCACTCATTCACATTAAGATTTTGTCATCACTATCCTACTCTTGTAGGACTAGATTGACTGTATATCAATGCATTTTGTTTCACTAGTTGTTCAGTTGCACATGTCTTACACTTGCATTTAAAACACTGAAATTTTGAATAATCTCTTTGGGTACCAAAATGAACCAGTATTGCCAGTGTCAATGGTCCAATCAGCAGTCATGTTTTCAACCCAATGAGGAACCGTGTGTTGTGATGAACACATTTACTAGGTCATGGCGCCGACTCAAAGCCCTTAGGTTCTCTCAGCGCCAGACGAATCCTGTCTGGCCTCTCTCCCACACTGAGAACACATATGCTCAACATGTGATGATAACACTGACCTTCTGTAGAAAGTGGTGATGTTATATTTCTCTCATACTATTCTTGGATTTGTACACCCTTTCACGGAGGAGTAAGCTACATCTGCCATCTACTATAATATAATAAAATATCAGCAATGTATATGTAGTTTGAAAAAAAAAAAAAATGTAATCAGAATAAATGGCTGCTTTTGAATGTTCGGCAATGGAGAAGATGCTATTAGGAACCAGATGGTGTAGTTCCAATATTTACCAGCAGGGGCTAACAGGGCCAAACTTGAATCCTACAGGTTAAGAGACCTGTTATGTTATTACGTCCTCCACACACCTCTACCATACCCCATTCATGCCCTTCATGATCTGTTTTTTCTTTTCTGGCTTATGATGACATCATTGCCTTGCTCTGGCTGTCCTCTCTTATCCACTCACCCCTGCGGCGGCCAATCTTGGCAGCAGTCTTCCTTCTCTTTCTGTGACTTTCCTTTCAATTCATTGCACCTTATAATGTTTATTTTGGTTGGGTAACAGCTCTTTACAAGTGATGCTGCGGGCGGTAGGTGACCCCTCTTCAGTGCTTTTTTTTTTTGTCCTTTTTTTTACAGACACTCTGTCCTCTAGTCTAATGTCTTTGTCCTTCGACCCACTCCCTTAAACATTGCCAGCTGAAGATGTAAGAGGCTTCTGGAGCCTCTTTCATACATGAACAACCATATACCTACATGGAATATTTCATCCAAAAATTCTGGTAGGCTAAGATTGTGCCAGCTTCAGTTTTGATCCTTCAGATGACGCCAACTTTTGATTTAACTTCCTAATTGTAACAGGGAATCATGCTTTTCTGTGATGTTGCTTTGAAACAATATGTATTGAATACTCACCCTCATGTTGTTAAAAACTCATACATGACTTTCTTTATTCTATTTTTTTTTTTCATGAAATACAATACAATAACCAACTTGCTTGAAAGATTTCATAAAAACACCATAAAAGTGACCCTTGCACTGTTACAAGTCTTCTTAAACTATTCCATAGCTTTGTATGATGAGTAACTTTTCACTATTAATGCAATTGTATGCAGCTATAAAATATGACTGACATTATGATGTGTGGCCAGAAGAGATGTAAGAATCAATGAAATTTTATGTTATTGACATCCAATCTGTTTCATAGGTGCCATTTAATATATATATATATATATATATATATATATATATATATATATATATATATATATATATATATATATATATATATATATCTGAAGGATCAAAACTATATATATATATATATATATATATATATATATATATATATATATATTAGACTCATCCAAGAGACAAAAGACCCCAAAACAACATCCAAAGAACTGCAGGCCTCACTTGCCTCAGATAAGGTCAGTGTTCATGACTCCACCATAAGAAAGTGACTGGGCAAAAATGGCCTGCATGGCAGAGTTCCAAGACGAAAACCACTGCTGAGCAAAAAGAACATAAAGGCTCATCTTTTGCCAGAAAACATCTTGATAATCCCCAAGACTTTGGGGAAAATACTTTGTGGACTGATGAGACAAAAGTTGAACTTTTTGGAAGGTGTGTGTCCCATTACATCTGGCATAAAAGTAACACAGCATTTTAGAAAAGGAACATCATACCAATATGGTGTTGGTAGTGTGATGGTTTGGGGCTGTTTTGCTGCTTCAGGACCTGGAAGACTTGCTGTGATAAATGTAACCATGCATTCTGCTTTCTACCAAAAAAATCCTGAAGGACAATGTCCGGCCATCTGTTCGTGACCTCAAGCTGAAGCAAACTTGGGTTCTACAGCAGGACAATGATCCAAAACACACTAGCAAGTCCACCTCTGAATGGCAGAAGAAAAACAAAATGAAGACTTTGGAGTGGCCTAGTCAAAGTCCTGACCTCAATCCTGTTGAGATGCTGTGGCATGACCTTAAAAAGGTGGTTTATGCTCGAAAACCCTCCAATGTGGCTGAATTACAACAATTCTGCAAAGATGAGTGGGCCAAAATTCCTCCACAGCGCTGTAACAGATTCATTGCAAGTTATCACAAACGCTTGATTGCAGTTAGGGTGCAATCAAGGATGGCCCAACCAGTTATTAGGTTTAGGGGGCAAGCACTTTTTCACTACGTGGGTTTGGATTTTGTTTTCCCTTCATAATAAAAACCTTCATTTAAAAACTGCATGTTGTGCTTACTTGTGTTATCTTTGATTAGTATTTAAATTTGTTTGATGATCTGAAACATTAAAGTGTGAAAAAAAAAAAAAAAAAAAAAATCAGGAAGGGGGCAAACACTTATTCACACCACTGTATATGCAACCTTGGTCAAGTTTGTGCAAAAGGTTTTATAAATGTTGCTTTCCCATTGTTTGTCTATGTGAACTTGCAATAGATCTGTTTGACCATTGTGCATATCTAGACCATGTTTTTTTTTTTCTCTTTTTTTGCGTTGTCTTGCGTTCTCTGGGATGTGAATGTCCAATGTGATGTTTTCAGTATATTATTGTACAAATGTATGTAAGGGTGTGAATAGGATTACTTTTTAATTTTTTTTTAATTATAATTATTATTTTATCATTGAAGAACATAAGTAAAGTAAACAACATTACATAAAAATAGGCACTAAAGTTGGTAATGCCAAAGATGGGATTAAAATAAAAAGCATTCACAGGATGTGAATTTTTTACAGATAACCTTATTCAGTTTGGAAATTCTGCGCTCAAAATTATAAAGTTTACAAAACTTTCAATACTTTTGTCTTTATGCTCATAATAAATATAATATATTTCACCTTTAAATTAGTGTTTACAGAAAAAGTAAAAAAAAAACAGTGTTTACAAAATGTCTGTATATGAGAATCAGATAACAAATTGAGTCCTCAATATTATATAAAGAGAGCAAATTCTTCTATTTCCATAAACTTAGAGAATAAACGTTAGATGGTTAAAATAGTAACACTTACAATAAGGTCCCAACATTATTTATTGCATTAACAAATTGCAAATTGCATTAACATTTTTTCATTGTTAGTTCATGTTAACTAATGTAGTTAACAAATGGAACCTTACTGTAAAGTGTTACCAATAAATTTTATGCAAAGGGTTAGTTTTTATAATGAAGCAGCTGATACAAGGTATTGCAATATGATTCTGTAGCCATGTGTGCCTGCATCATCTCACTGGTTTGCAACACATTAAACTTCGTAGAGCAACAGTGTCAGTATCAGTAGCCTACAAACACTATCAAGCTGTCTGGAAATCTCGGCCCAAATCCAAACTGAATGTTTAGCTATTTCGTATTCCAGATGTGTTCACTCATGCTTAAAAATGTCAACGTCTACCTATAGTCTGCTCTTACCAGATCTTCTGTAGATATAGAACATAGGTTAAGCCTCTTTGCTTGATTGCCACCTCCTGAAAATGATACCTAAAATCTGCCTGAGCTTCTATTACACACTTCAGCAGCTTTTCTTCTAACACCTACACTTGAAGACACATGTTTTCATGTGATAAGCGAAACAAACATTCCCTACAGTAATTTGACCAAAATGACATTCCCAACGTAATATCTGTATTACCTTCTGCTAAACATATGACTGTGTCTATCTCTCTATACTTGTCTTACACCATGGGCCACCAATATACCTCTGATCGATGCAATATATCTCCCATATGTCTACTGTAGGGGCAGTAAATAAGACCATTCACACAAACGTCAACCCTGAGGACTTCAGGACCTGCATTGGTTGCCATTATGAGATCCAGCATTTTTCTTGGAGGTATATGCATTTATATTGACAGTACAGACACAAAAAGACAACTGAATTTGAGATGTACATCACCAATATAACAGCTTTACACCAAGCAGATGTACTGTAGGTGGTTTTATTATTGTAGGTGGAGGTTTGCTATAATCCAAACCATTTCTATTCTCTTTATCAGCTTTCAATGTTGGTGGGTTTGACAAATGAAAACAGATGTGTTCATAAAAAACATCTGGCATGGTGTGGACTAGTTTTTGCTTTGGTTTGTGCAGGATAGATAAAGCTTTGAAGCCCACAAGAGGAACAGGCCTAAACCTATACACTTCAAAAGAAAGTGTTGAATTTTAGCTTCAGCGTTGTTCTGTTATCTCTAAATGAAATGCAGGTCCATAAATTTGGCATGCTTAAAGGGGTAGTTGAACCAAAAATGAAATTTCTGTCATTACTCACCCTGATGTCATTCCAAAGACCTTAGTTCATCTTCGGAACACAAATTAAGGTATTTTTGATGAAATCCGAGAGGTTTTTTTTTTTTTATCCCCTATAGAAAGCAACATAATTACCACATTCAAGGTAAGAAAAGTAGTAAAGACAAGTGTAAAATGTGGAATTATCTGTTCTTCTAAACAATGAACAGCCGTTAAAGGATCTATTTTCTTTCTTTAATGCCAAAAAATGTAAAAAGTAAAATAAACAATTTATGAATGGCCACATTGTGTCTAAAATTATTGGTTATTTGAATTTTATTTAAGTGGCTTGATTCTATCACTTTCCCCTTCAGTATAAAATTCATGTTTTATTTCTGTGCTTGGAAACAAGCAGCTGGTCAGAAGAACAGCCAAAATGCTGACTGAAGATTGCTATTACATTCAGCTCAGCTTTTACCAATTGAAAAGGAAATGGAGTTTCATGTCACTGAGTGTTGGAATTGGTGAAGAGGGCATATAGGGCTGTAGGTGCCGTGAAGGTTAATGCAGAAAAGCTAATCGCAGAACTAAACAATTTATGTCTGTCTAAGCTATGTCAATATGCTATGGAAAAAGCCCAGCTGCACATCTTTCAGGTTCATTTGAGAGACAATGATCACGAGGCATTTTTATCTGAGCTGCTATTTTCATCAGGGATTTTTTTCTTGATGTTCTGATTTGTCATCTCTAGTGGAAAATGATACTACTACTACTACTAACTAACTAACTAACTAACTAAATAAATAAATAAAAACACTTTATCTATTTATTTATTACCTTTGAACCATCTCAGTATGCATCAGCACATGTGCCAGAGATTGTGTGCATACATTCATGCCCAATTGGGTGCTTTATCTTGATTACTTTTTATCTACGATTCTGCAGCACAAATTGATTTCTGTCACATTGCATTTGTGTAAGGTCCTGGTGTTTACTATTGTATTTTCATGCACTGAGTTTAGGTGCCTTTTGTATCAGAATTACACTTTTGACCTTATGACCTTTGAAATTACCTGCATTATAGAATTAAAAAGTATTGCACCAAGTACCAAGGGTAGACAATGACAAGTGAAGCCAGGTTACTGCAATGAAGAGGTAGAATGATTCTTTAAAAAAAAAGCTGCGATGCGAACAACTGTTTAAGAGATAGATATGTGCTAATTTTCTGAATAACCATTAGTGCCTATATATTTAATGAGTCTCTTAGATATACATTAAATATATGAAGAGTTTCGTTGCAAAACGAGATAAATCCGTTTTTAACATTTTTGTCAAAACATGTTTATTATTATGTTATCATGTTATTATTTTGTTTTATGGTGCTACTTAGCTGTATTTTTTAAGTTATGAAGGTTTAAATCAAAACAAACCAACTGCAGTTGAATTGATATTAATTGGAATGCACAACCAAAAAACAAGATTTTTGAAAAATTAAAAAAACGGATTTATCTCGTTTTGCAACAAAACTCTTCATATACTTCATTACTATTTCTGATTAAATTCTTAATTACAATAGTCTTGCTTTGGTTAAGCGTTGAATAAAAGAAATGGAAATCCCATCAATGAACACTTGACTTGACTGATGTTTAACTGACTGTGTATTCCAGATGCAATGACTACTTATGTAAATTTATAAGCCTAATATTTTTCTACTGTTTGAGAGAGTTTGATATCTGAAATACATGAATTATGCACTGATTGTGATAAATGAATCAGCACGAGAACATTCAAACAGATTAGACCAGGCCTATGAACTATAGGGTTATTTATTTTACGTGTTAGTTGATGACAGATATAAATTACTATTTAGAAACTATACCATCATTCACATTATTTCTTATTTTCATTATAAAAAGTATATAAATATAAATATTTGTGTTTGTGTTGGTTTCATTCATTTTTGTAAAACGTAACAGAAGTAGGTAGTTCTCAATCACTATTCAAATCGATCATGATTAATCACATCTAACATAAATGTTTATTTACATTTTATATATACATATATACATATATATATATATATATATATATATATATATATATATATATATATAACTCACATATATATATATATATATATATATATATATATATATATATATATATATATATATATATATATAGAGAGAGAGAGAGAGAGAGAGAGAGAGAGAGAGAGAGCCTATAAATTTAATAATATATACATACACATATAATGTAAACACAAACTTTTATGTTACATGCAATTAATCGATTTGACAGCACTAAACAGAACATTTTGATTTAATGAATCTTAAAAGGGTTAGTTCACCCAAAAATGAAAATTCTGTCATTAATTACTTGCCCTCATATCTTTCCACACCCGTATGACCTCCATTCATCTTTGGAACGCAAATTAAGATATTTTTCATAAAATCCAATGGCTCAGTGAGGCCTGCATTGCCAGCAAGGTAATTTACATTTTCAAACACCCAGAAAGGTACTAAAGTTATATTTAAAACAGTTCATGTGACTACAGTGGTTCAACCTTAATGTTATGAAACGATGAGAATACTTTTTGTGCGCCAAAAAAACAAAATAACGACTTTATTCAACAATATCTAGTGATGGGCGATTTCAAAACACTGCTTCATGAAGCTTCAAAGCTTTATGAATCTTTTGTTTCGAATCAGTGGTTTGGAGTGCCAAAGTCACGTGATTTCAGTAAACGAGGCTTCATTACGTCATAAGTGTTTCAAAATTTCAATGGTTCACGTGACTTTGGCAGTTTGATAGGTGCTCCGAACCACTGATTCGAAACAAAAGATTTGCAACTCAGGCCTCAGTGAACTATCAGTCTTTATGGGTATGGAACAACATGAGGGTGAGTAATTAATGACAGAATTTTCATTTTTGGGTGAACTAACCCTTTAAAGGTGCCCTAGAGGTGCCTTTTCAAAAGATGTAATATAAGTCTAAGCTGTCCCCTGAACGTGTCTGTGAAGTTTCAGCTCAAAAATACCCCATAGATTTTTTTTTTTATTAATTTTTTTAACTGCCTATTTTGAGCCATTATTACATATGCACTGATTAAGCGTGCGGCCCCTTTAAATCTCCCGCTCCCCCTCCCCCGCGAGCTCTAGCTCAACTGCCTTAAGCAGCAAACACAAAGTTCACACAGCTAATATAACCCTCAAAATGGATCTTTACAAAGTGTTCATCATGCATACATCGATTCTTGTGAGTATAGTATTTATTTGGATGTTTACATTTGTTTATGAATGAGTTTGAGGCTGTGCTCCGTGGCTAACGGCTAATGCTACACTATTGAAGAGATTTATAAAGAATGAAGTTGTGTTTATGAATTATACAGACTGCAAGTGTTTAAAAATGAAAATAGCAACGGCTCACTTGTCTCATTAACAAAATGGTAACAAAACATTTAGAAAGACAATTTACAAATATCAAAAAAAATATCATGTTATCAAAGATCATGTCAGTTATTATTGCTCCGTCTGCCATTTTTCGCTATTGTTCTTGCTTGCTTACCTAGTCTGATGATTCAGCTGTGCACATCTAGACGTTCTGCCCTTGTGTAATTGCATTACATTGAACATGAGCTGGCATATGCAAATATTGGGGGCGTACACCCCGACTGTTACGTAACAGTCAGTGTCATTTTGAGATTGGCCTGTTCTTTGGAGGTCATTTAAACAAATGAGATTTATATAAGAAGGAGGAAACAATGTAGTTTGAGACACACTGTATGTCATTTCCATGTACTGAACTCTTGTTATTTAACTATGCCGAGGTAAATTCAATTTTTAATTCTAGGCACCTTTAAAATGTCTGAAGTTCAATTATTAAAAGTAATAAAATGTGTTCCATACACCACAAACACATTTGAGCATACGCATATTATTTACCAAAAGTTAAAAAAAAAAAAAAAATTCGAAGAAAAACATTTTAAGTCATGATTATTATTACGCTATTACGTTTGACCTGATTCTGAACTTTTCACAAGAACATATTTGATATTTACAGTCATCAGTGGTACACAGAGGTCCTTTCTTCTTCTTTTTCTTTTTCTTAAATAATTAAAAATATTATGGCAGATGTCTTATACCAAAAAAATAAAATATCAATGGTGTTCTTTTTGAAATGTATTATAAAATAAAATTTAAAATGAAAATATTTTGCAAAACATAAAATAAAATAAAATAAAAAAACATGAATATTATTATTATGTAAAAATGTATTTATACTGGGGTTCTTTTTGGGTCTGTAAAGGAACCTGGTCTAGAGAACATAATATGTTGATGGGTGCCTTTAACGTGATCTGCACACGTCAGACGAATATTATATAACTTGACAATGTGCCTAGGCGGATGAAGAGTACGACGCAACATTTTCACGCTGCAGTGCGTTCTTCACATCTTTACCGCTACATGAGGAGATCCGAGTTCCCAACTTTGTCCCACGGTGTGATAAGCAGACAGTGGGGGCGTGGTCTCTGACGTCACTTGGGCTGAACCGTACTACAGCACTAGTCTGGCTGGATGTCTGACTCAGCCACGCAGGTTGTTTGGGAATATATTTTAAACGCATGTTTTAACTAAACAGACTATAAATGTTCGCTCGTTCCTCTTATGTTGGACTACGTGCATCTTGTTATTTTGGGCAGTCTGGGGAAGTGCGGCAGTAGGTAAGTTATAGTAAGCAATATCACGCGAGTCGAGTTTCTGCACGCTGTACACAAGTTGGCACTGTCCCAGTCACGCGCTGCAAGTCAGACATGTAGGCTACATGTCATTTTACATTGTATTGCTCTGCGACTGTTTAACACAGAGGTTGTGATGCTATGCATGCAATACAGTGCTTTTTGCATATGAGCTACAATCCAATAATGCAGGATTTTTTTAAATTTTTATTATTATTAATGAAATGCAAAAGTTGCTCTTTTAATGCAAGGATTGTAATATCAAGTTGAATTGAGTTAGAATTTATGAAACTAACTGTAAAATAAATGCTTTCAGGTTTTAAGGTCTTTAACAAGAAGATGACCAAGGCTCTTGCTCAGTCATTTGATAAATAGACTGGCAATGTCCATGCTAGTATCTTTCTGACCACACCTGCTAATGGACTGAGAGGTTACTTCAATAAATGTTTCATTTCTATATGTGGACTAGTGCCAATGCTGCAGAAAAGCCCAACGTCCCGATTTCAGGTCACTGTGTCCCCAAATTTGTGCTATCACTGTCCTGCACCATCAATCGCCTGTTCATCCCTCGCTTCATGGGGCTGTTTTTGCTTTCTCTGACCCTGTTTTATATCTTGCCACAGACTGCTAGAATTCGTTTCAAGTAAATTTGTACTTTTTATTTATGGACCAAATCTAGAACTGCGCAATAACGGCCTCTGCCCAACATATGGTACTGTTGGAGTTTTAACCCTTACAAGAAACTAATGTCATTGTGCTCTCAGGATTAAACCCAAGGACTTTCCAAGTGAGTTAGCACTCAGGATTCAAACCAAGAACTTGCATCCAGGTCAGTTTTAAACAAACATCAAACACAGAAAACCCTCTAAGCTCATGTAAATAAAAAATCATGAGTTCTGACAGCTTCCAGTACCGTGCACTGTTCGAGTACAAACAGGAGAGGGGTGATGATATCTCCCTGCAACCTGGCGATCTCCTCATGGTCAGTAAGATGGCACTGCTGACGTCTGATTATCAGGAGGGTGACGAGAAGTGCCCAAAGGGCTGGCTGCATGGCACCAATGAACGCACTAAGGAGAAGGGCAACTTCCCTGGCACCTTTGTGGAGTATGTTGGGGTCGTGAGGACGAGCCTTACTTCAGGGAAGCCCTGGCCGAGACCTGTACCACCAACACCTGTAGGGCCTCAGCCCCCGGGGGCCTCTGCTTCAGAGGGTGAGTGTACCATTGTGTGTATATTTCAAATTTTCTCAACATTAGGTAAAATAAACACTATTTTAACACTAATATATATATATATATATATATATATATATATATATATATATATATATATATATATATATATATATATATATATATATATATATATATACACACACACACACACACACACACATATATATATATATATATATATATATATATATATATATATATATATATATATATATATATATATATATAATATATATATAATATATTGTATATATATATATATATATATGGTATATAGTGTTAAAATAGTGTTTATTTTATTTTCATATGTATGTATGTGCTTAACAAATTTATTAGAACACCTGTCAAAGAAAAAAGACAAATATTTTGAATCTGTTAAAAAAAATTATATTTTCAGTTATTTCTTTCTGGCATTGTTTTTATGTACTTCTCCACAGTCTCTGTTGTTATTGACTTCCAAATAGTTTCTAGTTGTTCCCAAAGACTTGCTTTTGGTTAAAGGTCCAGTTTTTCATGGTTTTTTGAAGCTTTGATTGTGTTTATAATGTGCAATATAACGTGTTCATGTTTCGCGTGTAAAAAAACACAGTATTTTTCACATAATTTACTTATCTGTATACCGCTGTTTCCACTGTCATAAAAACGGGCTGATGACGTCCTTGTTCTATGAAGTCCCTCCTTCAGAAATACATAACGAGTTTTGATTGTGCCTGCGGTTCCTGTGTTGTGATTCGACAGCAGCTTAGCACTCCTTGACCGGAAAGGTCACGCCTCTTACCATAACGTGTGCTGCACATAGTTTTACATGTGGATTATTGTGGTGTTGTGCCGAATGAACACAAAAGACAATAATTCCCGAGAGACTGAACTCTTTAATCTCCACAAGCAGCGACAGAAAATGTACAAAGTTAGCACTCACTCAGAAGAGTTTTTATTTTTTTTTATTTATTTTTTTTCTCACTCAGAAGAGTACCTCATACGGAAAACAGCCATATACATAAACATAGTCCCCTCTTGTGGCCATTATGTGCACTGCAGTCCAACATTAACTATTGCAGTAAGGATACCACAATTATAATTTTCGGGAACCGAGTTAAACATAAATTGTAACCATTGATCTCTAAGTACAGCGTCCCTGGGAAGGCCAAACAAAGATGATTGGACTGCAGGATGAAAATAACAGCGTTTCGACACATGGCGACAAACACACTCTACAAACGCAACTCTTGCTCTTCTCCGTGGGAGCGCAACAAGACCACGCCCCCTTTTTTGTGTATTCCTGTGGGAGGAGGTTAGTCAAAAAACTGTTTTAGTGACGTCATTAAAGAAGGAAGTAGAGGGATGTAGTCCAAACTGGCCGTTCGATGTAGGCGACGTCTGTTAAATAAAATATCTCGCTTGGCATTGAACTTTGAGCTTTAACATTTTACAGATTTTATTTATACTCTAACAACAACATTACACACTAACTAAAGTTTGAAACATGGGATCACGAAGAATAGGACCTTTAAACTTTTCTATATTTGAATCCATTAATTCCCAACAATAATAATATTTTAGCATTAGAAACACTACTGTGGCTAAAGAGCTTACACATATTGGTGTGGACTAACAATTACAGAAACATAAAAAATAGGGGTCTAACAATATATCGGGTCATATGTATCGCAATACAAAAATGCAATAGTATGTATCGTGGATAGGGCTGGGCGATATATCGCATGAGATTTCGTCAGTAAAGCCGGTTCCCTGATTACCGCTAAATTGCCATCACCTGCTTTCAAATGGAGTGGCATTTAATAGACAGAGCCGTAGTTCACTGACAAGCCACGCAATATCGTGTTCATATCGCAGATGAATCGCCTTCGATAATGAACGTGATATAATCAGGGAACCGGCTTTACTGACGAAATGCACGTGACAATCTCATGCGATATATCGCCCAGCCCTAATCGTGGATAGTGACAATACATCTTGTTTATAGTTCACCCTAAATGAAAATTGGGAGGGGAAAAAAATCAAGTTTACAGAGTTTTAGTGTCAGTTCTACATTGAACTACTATATATAATGTATAGTAATGCAATGAGGGAATATTTGTGGGTCCAAGCCTATTCATTCTCACCCCCAATGTAATACCAAATTTAGCATTTTAATCAACAGTAATTTTTTTGTTAACCTTTTACCATATATCTTGAAATATTGCTATAATATCATATCGTGAGTTCAGTATCGTGATATGTATCGAATCATGACATGAGGGTATCGTTACATCCCTAATAAAAATTATTTTGGTAATCACCAATACTGTTAGTTTAGGGCAGCTGTGGCACAAACCTTACATTGGGTAGTGGTGTATATATACATACACATTTACATTTTTCACATACAATTTTTAAAGACTATATATACACACACACACACACATTGTATCTATCATCAAGGAGTGAAAAATATTACCACATCTCTATGGCATCCATAATATTATACTCTCAATCTTCAGAGCAAGATGGCTAATTATCTCCTCCCCACATTCAGATTAGGCAGCACTACCCTATAATAAAACGCTTCACTTGAAATTTGAGGACATTGTGTGCAAATCACAGACTTCAGCTCCCACTAGAAACGTTACTTCCAATGCTGAATTTAGGGATCTGTCAAGGATTTGTGAATATCTCTGAAAAAAAAGATAAGACATAAGTACCTGCACAAATGACGACTTTAAAAAAAGACAAAATTATATTTAAAATGTTGTGTTAAGCTCTTTATGGGGCCTGCATTGTCCCTGTGTTTCTGATTGTGGTACAGTCTGCTTGTGGGGGTGTTCATATGCTAACTAGGTCAGACAGTCAACCCTGGTTTTTCCAAGAGTGCTTTTCTCTCTTACTGTCTAGGGTGCATGTCTCTTTTATGGTGAAGGTTTAGGTTGTATTTATACTATGTATGTGTTTTATTCACTGTAGATCCTCTTTTAGTGACTTATTGAGTTCCTTTGTTTCAGCCAAGGCACAGGGATGATGATAAACAGCATAGCAAAGCCATTCCTTAGTGTCGGGAGAGGCAAAAACATGCAGTTCTGTTGAATAATTGATCACTGGTGCATTGGATGGCTGACAGTCAGCCAATCATTAGACTCACCCTGTGCCAAGAGATCCTTGTGGAACACTGACGAACACTTACCCTGATTGAAGAGAGTTTTTTGAGCTTAGCAAATTGTCAAGATTATCGAATCGATAAAATTGGTCCGTTTAATTAATTTTTTTATTTTTTTTAAATCATGCATTACAGAGCTTTTGGAACAGTGAAAATGAAACAAAAAGTTCAGAACATTGACATAGACTTTGAACTTGTTACATTGATGTATTATTTTCATATTATTAAAGATACATTTTTATATCATCAGAGCCTAGAAGTGTGGTTGACCTACATACAGAGTCTACTGACTAAATTTTAAGCATGCAAAATTATTTAGGACTGAATATGGATAACAGGATATTATGTTAAGCCCTGTGGCCTGAATTTTGAATTAATATCAATATTAAATAATAATTAAATAATGTTATAAATGCATTTAATATTTAGAATAATTTTAAACTTAAAACAGTAATAATATAGCATGTATTTCAGTTCCCAACACTCCACTTTTTTTGAAAATAGGCTCATTTTTCAACTCCCCTAGAGTTAAACAGTTGAGTTTTACCGTTTTCGAATCCATTCAGCCAATCTCCGGTTCTGACGGTACCACTTTTAGCATAGCTTAGCATAGTTCATTGAATCTGATTAGACCGTTAGCATCGCGTTTAAAAATGACCAAAGAGTTTTGATATTTTTCCTATTTAAAACTTGACTCTTCTGTAGTTAAATCGTGTACTAAGACCGACGGAAAATAAAAAGTTGCGATTTTCTAGGCCTATATGGCTAGGAAATGAGCCTATTTTCAAAAAAAGTGGAGTGTTCCTTTAAATTTGTTTTATTTTATATTTGAATTGATGTGAAATTTCCAAAATCCACAAATATGCCGGTCAGTGTTCACTCAGATGGAACTGCTGACTCATTCAATATTCACATTTGGTATACAAGAAAAGGGTGAGTGAAAATAAGTGTATTTGGACACAGCTCTGTATAATATTGCACATTTTATATGATACAACGTACACTGTCGTTCAAAAGTTTGGAGTCTGTATAATTTTTTTTTATTTAAGATTGTGAAATATTGCAATTTAAAATATGTTTTCTGTTTGAATATATTTAAAATGTAATTTAGTAAATCAGTGTCATATGATCCTTCTGATTTGATGCTTAAGAAACATTTCTTATTATTGTCATTGTTGAAGGCAGTTGTGCTGCTCACTGTGGAAACAGGGTTACATCTTTTTCAGGATTCTTTGAAAACATAAAAAAAAAAAAAAACATTACTTAACATTAACATTAACATAAATTACTTTACTGACATCAGTTTAAGGCATCCTTGTTGAATAAAAGTACTAATTACTAAAAAAAAACATACTGACCCCAAAATTTTATAAACAAATCCTTAACAACAACAACAACATCAGCAAAAACTACTTAAAATTGGATTTGACTATTCAGCAGACTGAGACATATTCCAAAACATTAGGTTTTAATCAGATTTTCGTATAGCACATGTAAATATTCAATTTCATGTGTTTTTGTACTTTTCAAACAACAAAAAGCTAAACTGATTGTTGGAAAGCTGGCAATAACAATTGTTCCCATGTCTCTAGGACATTACCACTTAGGGAGTAATTTTGATCCATTTAACCCTCAATGTAGCATGGTGTTGCCTGTTCTGACCTGATATTGTCTCTAGATAGTTGCTGAAATGGAGATTTTCCAAGATTCACCATATGTTTCTTTTCTTTCTTCATCAGCAGCCATCTCTTTTATTTTTGGCTCTTCTCTCAATCACTTCTTCTTCTGTCATTCTCTGCAGAGGCATCATTAACATTTTGTGTTCGAGCAAATTTGCTCCAGTGTTACAAAACGTGGCCCATTTTACTTAATAACAGCGCTATGTCATGGACATACAATTGGTTGTCAAATGCTGGGCAGGCAAACTTTCTGTGCAGAGATGATGCATTCCACAGCTGGTTTTTCTCTTTGTCTTTATACCACTATGAATAAACTGACATGTTCCATGGCAACAATGAGGCAAAGATCAACTTATTAGCTGCTCAACAGCATTGTGAAAATATCAGTCAAAGCCTATGATCTTTACATTCACCATTATCCTTGTTGTTGACTTTAGATCCATCTCTTTTGATCACTGATCACTGATGCCTGATTACTTGATTCTCATTTCTCAAAGGCCTAGTGTGCAGACTTATGTTTGATGAGGAAAGATACTTTTGGTGTTACGCTCTGATCAAGCACATGGTGATGTGTTAATAGATGAGTTGGAGAGCTGCTAAGTGGGATGATGGTTTTCGAAGCGACTCTGGAAGAAGCATGAGCAACTCTTACTGCGATCAGTTTTCCAGACGTGCAGGTCAGGCATCATGGCTGTTTTGAAGCTAGGCTTAATGAGGAACTGAGTCCTCCATGGAGTATACTAAGGACAAAAAATTATGTTCTTTCTACATTTGAAATAACCCCAGCATTGCAATGCCAGGGCTGGGCACTAAGGCTGTCAAAATGATCATTTTAATGTTAGTGTGGGCCAATTTATTATCCTTTTTTTGCTGTTTACAGATTCCAGTGCTGTCACAGGAACAGGTGTGATTCCTCATGATGTCTATTTCAGTGATATCTGTCAGGTAGTAGTGACGTTTTAAACAATATCGAACATCAAACCTCAAAGGTCGAATTGCGCTCAGGAGAAGAGCGGACAAATTCTTTTATTATATTGTGAATGTTTGTTGTTTAAGTTAAGAATTTTGTTTACATCATGTACAGGTCATGTCTGATACTTCACATCAGAGTTAGCCTTGATTAAGATTCAGGAGGAAGAATAATGATAGGCTAATCCTGTTTCAAGAAAGAACGTCAAATGTAAAATGAATCCTATTTAGAAAGAACATAGTTTTATATCCCATTTACAATTTACATTGAAAGTGTTCACTGCAAAAAAAAAAAAAAAAAATAGCATTGCATTTACAATCCTTAGAAAATGCTAACTTGTAGTTTGCTAACATGTTAAAAATAACATGGAATAGCACTTGCTGAATGAATGCAGCAATACAGAGCATTTAACATACTTGCTCTCAAATCAAGCTGTATTCATCACTTGATATCATGATGGTAACTCTCCAAAAATCCATATTAACAGAAACTCTTCTAAATTAGCATAACAAAACATTAATCACTACTAAATCTCCCACTTAACATTAATCTTGCACAAAAATATATTATATAACACTTAAGTGCCATAGGCAAAGCATGCTGGGAAATGGAAATCCCAGCCCAGTTTCAGTTAAACTTAAGTTAATCTAAATTAAAAGAAATAAGTTCATAACACTCAAAACAATGAAACAGTTCAGTTTACTTACAAAAGAAAGAAAAAGAAAGTGCTAAATAAATAAGTTAATTTGCCTTAACTAATTTATTTAATTTAAGTTTGTCCTACTCAAACCAATTAATTATTTTAAGTGTTAGGGTTTACAGTGTGTTGATGTAACTTTTGTCAGATCCAATACAGTTGTCTGCTTCATCTTTCAACAAAAGTTTCTTTGTGAACCTCTCCATTACACTGAGCTTGGTTTACAAAACAATCTGCAGTCAAATGCTCTGAACAAACATATAATCTTTCAACGTGATCCAGGACGCCATTAAAAATAAACCAGGCACTTGTTTCTGACGTGGTTGTCCTTCTAGGCTCTGTACAGAGAAACAATAAAGCTGTTTAAACAGTTTGCGTCAAAGTGAATATTTATTTAATTTCCCATTTGTCCTGCTGTCAGAACTCGTCAGAAATTGAACGGGCATTATATATACTGTATCCATCAGTGTAGATGGCGTCAGTGATAATAATGGGTTCAATCTGATTTCTAATGTTATGACCCCTTTAAGACTCAGTGTTACAAGCTTCATTTATGCTGCTCTGCTTGATTTACCCTTGTGTAGTGCTTCATGTTCCCATGTGACAGGGAGGTTCAGACTCCGCCAAAGCTTTGGCAGAACACTTGTTGGCTTCCATACTTCTTTGCTGCGCTCCGTTCCACATTAGCTGCAAACGTGGTGGAGCGATTTAAAAAATGTAACCTTTTTAAACTCTGATTAGGAGTTTGTAATTTTATAGCACAATTTCTGAACCAAGTGGCCCTGCACAACCCAGGTGAACTTGGAGAAAGCACATAAAAACTGAAAGCCAGTTTTGAAAATCAGACATATTTTTTTGCTAAAGATTTCTCACTTCAGAAGGTTTTATATTCCCACATAACAAAAAGCTGTAAACGGCAAACACTGACAGCAATGGTGAAGTTAGGAAATAGGATATTAACAGGAATTTTACACTTATTCCCCCATATATACTAGAATTTCATTGTCTTAGCCAGAAAGAGCCAGTGTTTCGAATGTTATTTTCTAGAGATGACAATGAACTGTGAATTGATGGCCTGTAGTCATAGCCATGAGGATGACATGTAATAAAAACACTGCTATTCATGATCAACTGTAGCCACTGAAGTGAATGTTAATTTGTTGGGTGAAACATACAAGATATTTCAATACATTTGTTTCCCCTAATTAAGTTGTGGAACATTTTTGCTATTTTATGGGCTCAATGCAGTAATCAACACATTGGAATTTTTCCCAACCAAATAATATTTCCCAGTCAAATTCTGCTACGGGATAACAAATTAGCCACATTTACCTACAAAAAGCTGCTTTGTTTTAAAGTGACTTCTGTGTGTGAGCTGTGCTTTTCATACATCGCTACACTATTGACAATTAGACATTAAATAATGGACTTCAGAGTGCTTTGTCTACAGGGCCTTTGCACCTCCCGTCCACGTTCAGAAGTAGGTCTGGTGTCTCTAGAATATGTAGTGAAGTCATCATTATTTTTGTACCAATTAAAAGTTATTCAAATTTCAAATCAACATACAGAATTCCCACTAGCTTTTATATTGGCATTGTCAAAACCAGAAACAGGCATGTAATCATTATACATTTACATGACATGTTTCATTTTACACATCATTTGCAATGCAGGTAGGCATCTCTTTTCTTGCATCTGTTTGGCATTAGAGTGCTTTGTCCCATGTGCATTTCTGAACAGACGTTTGACGGATTTCGCTTTAAGCATTTCAACGAGGGCTGGTGCAGACCCTCTCAGTCATATCACTCAGAAAATCCATCTCCACCATACCACTCAGTGCCAAGAGGACGAAAGCCTAGTCTTTGTGTGCCATTTTATCCTGCTGTTGTGTATTTTCTGTCTTGCTTGTTTTCCATGAAGCCCGAGGATGATGATAAACACTGCCTTCACTTGGGAGAATGTTGCGCTATAAATCTGTTTCTATCCTTCTTTCTATGCTGTGGCTCGGGATTTGACTGGTTTTCTGAAATTTAGAGAAAAGCACAAAACGGCTAAAATGGCATCTCAATATTACACTTTCTTCAGCTATTTATGAGCACCCATAAAGACTCATGCCTTTTATGTCCTTATTTTATGTCCCCTTCATCTGTACATTTTAAATGCGACCGAAAGGCTCACAATAAATTTGTTGCGGTGTAATTTAACCAACATTAATATGTAAGGATATAAAATGCACCAGGGTAAAATGGATGGAGTAGTGCCTTTTATAAACATATTTGTTTCTATACAACAATAGTATGACCTCAGCTAAAATGAAACTCTTTAGTCTTATTGTTAAAACCTGTTAGTGTTCTTTCTAATATGCTGATTTGGTGCTCAAGAAACATTTAATATTATCAATGCTGAAAACACTTTCTATTTACTGCTTATTCTTTTGGTGGAAACCTTGATACATTTTTTTGGGATTCTTTGAATAGAAATTTCAAAGAAATGTAAAATTTATTATACAGTCACTTTTGTTTTAATCAATTTAATGCATCCTTGCTAAATGAAAGTATTCATTTCTTTTAAAATCTTACTGACCCCATACTTTTCAATGGTACTATATATTTGACAAATGTATCATTATATATTGTATATTGATACATATTGGTACATTATATATTGATGTTTTTCGCTATACACACAAAAAAGGACTTTACGCCTCAGGAGTTTACGGCTCAAAAGGCAGGAAAACACTTAAAGGATTAGTTCACTTTTAAATAAACTTTTCCTGATAATTTACTCACCCCCATGTCATCCAAGTTGTCCATGTCTTTCTTTCTTGAGAAAATTAGTTTCACTGCAGCTTCAAATTGTTCTACACCATCCCAGAGAAGAAATAATGGTCTTATCTAGAGAAACAATCACTCATTTTCTAAAATGAAAAAAAAAAAAAATCCTGGAATGCTTTCATCAAAAACTTTAATTTCTTTTCGACTGAAGAAAGAAAGACATGAACATCTTGGATGACATGGGGGTGAGTAAATTATCAGGAAAAGTTTATTTAAATGTGGACTAATCCTTTAAAGGTGACCTAGAACCAGTTTTTACAAGATGTAATATAAGTCTAAGGTGTCCCCTGAATGTGTCCGTGAAGTTTCAGCTCAAAATACCCCATAGATTTTTGTTTAATAAATTTTTTTAACTGCCTATTTTGGGGCATCATTAACTATGCACCGATTCAGGCTGTGAACCCTTTAAATCGTGCGCTCCCTGCCCCCTAGCTCTCGACTATAATACAGTGCATTTACAAAGTTCTCACAACTAATATAACCCTCAAATGGATCTTTACAAGATGTTCGTTATGCATGCTGCATGCATGCGTCGGATCATGTGAGTATAGTATTTATTTGAATGTTTACATTTGATTCTGAATGAGTTTGATAGTGCTCCGTGGCTAACGGGCTAAAGTTAACATTACACACTGTTGGAGAGATTTATAAAGAATGAAGATGTGTTTATGAATTATACAGACTGCAAGTGTTTAAAAATGAAAATAGTGACGGCTCTCTTGTCTCCGTGAATACAGTAAGAAACGATGGTAACTTTAACCACATTTAACAGTACATTAGCAACATGTTAACGAAACATTTAGAAATCATGATATCATGGATCATGTCAGTTATTATCGCTCCATCTGCCATTTTTCTCCATTGTTCTTGCTTGCTTACCTAGTCTGATGATTCGGCTGTGCACAGATCCAGACGTTAATACTGGCTGCCCTTGTCTAATGCCTTGATCATGAGCTGGCATATGCAAATATTGGGGGCGTACATATTAATGATCCCGACTGTTACGTAACAGTCAGTGTTATGTTGAGATTTGCGCGTTCTTCGGAGGTCTTTTAAACAAATGAGATTTATATAAGAAGGAAGAAGCAATGGAGTTTGAAACTCACTGTATGTCATTTCCATGTACTGAACTCTTGTTATTCAACTATGCCAAGGTAAATTCAATTTTTGATTCTAGGGCACCTTTAAATATAGAGGTTTACAAACACACCAGGCGTTTATTAGCATCCGCACATAACTTCAAACCACTTGAGTGGAGTGGTGGTGTGAAATGTACATTTCCATTATAGCATTAGATGTTCTGCAGATTGGCTTGGGTTTAAACTCGGATGCATGTCTGGATGGCAAAATCTGCTGCAAGAAATCTAGGATGTAGGACTAATTCACTGGACACTCTAGGCTCTTTTAAGAACTGTTCTTTTTATCGGATCCCTGTAAGAGTGTTGCAATGAGCCGGAGGCTGATGGTTAATCTTGGCCATTCTTGAAAATGCCACAGATGTTTCTGGTGAGAGTGAAAGATATTTACAGAGGGAGTTCAGAAGCCTGAGCTGCAGTCAGAATTTATCTTGGTTGAGATTCTAAAGTGTTCCTGGCCTCTCCAGCTTTTACTGCTTCAACATTCCTTATGTTGAATGCTCTTATTGTGTTGGCATTTTAAAACTCAGAGCCGTGATATAGCAGGTGAAGTGCTATTGCATGTTTGTGTATGTGTGAGAGAGGGTGAGCATGCCAACTGCCAGTCGGGATTTGGAGAATAGAGCCCCTGTTTGGTGTTACATCAAGGGGCTAGTTTTATATAACTGTGGTTGATGTGATATGCTTTTGCTTGTGTTTAGAGTGTTATACATAGATTGTATGAGTAGGTCAATGCAGTGTTTTATTTTGTTTTTCATTCACACATGAAACAAATCAAGGAAGTTTTCAATATACAATTCAGCAGCACTATAAATTTAGATGTTGGTGAATATAGTAGGGATAGCTGTGGTAAAATAGATTTGATTCAGAGATATTGGTTAGATATATGTTGACAATTTTGTAGAGAAGCAATCTTCATCCAGCTAGGAAGAACAAATAACATCATTGAAGGTCAAGATGTGAGTTCTGCATTTTACTTTTTTCATAAAACTGTTCCATCATAAAGTGTTTCAAATTCATTGTGAAATTCACAACAAAATAGCTTTTTTTCTCTCCCTTGTCATTCTTGTGGTCTTGTCTGTTGTGTGGAAAGTGTGTATGCTAGAAGTATATAGCAGCTAGCCGCACAGTATGAGAAATAATTGGTAAATAAAATGTTTGTGGCATTTAAAAATATGGTGTGTCTGCTGCACAGCATGAAACAGAACTAGGCAGAAAACTATATTTGCATTAATTCCGCCTAGTGGTGCAATGATGGTATCGGATGGTGAAACCATTTATCTGATCAAAAAAACAGTAAAACAATCCTTTGAATCAATAATTTCTTCTTGTAATGGCAAAGCTAAATTTTGAGCAGCCATTACTCAAGTCCTCAGTGTCACACTTCAGAAATCATTCCAATATGCTGATTTTGTGCTCAAGAAACATTTATAGCAAATTAGCTCAAAAGGGAAATATGAATAATTAATTATAACTCGTTATAATTATAAATATTTGGATTAGTTAATAGAATTAACTTGATGTAGCACAATAATATTACAATCAATTAACCTGTTCCTCCAGTGAACACAGTATTAATCGTCTATCAACTCCCAAAAAGGTTATTTTCGTGGCCACGGACAAAAATAACTCCCTTACATGGTACTACTTAGAGCATGTAGCTGTAATCACATCGTTAAAGGGGATTTGTTTTGCAAGCAGTGGCCACACAATCAATGCTCATGTGAATTTCCACAAACGTTCTATTTAACTAAATCACAAACGCATAACTAGTCTAAACAAATACATACAATCACGCATACATGGGTAAAATAGAAAAAAGTGAATGAATGAAACCGAAGATAAAACAGAGAAATTAAGCTATGACAAGGACAAGGTAAGAGTCAGTTAACCACCTGAACAAAACCATCAGCATCTTGGTAACAAGGGGTCTACAGCTTAGACTAAACTTCTACTTAGTTTAGTTAAATGCATGATACTTGCATAAGAGTTTCCAGATGCAGTCTCGGATGAAAGTCTTGATGGTTCAATAGTTCGATTGTGGTGAAGTTGTGATCAGGTTCTTCCAGGTTGAGTGGAAGAACTTCAGTCTGACTTGGTTGTTATTGGGAGAGTTCTCTCTCCCAGGCTGAAAGTTGCAACATGGCTTCTTTTACTTTGAGGCCCTGTGGTGTCGGTTGGACTGAATGTCTCTAGTCTTTTCCACATGATCAGCATCAAGAAGAGAGCCAAGGTCACAGAGATAATGCCCTTTTAACTTCTGCAGGGGTCACACCAATGGCTTGACCAATGAAAAGGGTGTCATTTCAGGCAGGTAAAGTTTCTTTGTTTAGAAGCTGACTCATTTGCATGATCAGAGTGGGCTGGCAGTTTTGGGTCCCTTTTTACTCTGATTAATATAACAAGCATACAATGTATGCTATGCTAGAGAGTTAAACGAGGATTATTTTGATATAAAGCATTATACCAGTAAGGTAACATTATCTAATAGTTCTATCATAAGGCTTGCTTAAAACAGTATACAATACAAATGACAATATGCAAAACAATAATGATAAACACAATATCCTGGGGATATTCATTAATAGAAAGGTTTGTCTATGAATTAATGGAGAGAAGTCATTTTTATGTATCAATATATCAATAGAGAAAGCCGTTGAGAGTGGACTCTCTCTTTCTCTACATTCCTTTGGGTCATAAACCGCCTTATCTTTGTTTTTGTGAAAACAGGGTTATCTTTCTTTTTTCTTTTCTTTTTTTCAGGGTTATTTGATAAAATGAAAGTTCAAAAGAACAGCATTTATTTCAAATGGAAATATTTTTAACAATGTAAAATTATTTTCTGTCTTTTTTTCATCTTTACTCTCTTTGCTAAATAAAAGTATTTGGAAAAAGCATTTGAAAAATTCCCTGACAATATGTAGAGCATGCATTATTCAGACACTCTAATAGCAATTCAATTCAATTTTCCCAGTATGTGATGGGCAATATGAATATGTCAAATACGGTGAGAATAAGAGCGTATACAGGAAAAATATTAACCAGAACAGAAGTAGGGTAATACAAGGCAGAAAGTATTATTCATTTAGAGCCAGGACTCTACCTACCTGCCTCTGCTTTCTGTTAATTGATTGTTGTTGTTTTTTAGTGGATTGATGTGAACTTTTTCTTTTGTGACAGCAGGAACTGTCAGTCCTGTTCCACTTCTTTTTTTTTTTTCTGAGTACTAAAAATGAACATCACAGGAATTGAGGGAAGCTTGCAGCTCTGTCCTTGCAAACATATCAAAGGCACTTTAAACAAGCTCATAGTTTGCCATGCTGCCCTCAAGTTAAATAGTTACTCTCCATCCTTAACCTTCTGTCCTCTTTCATCTACCTTGGAAATTTGCTGAAGGACACAGCACTGCAAGAAAATTAATGATGCATCAGTAAATATGATCCACAGAGCCATGTTGACACAGGTGGTGCTCTTTTACCTTGGCCCCATCTTCAATTTGCTGTTCTTTTACTAGTAGCTAGTTTGTTTAAAGTCTTCCCATCTGTCCTGAGCTACACAACTTTCAAAATGTTTAGACTGGAGTACTGGAAAAAAAAAAAAGCCTGACTTATGTGAAGGCAAAAGCTTTCTTCTCCAAGCTTATGAAAACATAGAAAGTATTTGATTTGCTCAACCAAGCTATTTCAGGGCAACCCACAGTAGACTTTTACACAAAATTGTTTTCTAAGGCACCTTAGGTTAAGCAAACCCCATTTCTCAGTGACAACAGAGAATTTAATAGCTGAAGAATCATTCTCTGTTGGTGTTTTTTCTTTTTTTTTCCAACGTCAAATACTGGAGAACACATGGCTGACCTCGGACTGACACTGTCATTGAAAGTTAGTTGGGGTTGTCTGTGCTACAGTAATGGTTGCCTGAGGGCAACCTAGTTCTTACTTGTCATGGTTGTCTCATATGCTCTGCAGATTAGATTGAGGAGGCAGAACGCTCTTTGATATATTTTTATACATATATATGCAGCCTCGCTTGAGAATCTACACATGCCAGAAGCTTTTTGCTTGAGAAAAATCAAAGAATCAGTATGATCGACTGCAGTCAAATTTATACATGTCCCATCATGACAGAGGGGTGTTTAAAGGTCAGGCATTAGTGATGTCTCCCTTCATATGGTATGGGAACTGTCTCTTGTATTCAACTCCTTGTCTATAGATATTTGTTTTAAGCCAGCTTTTCCTCCAGGCTAATTTGTTCTATTCTCAGGAGTATTGTCTTGTCAGGTAAATGTCAAAGTGTTTTTTGTGTGGACCATTGTATTTGATGGATGTCAGCATATGGACTTCACTTTTGTCTGATGCAGCTAGCAGTGCAGAAATGACACACTTCACTTTTAATGTTAATGTGTCTGTCAATTGATTTGGTATTTTAATTGTATGACTTTTCGTCTTATTTCCATCTGCCCAAAACTTGAAGGAAAGTAAATGACGACAGTATGTTCATTTTTGGGTGAACTATCTCTTTACTGATGTGTGTTCCTTATAAGTTTATGACACTAAGCTTGAGAACTTTATAATAAAAACCCATAAGCCTCACTGTATTTGATTCAAATTTTATTGGACTCAAAGATATACAAGATCTACTCTAAAAGTTGGCATGAAATCAAAATGTACCCTATTTATTTATTATTTATTTATGGTCTTAATGTGAATGATTCAACCTTGCAAATACTGCTGTTCAAATGTTTAGTGTCAGTAAGATTTACATTGTAATATTTCAAAATATTACTGTATTTAAAAATAATGCAGCCTTGTTGAGCATAAGAGACTTCTTTAAAATATTACCTACTACAGTAGTGTATTTTTAAATGTATTTATATATTTTAGATTTTATACTATCTTTATTTCTTCGCTTCTCTTGCTTTTCAGTTTTATCTTGAAATGTTCTAGACCCTCTAATGGGTTTTCATCCAATCCCTCGGACGCAGTATGACTCAATTCCCCTGCCTGGTCCTCTGCTTGAATACTAAAATCCATGGCTTGCATAAATGTTCCACTTCTTTCCTATTCCTCAGCTCCATTCATTCTTGGATGAAGAGAGTAAAATCTGGATTTGATGACTTTGTCATCTTTTTGTGGTCCTCATCTAAATTAAGGTGCTGAAAGAGGGAGACTACTATTAAATCACCTATTAATTTGCTTACTGGAAATTACTAATAGTCCTTTAAAGTCTGCCTGCTGTTGCACTGCCAAGCATTAGTCTGAGCTCTCTGGACCCTGTAGGTCCATTTATACAATCAAGCTAAAAAAGGAACAAAAGTTCACAGCAGTCATCTTCCTGATTATTGTTCCCTGTTGACAAGGACCAGGGCTGAAATACCTTTTTATTTGCTCTTTTCCTTCTTAGTTTGACGACAACTTTTTATTAGTATCTTGGACCACAGTTTCCTTAAGTTATTGGCCCAAGATAAAAACTCTAAAGTCAAAAGTACATCAAATCATATGTTTATGGAAAAGAAGATAGAATTTATGGTATTTGTGAGCCATTCACATTTAGTGCCCATTGCGATTTGCATTTTTTTCCCCTCTAGTCAGACCAGACAGATTGTGAAATTTTGGGATTCACAGGAACACTGTTACAAAAATTGTGCCTTGCCACTGGAGCAGTTTTCTTAAAAGTACACATTTTTACTTTATCTACCTGTACTGTGTTCAAAAGTTTGTGTTTAGTAAAAAGTCTGCTCTCCAAGATTGGATTCTGTAATGGCAAAGCAGAATTTTCGGCATCAGTTCAAAAGAATAATATTTATTTAATGGTGCCCTACAATTGAAAATTGAATTTACCTTGGCATAGTTGAATAATGAGAGTTTTGTACATGGAAATGACATAAGCCTCAAACACCATTGTTTCCTCCTTCATATTTAAATCTAGTGCGTGAAAAACACCACAGAAAAACAGGCGAATCTCAACATGACGCAACAGTCGGGGTCATTAATATGTACGCCCCCAACTTTTGCATATACCAGCCCATGTTCAAGGCAGTATTAACGTCGTGGAGCTGCACAGCCGAATCATCAGACGTTCTGCAAGTATTGTGAAGCAAGCAAGCAATGAGAATAGTGAAAATGGCAGATGGATTGATTATAACTGTTCATGATCCATGATATCATGGTATATTTAGTGGTAATTGAAAATTGTCTTTCTAAATGTTTTGTTAGCATGTTGCTAATGTACTGTTAAATTTACTGGTTAAAGTTACCATTGTTTCTTACTGTATTCACAGAGACCAGAGCCATGTCGTTATTTTCATTTTTAACCCGAAAACACTTGTAGTCCATATAATTCATAAACGCATTCTTATCGAGTCTATCCAACTGTGTGTTGCTTAAGCCCTGTTAGCCGTGCAGCACATTCAGAATCAAATGTTAGCAAACATCCACAAAATACATGCCATACTTACGTGATCTGATATGCTGCATCACCAACAGTTTGTAAAGATCCATTTTGAGAGTTATATTGTGAACTTCAGTATTGTTTATGCAATGTTTAATGGAGTCGCAAGCTTGGGGGTGGGGAGAATGAGCATTTAAAGGTGTACACACCCCAAATCAGAGCATTTTTAATGCCATCCCCAAAATAGGCAGTTAAAACATGGTATAATAAAAAAATCTATGGGGTATTTTGAGCTGAAACAGACACATTCTGGGGACACCTTAGACTTATATTACATCTTGTAAAATGTCAATTCTAGGGCATCTTTAAAGTTCATTTGGAATTTTCTGTTACAATGTAATAGTCTTTCCTGTCAGTTTTCATCAGTTTAATTCATCCTTAATCCAAACCAAACTTTTGGAGAGTAATGTCTGTGCAAAAATACAGTGAACACAATTTGTATTATTTTTGATACAAAAGTTGCCAAAATGGAACTAATATTAGCTGCACAAAGATGATACACCTAGATTTGTCTTGCTCTGAGTGTTTTGCAATGATGATTGTTGATGGTTGTAAATGGTGGCTGCCATGGTGATGCAGGAATGTTCTCAGTGCTCTTAGACACACTTGCGGCTTGTGTGAATGGACAGTTTGGGCCAGTATGGACCACATCATTGTGGGCTATGCTTAGTTCTGTCCCCACCATGGCCTTCCTTTGGCCTCTTATTGGTCTTTAAGGGAATGCTGCATTGGTCATACCTCTTGTTGAGGGGAAACTCCCTGCTCAAAGCAGTGTGGCCTTCGCAAGACACTCCAACCCGAAGCATGGCCTGGCAGACTCGCTTGTTTGGATCAATCAGTACGTGCTGTTGCCATAGAATTTTTAAGGACTGCATTTATTTAGACATCAATCTGCAGCGTGCAGTGTGAATATGGATATTGAGGTATCAAGGATTGTCTAAAAAGTAGAATTTAATAGAAATAACCTTTGTTGCTTCTCCATCAGTGCATGCTGGGTAGACAAGTCTTAATGTTTGTTTCCTAAAGTGATTTATAGATCGGGTATATAGGCTCACAACAACTATTTATCTTTATTTTCCCATCCCGTCTGAAAAGACATACTGATCTATCTCTAAGTATGCCATAAAAGTGAAGGACTGCAGTAGCAAAAATGTAGCCACATAGGAGCGACTGCATACTCGCTTTTTGTTTTACCTGCTTTCTCCTTTTCAAGCAGAGCTCTTATATCAGGAGCTGCTGATTACTGTCACAACATATTACACAACCCATGTGTCTCCTTCCACAGGCCTCTTTCTATTTTTCTCTCCCTTTCACTCTCTCTTTGATTTAACAGCCCAGGGACATTTTCCTCCTGTAATAATTTATTGTTTCTGTTCTTCATTTTACCACAGTGACCATTTCACTCTTGCTTTCAATTTTTTTGTTCTCCATAACATGCTCATTAATGCTTTTAAGGCTATATGTTCATTTTGTTTACTCGTCAATTTGATATAGACATTGAGCTCTTTTTATCTGGAGACTTGCTGAGCGCATGCATTTGCAGTAAAGAGGCTCGATGACATTGACACAATATCTGCTTTTTTGAATTGTAAACAGTGCTCTTTCTTAGTAATCGTTGTTGCTTTTAGACCTGTGTTAGACTGCACATGCAAGAAGTGCTTTTAATAAGTGCATTTTATAATTTAAGTACAATTATAAAATATTTATTGGGAGTTAGCCTTTGAGAATTACTACAAACTTGACTGTTGATGAAATTTGCCTGAGGAAGGAACACATTTACATCCGGATGATAATTAATTTACATAGGCTATAACTTTTAACTGCTTAAATTCATAAATCTGGCTGAATCCAAACAATTTGTAGAATGAAAAGTGCACTTTGTGTGCCTGACACTGCTGATAGACACCTGCTTAAGTCATTTGACATTCATACAGTTGACTGATGACGAATATGATGCAACAACTCACTGCGCAGTTAAAATGTCCCTAAATTCAAGATATGGGGCAGAAATGCCCCTGTATAAATTGCCGTCTCATACATCATGTGATATAGTTAAACTATATCACACGAGTGCTGTTTTTCTGTCCAGGATAGCTCGAGTGCAAATGTGATAGGTTGCAGATTTTATACAACAGTTCAATAAAGCCGGAGTTAATATTGACACAGTATTGTCTGTTTTGCTAAATTTTGCCAACGAAAATACAAAGACAAAGCAGAACTGTTTGTCTCCGAGCAACATGCAGCAGCGTTTCATTTCTGAATCTGCGTTTTGAATGAATCGGGTGAACGAATGATTCAATGGACCATTCATAAAGAGAACAATTTACTTCACGCCTGAATGAATCAGCCATTTGAATGAATCAAATTCCATATTATTAAAAATAAATAAATAAATAAAAATTTAACGGTAGGCTATAGTTCATCCAAAAATGAAAATTTAGTAATCATTTACTCAACCTCATGGTCCAAAAATGTATGTGAAATAAATTCTTTGCAGAAACAAATATTTCAGAATCAGAAACATTTCTTTCTGAAGCTACTTTTTTTAATGTCTACTTGATGCTTTACACAATAATGACTTAAAATTATCTTTTGGGGGTAATTTCTCAATTCAATTTCTCAATTAAATTGCAATTAATTGCAATGATGTGCTGTTATTTTGCAATTAATTAGATTAATTAAATTGTGTTCCTTCCTCAAGCAAACTTCAACAGTCAAGTTTGTAGTAATTCTCAAAGATTCACAACACTGATAACAACATCATATTTGGTATATATTCAAATAATTTTGTGAATTGTGTGCGTTAAATTAAAAAAAGTAAAACATTTTATACATGGATATTTGAAAAAAAACCCTGCATTTTGTTGTTTCATAAAAACCTATGTTGCAAAAGATAGATTTATAGAGTGAATACAGCATGCACGAGAGTAGGCTCATTACCAAACTCGCAGCTTTGTAGTACCGTGCTGCTTACACAGAGACTGTGATTGCTGTAACCTAATAATATAGGTGCTGAGATAAATGCACACTGTTTTTGCGTGCAGTGTGAAACAGGCCTTACTGGACTGGACACTCCAACAGAGCAGAAAAACGACTTATGCCAGAAGCTCCAGATAATGATATAGGAATCTGATGGGAATCATGCCAGATATAACTATTATGCAGCTTACAGAAGTTTACAGAAAATATTGAAAGATTGTAATTTAGCATTCACGTTCCCAGCTGAGAAAGAAAAAAAGAAAAAAAGAAAAAAACATGCTGGTAAAAAAAAATGTGTGTTTTAAGTAGTGGGCTGTTTGGCATGTATCTCCATGAAATACATTTCTTTCTTTTCTTTCTTTCTTTCTTTCTTTCTTTCTTTCTTTCTTTCTTTCTTTCTTTCTTTCTTTCTTTCTTTCTTTCTTTCTTTCTTTCTTTCTTTCTTTCTTTCTTTCTTTCTTTCTTTCTTTCTTTCTTTCTTTCTTTCTTTCTTTCTTTCTTTCTTTCTTTCTTTCTTTCTTTCTTTCTTTCTTTCTTTCTTTCTTTCTTTCTTTCAGTCGTTCTTTCTTTCTTTCTTTCTTTCTTTCTTTCTTTCTTTCTTTCTTTCTTTCTTTCTTTCTTTCTTTCTTTCTTTCTTTCTTTCTTTCCCCACTCCTTCTCTCTTTGCTGAAGCATTTGAAGTACAGGAAATCATCACTTTAGCTTAGGCGCATCCCAAAATAGATCTGCAGCACCACGGATAAAGATCAAACGGCATGCAGTATACCAGAGCCTTTCCTCATTCCTCTGTGGGATGGTGTGAAGGTCTCTCTTTCTTTCTCTCTTTTGTAGAAATGGGGCATGATGAGGCGGGGTTGAGTGGTGCAGATCTGGGATGGGGGAAGTGTGGGAGAGATCGTGTTAAGCCGCTGGCATGGGGAATGATTAGGGTTTTAGTTA